>NC_054833.1:62112016-62412016 GCF_018345385.1 Vulpes lagopus
TGCCTCCTCTGGAACAAAGCAACAGAGACCCATTAGCAAACACAGATAGTGGTACTTACTCCAGGCTATGGGTCTAGGGGTTAACTGGGCAGCTCCCCATCCCTCCCCTGCAGGGGGCACTTGGGCACCAGGCAGATCCAAGCCTTCAGCTCTGTCGGGAGGCCACCCCTGCCAGCCCACCTCAGCCTCTTCTCTGCCTCTAAACTGGGCAGTGGGCAGTGGGCAGGGTGTAACAGGCCCCTGGAGAGTGAACAGTGAGCTAAGCATCATCCACCTCCCCAAGACCAGAGCCTGGGGGGAGGGAAGGGGCTCCCCCATTCTCAGGGCCAGGGCACTTCCTTGGGCTGGGGCTAGGGGAATCAGCCCCAGACTGTTGGGTAAAAGGTATGATACAAAAAAAAAAAAAATGTGACTGTCACCACACTCAGACTCCAAGCAATGACCGTAACCTGGGATTTTAGGTTCCCCTGGTTCTGCATACGGCATGTATGGTCCTTTAAAAAGGAGGTCAGGCAGGGGGAACGCCCCAGTGTCAGCCCTGGGAATTTTTAATCTCACCAAGTCTACAATCCACAGAAAACTCAATCGACTGAGTCCTCTAACTTATTTCAAGAATTCCAAAGCTCTTGTCTCCCCCTCAAGGCTCAACACGAGGGGATTAAGCTGGGGGTGACAGACACAGATCTCAGCTTCTGCCCTGGGATAGCACTGGAACCGGGAGGCTGTGAGGACAGGGATAACTCTGCTTTCCTCCTCTACAAACACATAAACCTTCTCAAGGGCTGGTCCCCAAGGGTTTATGAGAGTTTGGAAACCAATCTACACGGAGCAGTTGGCCACTCCCGGAAACAAGGTGTGTCTCTCACAGCTGGTCCCCCCCAAACCCTATGCCCTCCAATCCAGCCTCCCCTCGAAGGCTGCCTGTTGGTACAGAGGGGAAAGGGTGACAATCCCCTCCCCAGGTGTCTGCACACACATACACCGTGAACCACAAACCCGATCTCACCCCGAGGTCTGAAGCATCTTCTTGGCACCAAGTTCTCCAGGCATCAAGATGATGCTTCTCTACTGCCCTGTCTGTCTGTCTGTCGGTCTGTCTGTCTCAGGGGCTGTCTGATAGGTTGATTCCAAAGTGTTTCCCATCTCAGCCTTATTGTCGTCCAGTTTAAAACCTCTGGTGTCAGTCAGATCAGAAAATTCTACCCAATGCTTAAATGCTTACTTTGTTTAAATGATTCTTCTGCTTCACACTTGGGGAAGGATGGAAGAAGGACGGAAGGAAGAAAGCAAGGAAGGAAGGAAGCAAGGAAGGAAAAAAATGAAGTCTACAAACATGCTCTACTGCAGTTCTTCATTTCAAAACCCATAAAATTATGTCTCAATAGGGATACAGAAATATCTCATTTGTTCAGTTGTCCCGCCCACGCTCAGAGAACAAGCAAAGCCACATGACCAGACAAGTTCACACAGAGAAGAGAAGGTTCTGGGCGGGAATCCAGATATCATGACTCCCAGCCCCACCAGGCTGGTGGCCACTAGCACACATCGAGGGGCCACCCCATCCTCACAACGAAAGCCCTCCTTTCCCGGCAAGGGCAGCCCAGGGTCCTGAACTTCCCTCTGCTTGTTTCGCTCTTTCTGTGTGTCTCCACTGCTCTGATGAGAATGGATGGGGCTCTACACAGGCCCTCTCCTCCCCTGAAGGATCTCATGGGTCTCCTCACGGGTCTCCTCCTCTGATGGCAGCGAAGACCTCCTGATCTCTCATGCCCCTCCACCTTCCCTGTCTTACTTCTTCCAGTTAACTCTTGGCTTCATAAGTCACAAAGGCTTTCCCAGGAATTCCTTTATCCCCCCTAGCTGGGGTTCTAGCCTTGGGGCTTCCCAGCATCTTGGATGATGGGTCTGCCTTCTAGAAAGTTCCAGAGTTTCCTTTAATCCTAACTTCTCCTCTCTTTCCACTCTCACACCCAGAAACTCTTGTTTTAACCTTAATCTTCTATGCCAGTTCAGTCTTTCCTTCCTCTCATCTCCCTGGCCCTGTCCTCTTCCTCCACGTACACCTTCCATCTCTAATTTGTTTTTCTCTATCCTGCTATAGTCCATAATTCTAAAACTTATAGAGTCCTCAGTGAAAACAAGCAAAGAAGGAGACAGTCTTCAAGACTTCTGCTTGCCTCCTTAGTTTATCCTTGACCTCCTGTCCCTATAAGATGATGCCTGGGCCATGCAGCCAAGAGCTCTACCCCTCTGGTCTTTGGGAGGGTAGGGAGAGAAGCTGGCCTGTCAGAGATGTCATGGTTGGAAGGTCAGCTTTGGTTCCTGCAGCTGGCAAGTCCTCTGAAGCTCCTGCCCAACCTGCCATGAGCCCAAAGGCTCCTGCTCTGGCCAAAGATTCATATCCTTGATGGCTCTCGGCCACTGTGCCACCTTGCTTATGCCTGTCCTGCTTGTGTGTGTCACAGATTTCCCCTTTGTGTCAAAAGATGGGAGAGCATCATGACTCTCCAAGCATGGAGAAATATCATTCCAATCGCCCTGCCACCAAACAATCCATTTTTCTTCCCAGATACTTTGCCACCAGCCTTTCATCCTCAGATTCCATCCACAGGCAACCGTGGATTTGACCCAAGGTCATCTGAAGGGGCTTCTGATGACCTGGACCCTAGCAGCACCTGCTCTGAGAAGGGTTGACATGTTACCTCCCACAGACATTCCTCCACCATCCTCCCCAAAACTGGGAAATTTTGCTCTGGAGTATTTTCAAGGAAGCTTGTCGGGTTTTAATGAAGTATTTTTCAGGGTTCAAATGTTATTTTTTATAAATGCAGCATTTTAATGACAGATTCAATATGAAAGATATGTCTTCCTGGGCTCTATATTTAATTTCAGAAGGCAGCATATTACAGGAGGAAAAAGCACAGGGCTGAGGCTCTTGGAGACATGGCTTTGGCCCTGGCTTTGTCTCCATCTTGCCGTGTGACCAAGGATGAGTCACGATCTCTCTCAGTGCCTCAGTTTCTCATCCGTAAAACGAGGGGCTTTGACTAGATGAGCGCTGACGCTTCATCCAGCTCTTATTTTCTAGGGCCTTCATTCCACATTGGCACCCCCTTCTTTTCTTCACATTTCTCCTCACCGCAACTGAGCTGCACAAATCTCATTATGCCTGCCCCATGGTGGCATCCTCAGATGCTCTAGGCAGTCACCAGACTCCTTACTAGAGCCTGAGGTGGGATCCATGGTCTCAGCCACCCAGGATGTCCTCATATCTGCAGGTGGAAGGGCCTACCCATTCAGTAGGTTACCAACAGTGTTCTTCATGAAAGCCCTCTCACAGAGACACGTCTAATTCATCCTGGGTGTCTGTGTCATTAGGGAATTCTGAGTTGGAAGTGTTCATTTTAATGTGGTCCTTGAAGCTGGAGGGAGGCGGTTCTGATTTCAGAGAGAGGACAGGCTGGAGAAGAAGGGTCCAGAGCATGGCCCATAGGAGTGTAAAGTCTGTATTTGAGGACAGCTTGGAAATGCATGTCAAGCCACAGAGGAGAATACATGGCAAAAGCTCTGTGTTCAAATGGATGTTACTCTATCTCACTCCAGAACCTGTGTCCTGAAGACCGAGTCTGGACACCAGGCTCCATCCCAACTGGAGGAGGGGGAGGCATCAACCCCTGGGCTGCTAGGAGGTGGACGCTCACCCCAGGCTAGGAGTTTTCTAGTCCCTCCTCATGACACTACCGTCCTCCTGGTGAAAGCTTGAGAACTAAGAGGACAAGTCTGCATCATCAAACCCGTCTTGTAAATCAGCAAACACATCAAACTTCCCATCAGGAAGAGAAACGACGTTGTATGTTTCCTTAAAACTCTCCCTCCTGAGGGAGAGGAAGACCCCATGCTCCCCTTTGCTGCCCCCTCCTGCTGTACCCCCTGCAATGCCACTCCATGGGAGGACTCATTCATTGGCTTCGTAGTGGCAAATATTCCTCTAGTTCTGTAACTCAACTAGACATTTTGTAGTAAAGAATTCTTGAAATTCTCGAATAAAAAGCAATTCTTACTGTAATATTTTTAGTTTGGGGACACAATTTCCTAAGGGGGGGATTAATGAACATTTATATGCATTAGCCCAATTTATGGATTCCGTGTTTATTATATGGTAGTACTGACGAAAAGTACCTTTCTATCTGTACCTTTGCACAGTTTCTCTGTTCCTCGTAAGGAAGCTTCATGATGAGCAGTGCTCTTGCACCTGCTGTTTCTGTACAGATCTCATCATTCCACTTACTTGTCAAAGCACATTCTATATGTACTGTAAACAGGTATCACTTTAGTAAGATTTAGTCTTAAGGATTTTTTCCACTTTTGTCAGTAACAGATATTTATGGATTAAAAAAAATAAAGCCGTTTCAACATAACCTGTGTCTCTTAAAGTAGCCACATGCTTACTTTTATAAACATAGAACCAAAATGGAGGGATGTAGACCACTGGAGGGGGGGGGTGCAGAAGCAGGGGTTGGCTGCATATGAGGGACCTGTATTAGGGTGATGCCCACAATTGTATAAATGTACTAAAAATCACCAAACTCTATATTTACAATGGGTGGATTTTGTGATATTCAAATTAAGCCTTAATAATGCTTTTAAAAACAACGAACCCGAGAAATGTAGGTAGGTAGGCTCAGGATCAGTGCCAATGGACAAGGTATAGGAATTCAAAGCAGAATTTGAAGTTATAACTTTGTATCCATATTTCTCTACTCTGGCACTATTGTTCTTAGACATTAGGTTTTAGTTTGACTTTACAGTTAATTCCTGTAGTTAGCATAGGTGGTTAGAGTACTGGTAGTTAAATATCCATGCCATTTAAACCAAACAATCAAGTTGCACCATGAAAACTGATTTAGATTTGGAGTCTTGCTCAAAACCCTCTTTCTCTGGACTCGCTTTTTCATATTATTTTCTTTGGCACATACTCACTGTTGCTGCTAAGGTCATCTGTTGTTCTGTGTTTCTGAATTTCCATCATAACCTAGATACTGGTGGGCTCAGGTTCAGCAAACAAAGTGTTGCCAAACAGGACATGGTCTTTGGCCGACTTCAACACCTCCAGTAGCTCCTAGACCCTACAGCGAGTTATAGTCTCTTTCCAACTGCCTGACTCCTTTGTAATTAAAACCTTTCTCGTTGAAGGTGTGGAGTTTATATTCAAAAATCCTTCTGGGGCACCTGGGTGGCTCAGTTGGTTAAACGCCTGCCTTTGGCTCAGGTCATGATCCCAGGGTCCTGGGATTGAGCCCAGTGTCGGGCTCCCTGTTCAGTGGGGAATCTTTTTCTGCAACCCCCACCCCTGCTCCCAAATAAATATTTTAAAAATAAAAATCTTTCTATTATCTCCTACAAATGGATTCCTCACCTAAAACGAAGTCACAAACTTGTTTACTATTCTAATACTTAATAACACATAACCACACATATTATGAGGTGTCCTTCGCTCACTATAACAATCATTATTACAGTGTATTGCTTCTAAGTCACTCTATGATGACCAAAGCAAATACACATACACGTATAATATTCATTATGGAAAGGAAACCCAAGGAGCACCTGGGTGGCTCAGCAGTTAAGTGTCTGCCTTTGGCTCAGGTCATGATTCCAGAGTCCTGGGATTGAGTCCTGCATCGGGCTTCCCACAGGGAGCCTGCTTCTCCCTCTACCTGTGCCTCTGCATCTCTGTGTGTGTCTTTCATGAATAAATAAATAAAATCTTGAAAGAAAGAAAGAAAAGAAACCCAAACAAAAACAAAATTCTGAATTGGAGAATTTTTTTAAAAAAAGTATAATTACAATGCTTACACATACCTATAACAACTAAATTAGACTAGCAACGTGTCCCCTAATATAAAAATCTAAGAAGGTCTTTTTTTAATTGAACAGGTTAGAATAAGGTGTAATCAATATAAAAATGGCCAAGAGGTATGGATCAGAGTTCTGAATATGCTTTAAATGATATTTCTAAAATACTTTAAAAGATTCTCCTCTTAAATAGCTTAAATATCCCTCTTTAAATACCATTAACTCTGGTAATTTGTTCAATGTTTTCTCTTTGATTCTTGGAGGTAAACCTCAATTTAGCCTATCCCCATTGTCACTAATTTCAAATTGGTTAAGATCTGAATAAATAAGGTGAAAGTATACCATCAACAACAAGCCAAAGCCAGAGAAGGCTCATATTGGGATTCCTGGAATGCCAGGAGTCTTAGATAGCTTTTCGTCACTTTGGACACTGATCCTTCCCCTCCCTGGTTGATCCTGAGAAGGAAGGCCCAAACCTCTAAGAAGGAGTAAGAAAGATTTTTCCTTCAAGATTCTAAGAAAAGGAAGGACGCTCACTGGACTGCAGTGTGTTAGGAGTGGACAAATTAGGAAAAGTAGAGGTTGGGAATGAGTGCTTTGAAAGTTCCAGAAGGAGGGATCAGTAACTTGCTGTTATTCAGAGGAAGTAGGAGAGGCCACTATCTGTACCATCACCTGCCACCATGGCAGGGAGGAAGAGAGCTTGGGAGGGCCTGGCAGGAACAATGAAAGGACAGCCCAGATGGGACACTTATCACTTCTGCTCAGAGCTTCTTGGTCAGATCTGGCAACACAGTCCCACTATGCTGCAAGGGAGCCAGGAAGTGTGATCTGATGATATTCCAGACAGATGGGGAGCAGGAAACATCCAGCAAGTGACATTGATGACCTCTATAGTTGCCACATGCTGAGAGCAAAAGACTGGGAATTTACAGAGGCAAAAACCCCCTTTTCATTTCCTGCTCTCTGCAAATAGACTCTCTATCCCTTCTGTATGTGGTTCCCTTCACACATGGTCACACCTGACTGAAATGACATCCTCGGCAGTTACGTTTGTACAATATCCTCGGCCCCACCCTCATGGTTAGCTGACACAATCTTTTTGTGCCCCAGTTCCAAAACTCCTGAGGGAAAACCTGAAAGTCTCTGCTATGACTCCCTTATATATCAGTCATCTATTGCCATATGATAACACCCCTTAAATTTAATAGCATCAACAACAGTAATCATTTATTGTTGTAATCTCTCACGATTCTAAGAGTAGGCTGGGCTCAGCCAGACAGTCCTCACTCAAGATCCCTTATAGGATTGCAGTCCAGTGGTAGCTAGGCTGGAACTAATCTTCAAAGCTTTCTTTCTCATTCACATGTCCAGCTATTAATGCTGGTTCTTGGTTGGGACCTCAACAGGGACTATTCACTGGAATGCTTACATGTGTCCTCTGCACATGGCCTGGGCTTCCTTATCACATGGTGGCTGGATTCTAAAAGCAAGTATCTTGAGATAGGAGAAAGAGAGAGAATGTGCACAAAAGGGAGATATTGAGAGTGAGCCAGGTGGAATCTGTATGTGCTGTAGTCTCAGAAGTCACATAGTGCATTTTCCAGGTAGAAGAGTTATGAAGTGCTAGCCAGGTTCAAGGGGAGGGGACACAGGTTCTATGGTCTAAAGGGAGCATAGCAAGCTTACATCATAAGAAAAGCATGTTGATGGAAGATATTGCTAATGGCCATCCTTGGAAAAGGCAACCTGTCACACTTGGGGCCAAATATCTATCCCTGGTCCCATAGCCATGGTCAGAGAAACCTGGATCACATAATCTGAAATGGCTACAATCATCTGCCCCTGGAGTTGTAGGCAGTTTCTAGGAGATGAAATGTAGGCTAGGCCTAGACATAGGGCAGCTTCTTTATAGTGGGATATCCCTTCAGTGTCGAGAAAGCATCCCACAACGCACGTACATTTTAGCTCCACCCTCAGGGCCCCAGAGAAGGCAGCAAACAAGTTAGACTAACAGTGGATTCTGTGAAATCACATTAAAATATGTCCCTACAACAGGGTGATTATTTTATTTTATTTTATTTTTTTTAAAGCTAGAGATTTATTGTTATTTTGTGATTAATAAATTGTCAAATTGGTTATGACACTATCCCACACTGTATACCACCATTCGCCAGTACAGAAGTTTTTAAAACCAGATTGAGGCATACGGCAGAGAGTGCAAAGACACATGAATACCATCCTTAACAACCTCCTCTAGTCATGCCTCCACCTTAGGGTGATGATTTTAAACTGCATTGGGTTCCTCGTCTTTCCTTTTATCCCCACTATCTTCCCCACCAGACCATACATCAACAGTCACCCTCCATCTACTCTGCCCCTAGGGAAAAGGTAGAGAGACCAGAAAAATAAATCTTTGTTCAACCTTGACTTTCAAAATTGACTTTTATCAAGCTCACAGTAGCAAAAATTCTTGTGTAATTGCAAGCGCAACATAGTGGAAAGGAAGTGTTTTCTTTGATATTGCAAGCTGACCTCTGAGTATCAATGATCTAAGCTTGATTAGGAAACTGAATAGACTATGTATGGGATTTGGTGGAGGAGTACTTCCCTACTATGCAGGAAAGAGAGAAATATCTTTCTTTCCTGGAGGAGAAATTCAGGGAGAATCAGAGAAGTGAGTAAGACATAGATATCTCTGAGAAAGTCCCATTACCATGGGGTGGCCTAGTAAGACTAGGAAGGGAGGGAGGTGGACAACAGAATCCTCTGTATAAGTTGGAGGATCTGGGAGCAGTTGGGTGTCTGCTCAGCTTCCTGCCGGGAACTCCAAGAGGAACATTTTTGATGAATGTTTTATGCCAACATATACCTGGTCTGGCAGCATGGAAATGGTAGCAAGATAGGTCTACAGAGAGTGAGCCCTTTCCCTAACTTGAACCCCAGGCCCCCAGCCCCTAAGTGATCCCCAGAAGACAATGTGTGTCCTGGGTAGGAATTTGAAAGATATTTCTGAAGACTGAGTATCCCAGGGCTCACAACAACAGATAGCCACCATTACAGAGAAATGAAGAGGAGGGCAGCCTGGGTGGCTCAGCAGTTTAGTGTCACCTTTAGTTCAGGGGGTGATCCCAGAGACCCAGGATCGAGTCCCACGTCAGACTCCCTGCATGGAGCCTGCTTCTCCCTCTCTGCCTGTGTCTCTGCCTCTCTCTCTCTCTCTTTCTCTGTTTCTCAAGAGTAAAATTAAAAAAAAAAAAAGAAAGAAAGAAAGAAAGAAAGAAAGAAGAAAGAGAAGGAAGGAAGGAAGGAAGGAAGAAGAAAGAAAGAAAGAAAGAAAGAAAGAAAGAAAGAAAGAAAGAAAGAGAGAAAAAGAAATGAAGACGAGCAAAAGCTGCATATCTGAGTTATGGTGATACATTTTATTTATTTTTTTAAAGATATTTATTTATTTATTTATTTATTTATTTATTTATTTATGAGAGACAGAGAGAGAGAGACAGAGACACAGGCAGAGGAAGAAGCAGGCTCCATGCAGGGAGCCTGATGTGGGACTCGATCCCGGGTCTCCAGGATCTGGCCCTGGGCTGAAGGTGGCGCTAAACCCCTGAGCACCTGGGCTGCCCATGGTGATACATTTTAAAGCTGGTACTTGAGACCCAACATCTTCCAAGACTGGTCTCAAGTCTTTAATCTAAGGACCTCTTTAGACACTTAAAAATTATTGAAGATCCCAAAGAGTTTTGTTTTGGTTAAAAATTGTCGAGGGGGCACCTGGGTGGCTCAGTGGTTGAGCATCTGCCTTTGGCTCAGGTCATGGTCCTGGGATCTAGGCCTGCATCGGGCCGCCTTCAGGGAGCCTGCTTCTCCCTCTGCCTGTGTCTCCGCCTCTCTCTCTCTGGGTCTCTCATGAATAAATAAATAAAATCTTTTAAAAAATAAAAATAAAAATTATTGAGGATGCCCAAAGAGATTTCCTTGAGTGCAACATATCTATACACACTTTTTATGTTAGAAATTTAAATGGAGACCATTTGAAAATTTATCGATTAAATCATTTAATAAACAACCAACCCATGATGTGTTTCTTTTTTAAGATTTTATTTATTTATTCATGAGAGACACAGAGAGAGAGGCAGAGACATAGGGAGAGGGAGAAGCAGGCTCCTCACAGGGAGCTCGATGTAGAACTTGATCCTGGAACTCTGGAATCATGCGCTGAGCCAAAGGCAGATGCTCAACTGCTGAGCAACCCAGGCATCCCCCAATGATATGTCAATAATATGTAAATTTCTGATATGTTTATCAGAAATAACTGTATTTTCAAAAAAATAGAAGAGTGGAATTATTTTACCTTTTTTTTTTTTTTTTGCAGATTTTGTTAACATCCAGCTTATTGGAAGGTAACTAGGTCTTGATGCCTATTAGTCAGTTGCATTATCACACCTGTATACCTTCCCCCAGACCCAGAGGAAACCTCAGAAACAGGGAGGAGAAAGAGAAGCATCAACAGAGGAGACAGAGACAAAGCCCCCCTTTCCCACTGACACTGGGCAGCCCAAAGTAAGCCTGACCAGAACCTAAAGCCAGGCTTTAGTTTCCCATTTATTTGGAATTGTTATTATAAGGGTGTGGGCATATTATTAAAGTTTGTGTTTTTTTAAGCAAACTCAACACCCAACAGAGGGCTCAAACTTACAACTCTGAGGTCAAGAGTTGCATGCTCTCCTGACTGAACCAGCCAAGTGCCTCCGAAGTGGGCATATTATTAAGCTAACAAGTTACCAAATGACTTCTCATTTTCTGAGAATAATCTGAAAAGCAGGGGGTGAGAGGAAGGAGTAAAGTTTGCTAATGCAATGGCAAGATTAGCTCGCTTTACATAATGGTTATAAAGATAAACACATCATTATTAGGCAGCCATAAGGAAGGATGAGCTCCTGCCATTTGCCACAACATGGAGAGACCTAGAGGGTATTACGCTAAGTGAAATGTGACTGAAAAAGAAATAATCATAGGATTTCACTCGTATGTGGAGCATTAGAAAACAAATGAACAAACAAAAAGCAGAATCAGACCTATGAATATGAAGAACTGGTGGTGGCCACAGGGGTGGGGGGAGATGGGCAAAATGAGTGAAGAGGAGTGGGTGATCCAGGCTTCTAGTTATGGGACAAATAAGTCATGGGGATAAAAAGCACAGAATATGGAATAGTTGTTGATACTGAAATAGTACACTTGCAGCGAGCACAACTAACATATAGAGTTGTTCGTTGACGACATCATACACCGGACAATCAGGTAGCTTCATGTGTCAACTACACTCAAATAATTTAAAGATTTTATTTATTTATTCATGAGAGACACACACAGAGAGAGGCAGACACAGGCAGAGGGAGAAACAGGCTCCCTGTGGGGAGCCCAATGTGGGACTTGATCCCAGGACCCCAAGATCACAACTTGAGCTAAAGGCAGACACTCAGCCTCTGAGCTACCCAGGTGCCCCTCAAATAATTTTTTAAAAAAGATAAGCACACCATGCATGGGACCTTTACAAAATACCCCAGATTAAGGAAAAGGGAACATTCAAAAAAGGAAATTCAAAAAAGGATCCTAAAATTGTTGGAATGGGAAATTATGCGACATCCTGGCTAGACTCCAAGAAGACTGGGCTTTTATGCATCAGGAGCAGAAAAGCTTAGAGAAAGACAGGATGGAAATGGGTAAAGGATAATCTGAAAAGCAGGGAGTGGGAGGAAGGAATAAAGTTTGCTAATGAGATGGCAGGATTTGCTTGCTTTACATAATGGTTATAAAGATAAACACATCGTTATTACCATTATTAAGCAGCCATAAGGAAGGATGAGCTCCTGCCATTCGCCACAACATGGATGGACCTAGAGGGTATTAAATTACACTAAGTGAAATTAGTCAGGCTGAAAAAGACAAATAATCATAACCTCCCACCCCCACCCCACAGCACCTCCTGGTAATAGACTCCAACCACACGCCAGCCACTGGTGTAGACACATGACTCGGACAATTATACAGACGAATTAAAGTCCTTTTCCTTCATTTTCAAATGGAAACTTACAAAGAGAAATCGTCTTCCTTCTCAGGAAATGGACCTTAATGACAGGCATCTGGGGCTCCCAGTGAGCTTGTCCCACGTCCCACAGGGAGAGAATGAAGGCAGTAGAAAGAATGGTGATGATAGTGAACATTAATTCAAAGCTCACTATGCACGAGGTGCTGTTCCAAAGCTGTGTGAGCGAACTTAATACTGTCTTCACTCTTACTGGCAGGGACTGCTGCTTGCCCCCATTAGCACTCTAAGGGCAAGGAGAAGCCATTGAGGGGCTATAGGAAGCAGTGTGAGGGCAAAATCCCAGCTCTGCTTCAGAGCAATCCCTGGAGCTCTACTATAGAGAATGCATTGGAGAAATTCACGCTAAAGGCAAGGAGGCCAGCGAGCACCTTGGGGGTCTTGTGCCCAGAGAGCCACCTAATCAGAACTTTAGCCCCATCCTTAAAATTTTAGTTATGTAGCGTAACGTAGTGGTCATTTCAGGATTCTGAGCAATTTTCTGGTGATCAAAAAAAATCCCACTGAATAATCCATATCATGATGTGTTCAAAAAGATATGTAGGCTAATAAATGATCGAGCAGTAGACAATATTTGCCTTTCTATTTGTCTTCCATGCAGGACTGTGATTATTCTGGATATACTATGCCTTAGAAAATCCGAATTGTGTGTATGTATAAAATGGGTAGGTAAGTGAATATTTGAACAAGTCAGTTATGTTATCACTAAGGGGTGGGACTTTGACTTGCAGTGATTTCTTTATAGGTGCTCACTTTTTTGATCATTTCTAATTTTCTATAATGAGCATATGTTACTTTTATATCTAGAAAATCATAAGCATATGCAATGTTATAAATGCCATAAGATCATTTTATGTATAAATATATATATGTGTGTGTGTATACATATATATGCACACATACATATGCATTTGTGTGTGTGTGTGTACAGCAAAACAAGTGGAAGAAAGTTACCCCAAATTATTAACAACAGTGGTGGTGACTCTAGGCAATTTTTAAATTTCCTTTTACTTTTATGCATTTTGCCAATTTTCTTTAATGAGAATGCATTACTTTTTAAAATGGGAAACATAGAATTTATGGTTCTAATTTTTAAAAGAAGTAGGGCTAGAGGGCTCATTATTTAAAAAAGAATATCTTTTTTTAATTTGGGGCACCTAGGCAGCATAGTTGGTTAAGCTTCTGACTCTTGGTTTTTGGCTCAGGTTGTGATCTCAGGGTTGTGAGACTGAGACCCAAGACTCTGCACTCAGCATGGAGTCTGCTTGAGATTCTCTTTCCTTCCCTCTCCTCTCCCACTCATGCTTATGTTCGCTCTCTCATTCTCTTTCAAATAAATAAAATTTATTTAAAAAATTTTTTTAATTAATTAATTTAAGGTAGGCCCCACCCCCATTGTGGGGCTTGAATTCATGACCCTGAGATCAAGAGCCACATGCTTAACCAACTGCAAATGTAGCCATTCTGCAGCAGAGCTCCATTCATGAAGGGATGCTCCAATCATCATACAGAGGTTGGTTTAGATTGGGTAGACTCAGACTTGAATAGGAGTACAGCTGCGTACCCACCTTACAGGGCAGTGTGCCATCAGCCTGCTCTGACTTTTGCCCCTCTTTCTTTTTTTTTTTTTTTTAAAGATTTTTATTTATTTATTCAGAGACACAGAGAGAGAGGGGCAGAGACACAGGCAGAGGGAGAAGCAGGCTCCATGCAGGGAGACCGATGTGGGACTCGATCCAGGGTCTCCAGGATCACACCCCAGGCTGCAGGCGGTGCCAAACCGCTGCGCCACCGGGGCTGCCCCCTCTTTCTTTCCTTTCCAGGACAGTATGTTTATCACTCTCTAATACGCAGAGAATGTATTAGTTCCATTTGTAATGAGGGAATTGGTTGAAGCAGGGGCCAGAGGGGATGAATGAGTGGTAGCTGTTCCCCTTGGAGAGGGCACGCTGGTCTGCCCAGCCCCTGTCACTCCCTGCTGTATCTCTTATGAGACAAGTACTCTTGCCTATGAGAAGACACAATTTCTAGGGTATGTTTACTCTTAGCCTAACATTAGGTATGTTCATTGCACTAAGAGGTAGTGAGGGGGTAGTGAGGACAATGCCAAATCTGAGAGCATAAGCCCCATCTCAAGGTGCGGGGGGGGGGGGGGGGTGCTGCTACACCTCTCAGTTGCAGCCAATCATTACAGTGTGGAAATGCCAGCCCAGAGTGGCCTATCTTTTTATATTTTTAAAGGATAAAAGTACACAGATTTTAAAATGATGACAACTAATTCATTTAAAAATGAAATGCTCCTTGGGACGCCTGGGTGGCTCAGTGGTTGAGTATCTGCCTTTGGCTCAGGGTGTGATCCCGGGGTCCTGGGACTGCATCCCACACTGGGTTGCCCTAAGGGAGCCTGTTTCTCTCTCTGCCTTTCTCTCTGTGTCTCTCATGAATAAATAAATAAAATCTTTAAAAATAAATAAATAAACATCTTCCTTGGACATTGAAAACTGGGAAGGTAATCCCACTTCCTGGTAAGTCATAGGATATAGGTTTTTATACTAAAAGGTGCTGGCTACGTAAGGGGTTATTGAACAGTATAAGCAGAGTATAATCTATATACACCTCAGACAAAGTCTACTTCCCTGAGCTAGCCTTGAGATGGCATTGTGCTTATTTCCACGATGCCCTCCTAACAGGTCAGCAAAACTCCCAAAGATTCTGAGCTGGACTGGTCTTTGTTCTCACTATGCAGCAGCTCTGAGACCCCTGGGAAGCTGTGTCACCAAGAGAAAGTCAGTGTAGCAGTAAATTAAAATCATGTCAAACTACAGCAGAAAGAGAAAGATGAAACACCAAATCCCAAACATCTAAATCTCTCCCTCAAACCTTCACTTCTCACCACAGATTCTCAGGCAGGAATATATGCAACAAGAGCAAAGTAGAGAGGTGTTTATGATTGTCGAGGGCCACGTGGAATTTTCATGAACTTAGAGCACCCTGGAGATTCTTTTTTTTTTTTAAAGATTTTATTTATTTATTCATGATAGACAGAGAGAGAGAGAGAGAGAGAGGCAGAGACACAGGCAGAGGGAGAAGCAGGCTCCATGCAGGGAGCCCGATGTGGGACTCGATCCCAGAACTCCAGGATTGCGCCCTGGGCCAAACGCAGGCACCAAACCTCTGAGCCACCCAGGGATCCCCTACCCTGGAGATTCTTTTTTTCTCTAGTTAAGAGCTGGGGGAAGAAAAGAGGGAGAGACTCTTCCTAAGTCCAGGGTTTAATCAGAGTGTCAGATGTCTTAGACCAAATCAATTTTGGTTCAAGGCCAGCTCCAGGTCAACTTCTATCAACCACAAAGAAGCTCTCAAAGGACAAAAAGCTCAAATGGAGAAAAAGATGGCTTGTCCTTCTTTTAGAAAAAAAAAAAAAGCTCCATCCCCATCTTGCTTATCCAACCCTGTGAACAAATATGCCTCAAAAGTATGTGGGTTGGGCAGTGGTGTTGGAGGGAAGATGGGGGAGCATGGTATAGATAGCCATGGTGGTATTGAGCTGGGCGGCCCCTCTCTCCACTGGGAGAAATCACTGCCCTTTTGATTTCCCTGGGTGTGTGAAGAAAGGGTGTCCCTGGGGTTCACTTTGGACTAGACTAAATACTATGTTGGAAGTCTTATCAATCAAAATCAGAGGCCTTCCTCTTTGGATTCAGGGTACGCAAAGAGGAAGAGAGGTAGCCCGGGGAGTTACTGTGAGCTTCTGCTCTCTTGGAGACCAGACATTTTCCTGTCTTCCCTGGTATCTTAAGGGCTCCACTGAAGCCTATGGACAATCGGTGGGCACTGGTATCCTTTCTATGGAATGAAAGCAATAGGTCAGATAAGTTCCCCAAGTTCTCTGCTCCTTCCTGGGCTGCCTTGCCAGATCTCTTCTGACCCCTCTGAGGCCCAGTCAAGTGAGCAGCTCACCCTTCAAAGCCATGTGATCGTGTCTTTGATCCTGCTCTCAGAATCGGATGACACAGGTCAAGCTAAGACAGGGAAAGCTGGGTTTGCCTCTAGGCCACACCAGGCCCACCCATCATTCTCTTCTGTTTCCCCACGAAAGTTAAGCTTAGCTCCAGCTCCCCATAAGCTCATCAGATAGGGCTGCATGATTTGCTTCGGAAAACTCATGTGGAGGAAATCTGCCCACTAAGGCCAATAGGCAACATAGGGGAGTGCTAAGGGCTTTGGCTGTGGAAGCCAGGCCACTGCTCTCTGAGACCTTATATTTAAACTCTTCATGCTGCAGACAACTCATCTGCAAAGATGAGATTTCAGTTGTGCTTAAGTCATAGGGTTTTGTGAGGACGAGATAAGTTAATACATGTAAAGCACATAAAACAGTGCTGAGCACAGAGTAAGCTCTCAGTAAATGTTAGAAGAGGTTGTGACTTATTTTAATATACTGAGTGTGTGTGTGTGGAGGAGGAGGGATTAACTATATAAATTTCCTCCTGTCTCAAACAGTGACTAACTCCCTTGTTACAGCAAGCTCTGAATAAAGAGCCTCTGCTTTTTCTCTTTTAGGTGGTCTTTATTTCCACACGAATCTCAGAGATTTGGGGTTGTTTCTCTCAGCAGGTAGCATTATCTACTTGGAAAAATACAGGTCCCAGCCCTTGTGAGGCCAGATGTCTGGAAGACTTCCTTTATCCAAGGTGGAGGACTGTGAGGAGTCCTCCACAGAGTCTGCATCTCAAACCTCAGCATGCACTGGAATCATCTGGAAGTCCTCTGAAACACACTGCTAAGCCACACTCCCAGAGCTTCCTTTTGGGTGGAGCTGGGTCAGGGATGAAGAATCTGCCTTTCTAACATGCTCCCAGGTGCTGCTGATGGCCTAGGGTCACACTTTGAGAACCACTGGCCCAACCTAGAGCAAACCAGGCCTAATCATCCCACTCTGGGGCTTATATAGGGCTGGGGTCAGCCTCCCACTTGAGGGCTGTTGCTCTTTCTTTTACTTCAACCTTGGCCTCAGTATCTACAGGGCCCTCAAGGGGCAAGAGGCAAGGGTGGCCTCTTCTCTGAGAGTGTGTCTATCATCCCTCCAGACTCTTGGAAATAAGAATGTCTGAAGGAACCAAGAGAGAAAAAGAGGTGGAAGCCGAGGAATGGATGAGAAGGGGGTGGCGGGTGGGGAGTGGGCTGGAAAAGAGATAGAGATCTAGAAACACAGAGAATCAAAAGTGATGGTAGAGAGGGGGGAGTTAGCTCTCCCATGCCCTTAGCCCTGTTGAAGGAAGGGTTCCCCAGAAAACAATGGTTCTCAGCTCTGGCAACACCCTGGAATCACCTGGAGATATTTCAACATGTCCCAAGGCTGAGGCCCTGTCCCCCAGATACTGCTTCAGTGACCCCAGGGTGGGCCTGGGCATTGGGACTTCTAAAAATCCCCTGGTGACTGTGACATGTGGCTGCAGCTGAGAAGCCCTGGAAGAGAAGACAGCACACCTCAGGTACACTCATCTCCGACCCCTGGAAGGTCCTCTTGTGGACTGTACCCCTTATCTCCTGGGTGTAAGCTGGTCCATCTGGTTCTGCATCTCTGGTTAGGAAGCAGGGGGCAGGGCTGGAGCTCCAAAGACAGAGAGACACTGAGAAGGAGCTGAGATCTCCCACTTTCCTGGAGGCAAGCAGAAAGAATCTGGAAAGTTCTCTCTGACTCTGAGAGACAATGGCTATTAGGCAAGGCATCAAGGATCTTTTCTCTTCTTCCCAACCCCAGGGGCCCCTGAAGAACAGCAGCCAGTGTTCATCACGATGCTTTCTCCCTCTCCTCCCCATCCCACCTGACCAGTTCAGAGAGGAGCACAATCTTTCAGAGGTTTGATAAGACATGCATTATTACTTGGTTCACTCATGCAGTCAGGACGGAGCATGCATCTCACAAATTTATGATCCCGTTTCCATGGGAAGGGTTGGCTCCCTCAAGCTTCTCAGAAGTGTGATTTCTTCCAGAATCTAGAGTATCATATCCAAGAAGTAAAGTTCATGCCAAGACCCAAGAACTCCCACAATCACACAAAAGAGATTGCTGAGAAGGTGTGTTTTCTGCAGCTTTCCTTGTTCTGCCCCCGCCGACTATATCCTGGGTAGAAAATGTACAGTTATACCCTTTAGATGATTATGATTAATGTGTAGGATTCTTTTTTTTTTAATGAAGAGCTTCATCAACTCTTCATAGTGCATTTTTGTGGGACAATTATGGGTGAGAAGCAAACGAGGATTGCTATTGTTTCGCTCATTTAATTGAGCAAGTATTTCTCTCATCCTTCTGGGAATTAAACACTGAAGGGTGGACAAACACAGGGAAATGCATGCATATTAATTTCTGGTGTATTGCCTTCATTCAAAAGCAGGACAGAAATCAAGAGCTAGGCCTGTGCTGTGGTTTATAGAGAGGGTGAAGTTTCGCGCTTCACATCTCCTATAGACACTGTTCTGATGGGATCACGAGCCCAGTGCCACACTGATGAGGGTGGAGAGGGGACAGAAAGGTCTGGTTAGTTTGGTCATACACTTCAGTTTTAGGGCTGGATACTGAACCCTACCAGGAGCACCTCGACTGGGGTTAGGGTAGAAGGCAGTTCATGGGTGGAGGTATTTTCCCAAAGAAAGAGTGGTAACAGTTTCTAGAAGAAGGGTGAATGAACGGATGCAGGGGTAAAAACACAAACAAAGCCTATGTCCATCAAACCACCTTTCTGCCGACTTTTGAATAACTGGCTGAGTGCGGTGTAGAGATTGACTAGATTCAGAATGTAGACAGCCTCTAGCATTGCCCTTTTGGATTGTCACTAAATGGCTTGTTCTCTCTGAAGACAGCACGATAGCCCATCCATCACTGCATCCCCAAGGCACGCAGAATAAATGACGGGCAAATGCATTCCTGCTCTCAGAAGTGTAAGATCACTACCTCCACAGCCCCCAGAACAGGCTGGGTCATGGAGAGAAAAAGAATGCAGTTAGAACCATTAATAGCCAGGGGCCCCTGGGTGGTTCAGTGGTTGAACATCCATCTTCAGCTCAGGTTGTGATCCTGGGGTCCTGGGATTGAGGCTGCATCAGGCTCCCTGCAGGGAACCTGTTTCTCCCTCTGCCTGTGTCTCTGCCGCTTTCTCTCTGTCTCCCATGAATAAATAAATAAAATCTTAAAAAAAAAGAACCATTAATAGCCATTAATGAGATAGCACATTATGTTGTTTAAAACTATATCTAGCTAGGGACACTTAATGTAACCTCTCCCAACTTCTCACTAGAATAAGAGAACAGGAAAAAAGAATTCTCCTCACTTTCACAGCTGTGACTGAAGATTTGCCTGATTCCACAATCTGGAAAGATTGACTTTTTACTCTAAAATATATGGAAACCGGGATCCCTGGGTGGCGCAGCAGTTTGGCGCCTGCCTTTGGCCCAGGGCACGATCCTGGAGACCCAGGATCGAATCCCACATCGGGCTCCCAGTGCATGGAGCCTGCTTCTCCCTCTGCCTATGTCTCTGCCTCTCTCTCTCTCTCTCCGTGTGACTATCATAAATAAATAAAAAGAATTAAAAAAAAATAAAATATATGGAAACCACCAAACCCATTCTGATTTTGACTTTGAGACTAAGACAACTTTATGCCTTCTCCACATTGAGTTCCTGTCAACTGAAAGTACCTAATCTAAACTAGAGATTGGCCAGGTCGCCTGGGTGGCTCAGGCAGTTAAACACTTGCCTTCACTCAGCTCTAGGTCCTGATCCTGAGTCCCGGGATGGAGCCCCAAATCAGGCTTCCTGCTTAGTGGGGAGTTTGCTTCTCTCTCTGCCCCTCACTGGCCTTGTGCTCTCACTCTCTCTCAAATAAATAAATTATTTTTAAAAAATCAATAAAAATAAACTAGAGGTTGGTCAATTTGTTTCCGGAGAGAGGTAAATATTTTAGTGACTTTTAAAAAAAGATTTTATTTATTTATTCATGAGAGACCCAGAGAGAGAGGCAGAGACACAGGCAAGAGTGAGAAGCAGGCTCCATGCAGGGAGCCTGATGTGGGACTTGATCCCAGGACCCCAGGATCATGCCCTGAGCCAAAGGCAGACGCTCAACCACTGAGCCACCCAGGTTCCCCAGTATTTTAGGTTTTGTGGGCTATTCTATCTGTGTAGACTTGAACAATTCAACTCCACCCTTGTAGTGTAGGAAAAAAGTCACAGACTTTTCATGATTTGTCATATAATTTATAAGTGAGTGTATACATAAATGAATAGGCATGGTTGTGTTCCAGTTGACTTTATTTTTTAAAAAGATTTTATTTATTTATTCATGAGAGACACATAGAGAGAGGCAGAGACACAGGCAGAGGGAGAAGCAGGCTCCCCATGAGGAGCCCAACACAGGACTCAATCCCAGGACCCCGGTATCATGACCTGAGCCACTGAGCCACCCAGGTGCCCCTCCAATTGATTTAAATTTGCAAAAATTAGGCACTGGGTTGGATTTGGCCCACAGGCTATAGTTTACCAACCTGTGACGGTAACCATGTGACATGACCAGTATTTTACCCCCTTATAGCATACAGTTTAATCTTACCACACACTCTCTATTCTCATCATCTTTCTACCCTCAGAAACAGAAACTCTTATTAAAAGATGGCCCTTGAGGAGATTGGATTCTGGGAGGTGTGTAGCCGCAGGCAGGAAATAGTCTTTAAATACGATAAAAGTACCTTCTCCGTGGTTATGAAACTATGACGATTTCTCTGATCCTCCAGCTACAATCTTCCAGACCTTCCCCACTTCACTTCCTTGCTCTTCCCACAGTCATGGAAGGTCTGATTTCGTTTCTTCCTGGCTTTTTTTTTTTTTTTTATTTTAGAGATTTCTTTTATTTATTCATGAGAGAGAGGCAGAGACATAGGCAGAGGGAGAAGCAGGTTCCCCACGGAGAGCTCAATGCGGGACTCAATCCCAGGACCCCGGGATCATGCCCCAAAGGCAGACACTCAACCATTGAGCCACCCAGGTGCCCCAAAGGTCTGATTTCTATAAGAAACTCCTTATTTCCATAAATCTTGGAGTGGCTCTGACCAAGCCCAGACTCATTCGTCCCTATGCCCTGTCAGTAGAAAACTGTCTTGCCAGTTCATGGTTATCCAATCACTTGATGTCTGTATAAGCTACTAAGGATTCTTTCCTTTTACCCTCTTCTGTGGAGGGTTGGAAGATCCCAGAGGAACATAAGTATCCTCTGGTCATCAGGAGAGGATCTACAACTGTCCTATGTCCTCACGGAGATATAAACCATCTGGTATAGTTGGCCCTGGTAACCATGCACTGTCATTCACCAAGCCTCTAAGTGATACAGGTACATAGACTTCGTCCTTCTCAGCTAAGCCCCAAGCGGACCCTTCAAGCATTTCTATTCTCTTCTTCCTAGCCATCCTACAAATATCTTGGGAACTATCCACCTCTGCCCCCTGAACATGCTAAGGCAAGGCAGCATCGAAAGTCTGCTATCTGCTTACTCTCCTTAGACCCTGCTCTCATCCATTGCTGCACTAACACCAGGGGGTTCCTGGGAAGCCAGGGTCAAGTGCCCCCTTCTCCTGCACACCCTAGTATTTCTGTAGTAGCTCTCATGTCCTGTCCCCTTTCCTCGGACTTCCAGAGAGGCTTAATAATTCTACAGATTATCCAAGTTATCCTCCACTTTGCTTCCGTGGCTCTCCTTCCCATTATGTGTCCTCACTAGGAAATCTGCTTATTATCCATGTACAGGTTAGCACATATGTTCTAGCCTCTCAGTCTCCAGACTGTGTGCCCTGTGTCCTCAAAACTGACTCCTGCAATGAAAACAAACGAGCAATACCACACAAACCTTTTTTCCCTCTTAAGTGCTTAGCTCTTACAATCAAAGAAAAGAAATAGCATGGCTTTCAAGACTATTGTCTCTGTTGTGTGTTTGAAAACTATTCAGAAATTCAATAGACTGTTTGAAGCTGTATCCACACTCCCCTGAGGCATTAAATGTCACTAACTCAGTGAGTTGAGAGCCACAGGACAACATCAAAACATATAGGAATAAAAAAAATAAAATAAAATAAAACCTCAATTAGTATTTCAAAATGTATCCCTTACTTGTAATTTTGAGCACACTTTATCAGTTTACATTACCAGAGAAGCCGACCAGAAAGTGCAAGTAGAAAATAGGTAATAATCAAAGATTCCATAGAACACTTTACTGCTGCGAAGAAACCCATCATTATGAGAACTGAAAGCACTCTCACAATTTAGGTAAAAATCAAATCAATGGGACTTTAGCTATATCCTAAAACATTTTTTTTCTTTAAATCACAGAACTAAAAAGGGAAGAAAAAAACCTGCCTTAAACAATTATGTAGTTTCAAAATGTTACCTACCAAGGAACAAAAATCAGGCTGGCTTCAGACTTCTCTTCAACACTAAATTTCAAAAAAGGGATTTCTACAGAGGTTTGAGGGAAAATAGGTATTGCCCTAAATGATATACCTACTTAGTCCTGGGCTGGAGATATAGATTTGGCAGCTATTAGCATAAAGGGAGGAATTATTACTTGGGATGAAGAACTTCATGCAAGGAGAGATTTTTTTTAAAGATTTTATTTATTTATTCATGAGAGACACACAGAGGCAGAGGGAAAAGCAGGCTTCCTGCAGGTAGCCTGATGTGGGACCGGATCCAAGGACCCCAGGATCACGCCCTGAGCTGAAAGCAGATGCTCAACCCCTGAGCCACCCAGGTGCCCCCATGAGGTTGTATTTAAAATGCAATCATGTTTATCTGTATGGATCTTTCTACATAACTATTTTTGTGCACAACATTCCGAGTACAAGAAACGGCATGCCCCTTTTTATTTTTTTAGTTATGAAGTATTTCATACATACACAAGAATGTATAGGATACATATGTATGGTTTAAGAAGAATGAATAGTAAAAGGAAAACCCATAAGCCAGGTGAAGAAATAAACCATTACCAGGGACAGGAAAGACCCCTGTGTGTCTCCCACCATCCCACACCCCTTCCACTTCTGAGCAGCAATCAAAATCTGAATTTTATGATAATAGTTCCCTGACTTTTCTCCAGATTACTTGGTGTGTATGCCTGTCTAACAAAATATTGTCTGTTTGGTTTGGTTTAAAACTTCTAAGAAACATAATACAAGAAACATTTATCTGCAACTTACCTTTTTGTTTAGCATTATGCTTTTGAAACCCATCTGTGTTAATACACGCAGCTACAGCTCATTTCCTCTTCACGGCTGTATAGCATTTTATTCGATGAATGGCATACACCACAATTTATCTATCCGTTCTGTCATTGGTAAATAGTCTGTTTCCCATGATTTTGCTCTTATGAACAATTAATATTCTTTTTTTTTTTGAACAATTAATATTCTTATACATGCCTCCAGAATGGAGTTCTGGGTAGCTTGAGTTTTCCTTTGGCACATGTTTCCGATATATCTGCCCATTTGCATCAGACTTCTTCATTTTGTGGCATCTAAGATGGCTGCAAGGAGACTACTCTACCAACACATGCACGCTCTTTCATTCAAACCTACATCACGGGGTGCCTGGGTGGCTCAGTTGGTTAAGCATCCAACTCCTGATTTCAGCTCAAGTCATGATCTCAGGGTCCTGAGTTGGACTCTGTGCTAGCATGGAGTCTGCTCGTCCCTCTCCTACTCTCTCTCAAATAAATAAATAAAATAAAATTTCATTATTGTTTTGAATACTTGATATGAAATGGTTGATGTAGATTCAATATCCATTAGCAGCATCATGAGAAATTTCAACATTGTATTTGTCCATGAAGAAAAGGACTGTTAGATTCTGTAAACATAATGTCAACTGCTAAATTTTGAAAGATTGGAAAGGGTGGGGGCAGAGTGGGGGGCACTGGGGGTATTCCTTTGGACCTACCTCAGGGAAGTGGGGGGTCTCAGGGGCTGACTGACGTGGGCAAGCACTTCGCGGCACGCCTGGTACAGAGTCAAGGCCCAGAAGTTAAAGGTAGCTAATATTATAATAATATTTTTATTAGAACGTTCTGATTATAAAAATAAAACTTGTTTTCTTTAAAGAAAAAAAAACATTTTGTGTTGTGCTTGGTTGTGTGAACAAAATCTTGCAAATGATGACTGTCTAGAATTTAAAGAGATCATTATTAAAAAGTGTTGAATAGGGATTGCACAAAGTAAAAAAAAAAATCTGCTATGAAAAAAACTTATGCTCATAGAAGGAAGTTTCAGTTTCTAATTAGAAAAAAAAAAATGGAAATAAAGGCACCTGGGTGGTACAGTCGGTTAAGCCTTTAACTCTTGGTTTTGGATCAGGTCCTGATCTCACAGTTGTGAGACTGAGCCCCAGGTCGGGCTCCACACTCAGCACAGAGTCTGCTTAAAACTCTCTCCTCTTGGGATCCCTGGGTGGCGCAGCGGTTTAGCGCCTGTGTTTGGCCCAGGGCGCAATCCTGGAGACCCGGGATCGAATCCCACGTCGGGCTCCCCGTGCATGGAGCCTGCTTCTCCCCCTGCCTGTGTCTCTGCCTCTCTCTCTCTCTCTGTGTGACTATCATAAATAAATAAACATTAAAAAAAAAAAAAAACTCTCTCCTCTGTCCCTCCCTACTTCTAAAATAAATAAATAAATCTTTTTTTTTTTTTAAAAGGGAAATAATTTCATCTGAATAGTTTTACAAATTCAGTATTGTCTTTAATACTTTCTGTAGCAGCCAGCCTCTTGGCTGGCACCAATAATTCTTGTCCCCTGATATTCACATCCTGGTCTACTTCCCTCTCAAACTGAATAGGGTGAATCTGTGTATGAGGACTATTGCAGAAATGACGGTGTGTCCTTCCAAGGCTAGGTTGTGAGGGACATTGTGGCTTCTGTCTTGCCTGCTCCCTCTTAGATCACTTGGTCTAGGGGAAGCCAACCATAATGTTATGAAGACATCAAGTACCCAATGGCTCTGACTCCCAGCCATGGGAACAAGCCATCTTGAAGTGGCTCCTCCAGACCTGGTCAAGCCTTTAGATGATGCAGCCCCTGGTGACATCTTGTCTGAAACATTGTGAAAGATCCTGAGCCAGCACCACCCAGATAAGCTGCACCCAAATTCCTAAGTCATCATAAACTATGTTACATAATAAGTGTTATTAAGCTGCTAACTTGTCATGTCGTTTGTTACCCAGTAATAGATAGCTAACACATTTGTTATTTTATTTCCCTTACTGTAATTATACAATGTAAACTTGATGTCAGTTGCTTTCAAAAAAACCCATTTAACTGTCCCCCACTTCCTTCTAAAATGAAGACAAAGGTGTGTTTTTAGAGGGGAAAAAAGGGAAAGCTGGGATTGCCAGTGTTCAGGAGCCTTCTCTCTCAGATATACATCTTCAAGTCATCTCTATGGGTTCCTGGGTTTCTATTTTTATGTATATTGGGGCAAAGGACAATAAGGATGAAGGGCAAAATAAGCCACGGTTGGGGTGGTAGAAACTTTATTTGAAGGGTTTACAGGAAGTTAATGGCCCTGATTTCACTCGCTCTATAAAACATGATCAGGATTCACACATTTAGGGCAGCCAGGGTGGCTCAGCATTTTATTGCCACCTTCAGCCCAGGGTATGATCCTGGAGACCTGGGATCGAGTCCCTGAACAGAGACTGCTTCTCCCTCTGCCTGTGTCTCTGCCTCTCTCTCTCTTTCTGTATCTCTCATGAATAAATACATAAGATCTTTTAAAAAATAAATTATATCATGCTTTTCTCTATGCAAAAATAAAAACTCTACAAAACTATGATATGTGTAAGAAGCCTCCAACACTTCTATCTTTCCCTGATGGTTTTTTTGCAAGGACAATCATCATATTCATCTTAAAATTATTTAAGTGTGGGCTGCCTGGGTGGCTCAGTCAGTTGAGTGTCCGACTCTTGTTTTTGGCTCAGGTCATGATCTCAGGGGCCTGGGATAGAGCCCTGAGTCAGGCTCTGTGCTCAGTGGGAAGTCTGCTTGGATTCTCTCTCTCCCTCTCCCTCTGCCCCTCCCCCCACTCACGTGTGCTCACTCTCTCTCTTGCAAATAAATTAAATGTTTAAAATAAAAAATAAACTCATTTTAGTGCCTCTGCTTTGTCCCTTTACTCACAGTTGGTCTTCCTACTGTTTAACAATGATAAAACACTCTTTACAAACATAAAGATTCATTTTCTATTGTGAACATTTTTCATCATAGCACCTCCTGTGCCCTGGTTATTATGAAATCAATCATTTTACTTTCTAGCTACCAACTTTTCCTGAGGGGTTCTTGTTAGCTGAGTTCCCTTTGATAACTGCTTATTCTGTTAATGTTCTTTTGAAGCCTGTTACAACATTCTTTCTTCTTCTTCTTCTTCTTCTTCTTCTTCTTCTTCTTCTTCTTCTTCTTCTTTCTTCTTTTCTTCTTCTTTTTTTTTTTTTACCAGAAATTCTGCAGTTTCTGATTGATTAAAATCAGGGTGGTAGGGCAAGGGGGGAGCTCATTTCAGACCTGCAGCCCTCATGCTGCCAGGCTGTCCCTGTCCGTGTCCCATTCTCCCCTTACATGATGCAAAGGGTCAAGCTATTTATATTCCTATAATGAAGAGGGATTCAGCAGGTGACAAATAATAATTTCTGAAGTCAGGAAAGGTGCTTCACCTCATCCTTTTTTGAAGATAAGATCCAGGTATCTCACAGACTCTGAACATTCTGCATATTTAAAAGCAATTTTAGGGAGTCCTGAGTGACTCAGTGGTTGAGCATCTGCGTTTGGCTCAGGTTGTGATCCCGGGGTCCTGGGATGGAGTCCCGCATTGGGCTCCCTGCGGAGAGCCTGCTTCCCCCTCTGTCTATGTCTCTGCCTCTTTCTATGTATCTCTCATGAATAAATAAATATTTAAAAAATAAATAAACACACTTTCATGCATCTAAGAATTGATTGGAGCCATACTCATGGAAATCACAGTAATCTCAGAGTTTGAGTCCCCATGTGTCAGATTGAGCACACACTAAAGGCAGGAACAAAACAGGACACTAAAAACAAAAACAAAAACAAAAAAAAACCTTTTTTTTAAAAAAAGATTTTATTTATTTATTCATCAGAGACACAGGCAGAGGGAGAAACAGGCTCCACGCCGGGAGCCCGACGTGGGACTCGATTCCGCGTCTCCAGGATCGCACCCTGGGCTGAAGGCGGCGCTAAACCGCTGAGCCACCAGGGCTGCCCACCTTTTATTTATTTTTATTTATTATCTTTTAAAGATTTTATTTATTTATTCATGAGAGAGAGAGAGAGAGAGAGAGAGAGAGAGAGAGAGGCACAGGCAGAGGGAGAAGCAGGCTCCACGCCGGGAGCCTGACGTGGGAGTCGATCCCGCGACTCCAGGATCACACCCCTGGCCAAAGGCGGCGCCAAACAGGTGGGCCACCGGGGCTGCCCCCCCCCCCCTTTTTAAATTATGGATATGTTAATTCTGAAACTGAGCTAAAACTAAACTATAATTTAATAGTAAATAGTAAATTAAATAGAAAACTCAGTTCTATGAAAGACTCCTGACTCTGAAATGAACTAGGAGTGGTGGAAGGGGAGGAGGGCGGGGGTGGGGGTGACTGGGTGGCGGGCACTGAGGGGGGCACTTGACGGGATGAGCACTGGGTGTTATTCTGTATGTTGGCAAATTGAACACCAATAAAAAATAAATTTATTATTAAAAAAAAAGAAAGAAAGAAAACTCAGTTCTTCGGCCACACCAGCATATTTCAAAATGCTCGGTAGCCCCATCCACGGCCTTTTAAAGTACTGAAGTTCCCACAGAAAAGCAACAAAACTTCCCTGAATCCGTTTACGTCTGTTTTACGATTTGATTCTGTTTTCAAGTGTGAATTGCACAATTTGGGGAGTAGGTGGGAGAACCATCATATTTTCAGCGTCTGGAGTCCTCTGAGGAATTTAATCTGACCTTCGGCAGCAAGGCCCTTAGCAGCATTCACACCCTCGCGCTGCCCTCCACGCACCCGTCAATAAACCATCGATTGTCCCGGAGGGTCCCGGGTGAGCCCCTGGAAGCCCAGACACCCGGCATCTAATAGGAGCCGCGGCCCGTTTCCTAGCAACAGCGACGCGACCCCGCCCCCTGGCCTCGGCGTCGCTCTCCTACCGTGCGGCCGCGAGGGGGCGGGGCCAGGAGTCTCTTGCCCAATAGGAGGGGAGCGGAGGCGGAGTCCCGGCCGCGTCCGCGTCGCCAGGGAAACGGCGGCGTCGGCGGGAGTCGGCGCGCGATGCCGGGCGCGGAGGAGCGGGCGGCGCGGGCTGCCGAGAGCGGCGACCCGGAGCGCGGCGCCGCCGACCCGCGCCTGCGACTCCTGGGGGCCTACGTGGCCCGGAGCCTGCGGCCGGCCGCCGGAGTCTGGGAGCGCTGCGCGGGCACGTCCGAGGCGGAGCGGCTGCTGCACGCCTTCCTGGGCCGCGAGGCTGCGGGGGACCCGCGGCCGCCGCTGCTGCTGGTGGTGCGGCCCGGGCCCGGGGGCCTGGCGGTGCGGCCCGGGCTGGACACGGGGCCCGAGGCCGGCCCGCCTCGCGCCAAGGGGCTCTTCTTCCTGCGCACCGGGCCCGAGCCGCCGGGGCCCCGCAGCCTCCGCGGCGCCGTGCTGTGCGGGGACCTGCCCGCCGCCCCCCTGCAGCACCTGGCCGCGATGTTCTCCGAGGTGAGCTGGGGGGGCGGGTGACCCCGCGGCCCGGGAGCGGGCGGGAGCTGGGGGGGCGGGGTAGGGAGGGGTGTGTGGCCGAGGGGGCGGGGCCGGGGGCGGGGCCGGGGGCGGGGCACGGCCGGAGGGGATGCGGAGGAAGCCCGGGCACCCCTGAGAAGTGCGAGGGAGCTGGAGCAAGCTGCGGAGGGGCTCAGGCTTGTGTCAGTCCTGGTCTGGGCACAAGCCAAAGTCAGGGGGAGGCCAGACTGAAGTTGCCTGCTGGATCCTGACCACCTTTTAAGGCGCAGTATCTCTTAACCCCCTCTGTGGGCCGGGACTAGGGAAGACAGGTCGTGGCGAACAACAGGGCATCTCAGTGGGGTGAGTAAGGCAGCGGAGGTGAAAGGCCATCGACACGCAGTGCCTACCCACAGAGGGGACTCAAAGGCGAAGGGGGTTTGGTTTTGATTTCATCTCATTCCTAAACCACACATCCGTGAACCCAGTTGTCAGCCCTGTGCCAAGATGAGAAGTTGGGGCATCCGGCTGGAAATGTCCAACAGGCGTTTGGAGCCGTCCACCGGGAGCTCAGGGAGGAAGGTCTCCGGAGACGTGGGTTATACATCCTTCTAGAACACCGCAGCCAGAGCTTGGAGAGTACAGGAGGTTTCAGAGAGGGTGCTCTGCAGAGGCAAGATTCTTGGGACATTTAGAACTTTCTGGACTGGGAGTAAACTTCCCTGTAAATTGAGTGTGTGTGTTTCTGGAGGCTTGATGCACTGGATCCTGCAGCTTGTAAAACGAATACTAATGGGGTACCAGTTATATGATACTTTGTGTGATAGAGGCTCTCAGGAATACCAAACAAAGAGAAGATGAGATCCCACCCATGCAGTTAATCCTCTTTTTATAAATATTTAAAATTCCTGTGACTGGGGTGGAGCTAGAACTCACATGAACTTGGCTGCATTACTGGAGCTAGGTCCTTAGGCTCTCTGCTGGGCCAGATATGCTTTATCAGAAAGCTCTGGAGAGGGAGAATTTCAGGGAAGGGGCATGCATGACAGTCACCCCTTGGAGGGGCCCCGAGAAGCCAGGTTTCTCAGGAGACAGGGATGTATTTCAATCTTTTTAACAACCGGAATGGCTTTACTGCCGTGCATCGTCTGAACACCATCACTGCAGAGGTGCAAGCTTGGATCAAATCCCGCGCATGAATGATGATGATAGAAGGAAGTGCCATTGTATTCAGAGGAGAGACATGTGTGTGGTTGGAGAGCCAGTGTTGAACCGGCTCCTGAACAAGAGGAAGGATCAGGGGACATAGACATCAAGGTAACTTTCAAGGCACTGGGAGCAGATTGCACAAAGGTTTGGGTGTGGAACTACACTTAGTACGTGTCGGGGACAGCGGGCCCATCTCAGAGTTGTGTCCCACCAAGGAAATGTATCCAGCAAGCCAAAGTAATTTTGAAATAGTTCAAACTCTCAAGTGCTCCAGAATTTTCATGGGTGTATCAAAAGAGACTGGAAACAAATTAAATGTTTATCTATCGAGGACTGGGTGAATGAATTAGGGTCTATCTATAGTTAAAAGGAATGATTGCTATGGAACGAGTTCTTAAGTTAATTTGTATTTATTGTGGCAAATAAAAACCCACAGGAGATAAAATTCACTCTCCCAATAATTTCCAAGTGTACAGTACAATATATCCAACCACACACACTGTTGGTCAGCAAATCCCCAGGAACTCCCACCATCCTGCATGACTTAGTCTATACCCACCAAACAATTCCCTCACTCTGCCTTTCCTGAGGCCCCAGCACCCATGATTCCACTTTCTGTTCCTATGAACTCGATAGCTCTGCATACCTCATATAAATGGAATCATGCAATATGTGTCTTATTGTAACTGCCTTATTTCATTTAGCATGATGTCCTCGAGGTTCATTCACGATTGTAGCATGTGACAGAATTATTTTCCTTCTTAAGGCTGAGTACTATTCCACTGTACATATACACCGCCCTTTCTTTATCCACTCATTCATGGATGGATGTGTAGGTTGCTTTCACCTCTTGGCTGTTGTAAATAGTGCTGCCATTTAAGATAATTTTTTTTTTAAGGTGCAGCACTATAGTCTAGTATGCTACCATTTCTGCTAAAAAGAGAGGGAGGATGGAAAGAAGGAAGGAGCATTCATTAACAGAGTAATCCACAGGCCTGAGAAACTAGGAAGCTGAGGTACACGGTACACTTATATTTTTTTTAAGATTTACTTATTTATTTTATTTATTTTTTTTAATTTATTTATTTATGATAGTCACAGAGAGAGAGAGAGAGGCAAAGACACAGGCGGAGGAAGAAGCAGGCTCCATGCACCGGGAGCCTGATGTGGGATTCGATCCCGGGTCTCCAGGATCGCGCCCCGGGCCAAAGGCAGGCGCCAAACCGCTGCGCCACCCAGGGATCCCCTATTTATTTATTTTAGAGAGAATTTCAAACAGACTCCCTCTGAGCATGGAGCCCAATGCAGAACTCAATCCCAGGACCCTGGGATTATGATCTGAGCTGAAACCGAGAGTCAGATGCTCAACTGACTGAACCATCCAGGGACCCCAAAAATTATTTTTGGAATAGCTTCAGGCCTTAGCATTTCTCAAAGCCTGTAGCAGCATATCCCATCTACTTCCTTACACATCCAGAAGCTGATCCTGTACTGTTTCAGTTCCCTGTTCACCTCCCATCCCCTAAGCCCCTCCTACCCTCTCCTTCCTGCCCACTCTCCCCTCTCTGTGGACCAGCCTGGCCCCTGGCTGCATGCTCCCCTCTTCCTCCCACACCCCGCAGAGTGACACTCAAGCCAGAGGAGCCCACATGGCTGAGAAAAGCCCTCCACTGTTGGGGGTGGTGGTGGTTGATGTCAGTGAGAGGAAGAAAGCTATAAATTTCAGCATCATTTTGTTACCCTAGTACAGTGTCTTAAAAAAAAAAAATGCATCCAAGAAATGTTTCTCGGAATTGACAGAACTTAGTAAGTAGTTCCCTGCTGCCTGTCTTCGTCCTCCCAGCCACACCACTCACTGCTGCCAGGTTACTTTCTTTGAGCTCTGAGACTTGGATGCTATTTTGAAATTCTGTGTATTTAGAGAGGGAGCATGGGACGTGGGATCTGATGGGCCTGGGTTTGAATCCTGGTTCTATAAAATGCATGTGTCATGTGACCTCTGGGGTCAGGGTCTAACTATCTTGCAGGAGTGTCATGAAATTTAGAAATAATATATTAGGACACCTGCAATAGTGTACTAGGTTGTAGGCATGCCCTAAGGGACAGGAATTATTGTCACTTGACTTCCTATTTGAAAGTGTCCTCACTTCTCTGACCCATCCTCATCATCTTGCCCATCCCTGCTCTCCCTGGAGGAGAGCTATATTTCCCCCCCAGCCCTTCCATCCATCTCTGAGCCTGGAGCTGGGACAGGTGTCCTCGCTCCCCCTTACTGCTTCTAGATTCATGTTGAAAAACCTCAGTTTGGATCATATGTCACCAGACGAAGTCACCCTGTCCCCTCATTGCTGTGTCATACACTGATGACACTGCCCCCGGCTCATAGTGACTCTTTCCAACATCTCTCCTGCCTTAACACATGGCGACTTCAGTAGATGCATGAATGATCCTTCCAATAAGCAGGCCTCTGGGATCCTCGAACCTTCCTCCCCTGGCGATCTTGTCCCCCTCCCTCCCTTCCCCAACCCTTCCTGTGGCCATTCCCAGACCTTATATTACTAACCCCCTCCCTTGTGATCCAATTTCACCCACCTCTTTCTCTGACCACTACTCTCATCTTTCAGCTCACTCCCCACAATGACCCACTACTGCAATCCCTGCTGGGGTCTCCATCCATCCATCCTGCCACCTTCCCGCTGTCTGACTCAGTACCCATGCGCTTTCCCCCACCCAGCTTGGGTGCATCATCATCGTTCCCTTGCCTAAGCTTCTGACTCACTGGCCTCTGCTTGTTTTGTCATATTCATTTGGCAAAACCGTACTTCTGATGAAAGCCAACCCTCTGTCTGTTCCATATACCCGCATCCGTGAAGTCAGTGGGGCTGAGAAAAACCAACATACTCCACTTAAAATTCATGACCCTGAACCTGTAATAGGCCTTTTATGCTTCCCAGCTGACACCTCAAACTTCCAATTATTTTCTTGCTTTTCTAGATCACTTTTACACACTTTCTTTTCTTCCCCCTCAAATGTCCAAAATTTCTATCTGCCTCACTCTGACATTTTTGCTTCTTACTTGGATTTTAAAAATGGAAATAATAGAAGAAAACTTCCATAAATGCTTCCCTGCATCCCATCTGCCAAATATCCATACTCATCCTGCTCTGCCATCCCATCCATTGCTACAGGTGGACTGTCTGCTGTCATCTGATGGCAACCTCAAGACTTAAAACTGCCACTGTGGCTCTGAATCCCGTCTGTTCTGACCTCCTTAAAGAGATCATACCAACAATTCTTTCCTCACTCCTATATTCTTTTTTTTTTCCTTTTCTACTAGGTAAATCCCGATCCTCCCACCAGCCATCATCCCATTCCTGTGACCCCCTCTACAGCAAAATGTCTAGAACATGTGTCTGTTCCTGCTGTGCCCCCTTCCTTTCCTGTTTTAGCTGACAGTCACCCCCACATTGCATGGAAGAGAAAGTAAAGACCTTGTCAGCATTGCCAGTGACTTCCACTTGACTAAATGGCATGACCCTTTACTAGTCCTCTTCCTGTTTGACCTGTGAACAGCATTCAGCAGGGCTTGTGATGACCCACTCCTCCTGGAAGTCCCTTTCTTCACTTGGTTTTCAGGACGCCAGTCTTCTGGGTTTCCTCCTTTCCATTGATGGTACTCCTTCTTCCTCCCAACTCCCTCACCTTGGAGAGCCCTTGGGCTCACTCCTTGGACACCCTGCCTTCTCTATGTGACCTCAGTTCCTTGGGAGTGCTCATTCACCTGCAGAGTTTCACAGACCATCTGTATCTGACATCTACGGCATTTGTCATCTCCAGCCTTTGCTTCTCTGAAATCCCAACTACCTACTCAATGTCTCCATTTAGAAGTCCAACAGATGCATCAAATCCTAATGTGTCAAAAACACATTCCTGGTCTCCCTTCAAGAATGTACTCTACCCAGTTCTTCCCCACATGAGTTCATGGCAGCTCCATTCTTCCTCAAGCCCCAAACCTGGGAGTCATCCTGATGCCTCTTTTTGCTCTCACAACCCCACAGCCGATCCATTAAGAAACTGATTGGAGGGATGCCTAGGTGGCTTAGTGGTTAAGCGCCTGCCTTCAGCCCAGGGTGTGATCCCAGAGTCCAGGATCAAGTCCCACATCAGGCTCCCTGCATGGAGCCTGCTTCTCCCTCAGCCTGTGTCTCTGCCTCTCTCTCTGTGTCTCTCATGAATAAATAAATAAAATCTTAAAAAAAAAAAAAAAGAATCCGATTGGCCAAGCCTTCAAAATGTATGTAGAACCAAACCCTCTCTTACTATCTCCTCCATTCCCCTAGGTGCCAAACCATTGTCCTTGTATTATAGCATGGACTTGCCAACCCATCCCCCTTTTCACTTTTGCCCCCCTACAGTCTATTCTTAGCACATCAGCTGGAGCACTTCTACTAAAAAATGTGTCCGACCATTTCTCTCCCTTTGCTCAGAACCGCAAAGTGATTTCCATTCATCTGCGAGTAAAAAATCAAAATCCCATAGACAAGGCTGCATGTGGTCTTGTCCCCTTTTACTGACCTCTACTCTTTTTGCTCACCCAGTTCCAGTTTCATGAACCTCCCTGGTACTCCTTGATCACACTAGGCAGGGCTCCCACCTCACAGCCTTTGCACTGGCTGTTCCTTCTATCTACAATATACTTCCCCCAAGGATCTGCATAGCACTCTCCCTATCCTCCCATCTTTGTTTAAATGTTACTTGTCACTTGATTTATCATTATAATCGGTCCAGCCCACACTCTTGGTCCTCCTTACCTGCTTTATTTATTTCTTTTTTAAAATATTTTCGAAACATTTTACTTATTTGTTTTCATGAGAAACACGGAGAGAGGCAGAAACATTGGCAGAGGGAGAAGCAGGCTCCCTGTGGGGGGAGCCTGATGCGGGACTCAATTCCAGGACTCCGGAATCACAACCTGAGCCAAAGGCAGACGTTCAACCACTGAGCCACCCAGGCATAACCTTTTTAATTTATTTTTGCAGAATGTTTTGTTTATTGACTCTCCCCTAAAATATAAACTTTGTGAGATCAGGAATCCTTATCTGTTTTCTTCACTGATATACCTTCACAGCACCTAGAGCACCACCAACACACGGTAGATGCTCAACAAATACTCATTGAATAAATGAATGAGTACCTTTTTGTCTCAGAAATAGTTCATATTCATTATTTTTCTACCACTCAAAGCCCTCAAAAATCCATTCTGAGCCCACTTCCCACTTTTTCTTCCTATATGCCAGAACCTCCAGAGGATGGTGGCTATAAAAAGACCAGATAAGGGGCGCCTGGGTGGTACAGTTGGTTAAGTGTCTGACTCTTGGTTTCAGTTTAGGTCATGATCTCAGGGTCACGAGGTCAAGCCCAGGGTCAGGCTCCGCACTCAGCACAGAGTCTGCTTGAGAGTCTCTCTCCCTCTCCCTTTGCTCCTCCCACTCATGTCTGTTCTCTTTCTCTCTCAAATAAATAATTTTTTTTAAAGAAATGGCTCCTGCCTTTGAGATCCTAGGAATATTCTTCATTCTTTCTCTCCTGTTAGGTCTTCTGCCTTGGGTCCGAGAGCATCTTTTCTTATCACGAATGAGTAGAGCTCAATTTGTAACATTTCATTTGTACTCTCTGCCCACCTGTCCTTGTAAATTCTCAGTTCAGCGATTGTTTCCAGAATCACCAAGCAAGAGTCAACCTCTTAGATTTCCCCTGCTGGGTCCAGGTGCTCTGTTTTGTAGCCACATGGACTTCTCGGTCATATATAGGACCCAACCAGTCAAATGAGTCTTTATTTTCATTATTTACTCAATTATTACATTTCCTGGGGTTTTTTCCTGCTATTCTTTCCATTAACTGTGAGATTTGACAGGCAGCATTTCCTAGTAAGTTACATTAACTACAACTTTTTAAATGGCAAGTGATCAAAACCTCCATTTAAAGTAGCTCAGGAGATTCAAGAGCAGCTTGATTCAAGAGCTCGAATGATGTCATAGGACTTGGTCTTTCTCCATCTAGGAACTGCCCCTTCCCTGTATTGACCCTATTCCAAGGTCCCTATGGTAGCAAGATGGCCACAATTGTTCCAGACTAGGAGAAGAGAGAAAGTCCTCTTCACCAAAAAGTTCAGATGACAGACTTTGGCCTGGCTTTCACTGGCTCAGATTTGTTCATGTCCCCCATCTGGATCTAGAAATGAGTACTTCCCCAACCCACCAAAAAAACAAAAACAAAAACAAAACCCAGAAGAACCATACCAGAAGACCAAAATCAACTAGTGTTTGCCCTATAGGTAGGATGCCCCGTCATACCACCTGGTGACAGATGGGCATCCTTACTTACATTTGTTCTATACTTTGCCTCCAGCCCCTGCGATGGTTTCAATCCCTTTTATTCACCCTGAAAATGAGGGAGGGGCTCCCTCCCAAGAGTTCTGGAAGTAGCTGAGCACACCACGCTGGACACAGTAGGCTGACAGCAGTTTATAAGTCACACATAGCCACAGCACAGAGGAGGGTGCTGTGTCACTCGGGGGATGCGCTTGGGAATGCAGTTAACCATCAGAAGCTTTGGGTGATGAGCTTGGTGGAATCCAGAGGGTGGAAGTGCACTGGCTCCTGTGGGAAGATGGGATCAGCTTGTGTGAGGCAATCCACTGGCTGGCAGGGACCCTGTCATTTTACCAGATATCAAGGCACTACATCCTGTTGGTTCTTAATAGTAGGCCCCACAGGGGATCCCTGGGTGGCTCAGCGGTTTGGCGCCTGCCTTCGACCCAGGGAGTGATCCTGGAGTTCTGGGATCAAGTCCCATGTCAGGATCCCTTAGTGGAGCCTGCTTCTCCCTCTGCCTGTGTCTCTGCCTCCCTGTCTCTCTGTGTCTCTCATGAATAAATAATAAAATAAAATATATATATATTTTTTAAATAGTAGGCCCCACAGCACGGGGGCCTGCAAAATGGTTTCTGGGCCTTTCTTTCTTTTCTTCTTCTTTTTTTTTTTTTTTTTAATTTTTTATTTATTTATGATAGTCACAGAGAGAGAGAGAGGGGCAGAGACACAGGCGGAAGGAGAAGCAGGCTCCATGCACCGGGAGCCCGATGTGGGATTCGATCCCGGGTCTCCAGGATCGCGCCCTGGGCCAAAGGCAGGCGCCAAACCGCTGCGCCACCCAGGCATCCCCATCTGGGCCTATCTCAATAGTCTTTCATTAAGGTGTCAGAAGAAGGATGCCCACCCTTGTTGCCCATGCACCTCTGTCTCAGGTGGTTATCCCCATTCTGGCCAATGAGAAGAATCACCTGGACTGGCCCCACGTGCTCCGTCAGGATGTCCAGCGGCACGCCCACAGCCTCCAGTGTGACCTCCTGGTTATCCTCGAGCAAGTGAAGGGGAAAACTTTGCTTCCTCTCCCACTGGGCGCAGCAAAACTGGAGTTTGAGGCTTCTCCCAGCGGGACCATGTAAGTAGCGCCAGCCCGGCCATCTGGGCCTCTGAGACGGGGAGATGCTGGTTTATCTCCATGTTTCCTTTATGACTTTTCTGTTCCCGTCTCCACACCTCGAATTGTTCCACATACAAGCCCACTGTCTGCTCTGTCTGCCAACATCCCCAGACTGTGTTTTTTGCAGATTACCACACTCGCCCCGGTCCCCCTGCCCAAAGTGTCTGAAGGCTATCATGGCAACGTGGCCTTTTTTTCTGCACAGAAGTATTTCAGGCCCGAGAGCAGCCACACTGATTTCACTATTTTGCTTATCAGGACAGTGTCTCATCCTTGGCAAAGACCCAGGTCCAGCCTGGGAGACGGTCGTGCCTCTTCCCAGCATTTACGCAGCACATAATGTCACAGAACTAACTCTGAGATTCCACACCCTGTTCCCCCAGCAGCTGGAGATTTCCATCAGGTCTTGGGGATTTTTTTTTCCCAAATAGAAACAAATCTGGCTTTGTCAAGACTTGAAGTCCATGTCTCCTGCGCCTGGGTAGGCATTAAAACCCCAGCCTCTTCTCCTTTTAGGGGAGGAGATAGCTTTATTTCTGTCCCATAGAGATTTGTTTTTCCTTTTCTTTGAAACCAGCCTGTATTATCTAAATTTTATATATATATATATATATATATATATATATAATTATAAATATATATATATATATAATTATAAATTAATCTTCTGTCCAGCACATCTGTGCGCCTGTGGCAATAGGTCACCTTCCTGCATGAGGTGACCCTATTGGGGGGCCTATTGCCAGTATTTTGCAAATGTATTACTGTCATCACTTATATTTTCAGGGGCTGTGATTGGATCTTGAGGAAAAAGTAACGCATGGGATGCCAGTGTACTTTATAATGAGTTTTCGCTATTGGAAGTAATTTGCTACATATATAATTTGAAGCAATTTCCCAGTTAACTAGAAAACGTAACACGGTTTAATAAAAATATTCAATTTTTGAAATAAATAAATTCAAATTACCCTTTTCCTGTTCCTTTTATATTTTAACATAATAACATTCAGCGTGTATGTGTATATAATCATTACTGGGTTGGTCTCGCTTTGTTCAAATTTGATAATTTCCCAGAAGGCTGGATCGTTATTTCAGGGCGGTATCTTCTCCTCTCAATACCTTCCATAATCGCTTCTGCTGTATCATCGCTCAGCAAATATGAATTTAATTAAATTAAGTGAAGGTGGGTATCTGGCATGAAAATGCGGGTGATAGATTCTCTTTCTGGGTCACTTGTGTCTTGGGTTCTTGGCATGAACAGCTGTCCATGAAGGCTTTGTGGAAAGACCACCAAAATGCGTTCTGGATGTTTAATCCCTTCTGAAACACCTCGAGGTTTCTTCACTTAGTGATTTTTGAAAAGCTCTATGAGGGGGAATGCTGACTCCCCCGCCTTCTGGAAAAGTGAGGATATAATGAAATCACCCATGGGCTGCAGACAGCTGATTCTGTGCCTCGTGGAGGATGGAGCCTACCTCCTCTTGCTGCAAAAACTAAGGGATGCAAAGAAAAAGGCAGAACTAAGACCCAGTGAGGGAATTGGCAGAGAGGTCAATGTGGCTCAGGTCAATGTGGCTCAGTGTGGAGACCAGCTTTCTCCTAGGATGAGTTGATCTACTAAGGATCGCGTTGCTTTATCAAGTAGGAAGCTGGCTGACATTGGTGACACTCAAGCAAGGGGTGGATGGTCACCCGAATATTTTCTGTCCAGTGTATTCCTTTTTTTAAAAAGCATTTTAAAAAAGATTTTATTTATTTATTCATTCATGAGTGATACAGGCAGAGAGAGAAGCAGGCTCCATGGAGGGAGCCAGATATGGGACCCGATCCTGGGTCCCCAGGATCACACCTTGGGCTGAAGGTGGCGCCAAACCGCTGAGCCACCCAGGCTGCCCTATTCCTTTTTTTTTTTTTTTTAAGATTTTATTTATTTATTCATAAGAAACACACAGAGAGAGGCAGAGACATAGGCAGAGGGAGAAGCAGGCTCCCTGCAGGGAGCCCAATGTGGGACTCGATCCCAGAACTCCAGGATCATACCCTGAGCTGAAGACATGCTCAACCACAGAGCCACCCAAGTGCTGCAGTCCAGTGTATTCCTGCACTGACAGAAAGGCCCAGTTGGATTAGACTCCAAGATATTGGTGAATTCTCAAACCTTGAAATAATCATGTATACACATCTGATGAGAGAGGATCCAAATTTTTTTTTATGACCCCCACATTAGAGGCTGTCAACCAATAAAAGTTGAGAATACCCAGACTAGGTCAGATTTCCCACCGATTTTTTAAAGCCTTGGACTTTTGTTTGGGGGACACCTGGAGTTATTTCCAGTATCCTAGGAGATTCATTGTCTTTCACAGCTTGGATTGCACAGATAAGTCCATCATCTACACCCTTGAGTCGGCTGTGATTCAGTGGAGCCGCCAAGTCCAAGTGGTGCTCAAGAGAGAGTCGGCCCAGGCACTTCTGCAAGGGGAGAGCCCCACCCCTAAGGTGGAGTTGGAATTCTGGAAGAGCAGGTAGGCGCATGCTCAGATCCTGGGGTGTAGCTGTCTTACAGAGGACCAGTGGCCTGAGGTGGGGGGTAAGGGGCAGCCCCTGATCTGGTCCCACCCCCAGGTGCCCCTTGTCCCCCCTGGAGTGGGTAGGCAGCCTTGACTGTTTAGGTCAATATGGGTTTCCTGTGCCCTGGAGGATGCACACTTCCCCTGGGTTTCAATAGACTTCCCTCCTTTCTTGAGCTATTTCCTCAAAGGCTCCTTCAACCCGATGTAAACTTTAAAAAAAAATTTTTTTTTTAAGATTTTATTTATTCATGAGACACAGAGAGACAGAGAGAGAGACAGAGAGAGAGAGAGAGAGAGGAACAGACACAGGCAGAGGGAGAAGTAGGCTCCATGCAGGGAGCCTGACGTGGGACTGGATCCTGGTCTCCAGGCTCACACCCTGGGCTGAAGGTGGTGCTAAACCGCTGAGCCACCTGGGCTGCCCAACCCAATGTAAAATTAATGAACTCCCTTTCATGGTTTGCTTCTGCTCATCTGCTCCCTCCTCCTTGGACCAGTCAAAGCTGTGTGCACACGCTTTTTGTCAGGATCCAGAGGAAGAGAGGGGCCTTGGCAGTGGGCTGCCAGCAGAATGGCCTTTCCTGAATCCCTGGCGATCACTAGCAGGGCTGGAAAGCCCATCCCCCCCAGTGTCCCAGACCCACAGGATTCCAGAAAGGCCCGACCATTGATTCTGGTCTTCCTCTCCCTTGCTTCTACTCTTCTATTTATCATCGTGCTGCATGTTGAATGGAGAGAGTCCGTGTCATAGGACCATGCCCAGATGCCCCATCCTCTGGTCCCATCTCTGACCATTCTTCTGACCTGCTACGGGTCCATCTCCAGCAGCTGTGTTCTGACACCTCTCTCATCCCACCCTGCACCTTACTGCAAAAGCTAATGACTTCCAGCTGCCACCCTCCTGCACCATCAGATGGTCAGAACAGGGTTCTGCTACCTGCTACCTCCTGGAGCTGCCCCTTTGAACCTGCTCAAACCTTCCCAATTCAGGTTTTGCCCTCACTGTTCTGGGAACAGATGCCCTCCTCCATGGCTCTGGAGCCAGCTTCTGTGGAAGCAGCTGGAAGCAGGGCTCTCTCTGTCTGAGTGTCTCTGTCATCACGGCATGCCCCGGGTTCCCAGAGGTCCATCTGGACTCACCCTTCTCCATGGTGTTGTAGGTCTGAGGATCTGGAATACATTTATAATCAACTGAGAATGATAGAAGTGAGGGGCATGGCCAGGCTCCTGGACAAGCTTCAGAGCAGCTACTTTGCAGCTTTCCAAGCCATGTTCAGAGACGTCCAAGCAGGTGAGAACCAGCAAGTATGTTCATAAATACATTGGAGTCGAATTTCTCATGGAGTGCTGCATTATCTGCTCTCTCTGATTTCCACAGCTCATGGTTCTTCAAACTGGCCAACCTGACACCATATAGCTTGGTGGCAGGAACGCCAAGTCTGGAAACAGGAAAGCAGCTACCTTGGACTCAGTTTGCATTGCCAGTGCTTTGTGACCTTGGCAAAGTCACCTAACCTCTCTGGGCATTAGCGTGTAACCATGGCTGTGGTGCTCACACTTCCCACACAGGTGTCCCTGCGCTGCTGTGGGATGAGATAGTGGAAGCACCTTATTGACTGTAGTGTGCTGTCCCCATGCACGCTGGAGTCTCACTTCCAGAATTTGGGCCCCTCTAGTCCTAGCTCCTCGAGAAGTCTCCGTTCCATTTCTAGCTCCATTCTGCTTTTTCTCTTCCTGCTTTTGGATGGGACTGCAATCTTCCTGGCCGTCAGAGCCCCAGACAAGATCAGCCCCTTGTCAAAATTGCAAAGCCAACAAAGTCTATAATTAGAAGTAGGTAAATTTTTTCCAGGGCTCCCTCACCCCTCTCCCCTTGTCCGTGCACTTTGTTTCTTTCCCTTCTCCTATCAAACTTCCTCCAGCCCTTGGCATTGGAGGTCAGAATGTGCTTTTGAAGATGTTTGCGATGTCATGGAATTTAAGCTTAATCCAAACAGTGATTTTTCGAACATTTTTTCCCTATCAGAACTCTTTCTCACAGTACAATCTTCCATGTAAGTTCAAAATAGAAAACTAATCAAGGTACATTTGCTCTGTGAAAGAGGGGTGTGTCCTGCGTCCAGAGCCCATTGGTGGGTCCCCTGCCCCACCATCTCTTTGTCATGGCGTGGGGCTTGGAAACCCCTCAGCTGTAGAAATAAAGGTTCCAGGTGGGGTTCCTGGTGTGTCCTGAACAACAGAGGTGATCTGCATAACAGGCTAGTCTTCGAGGTCCTTTTGGGCCTAAGACATTATCATAGGTATGGCTCCACCAAATCCCTCTTAGGGTCCCTGTTTATTGCTTCACTGGGAGATTTTGTGCCCCAAAGGAAAGCCAACAGTTTTTCCTAATTTATAAGTCAGCTCAAATGGGACAGGTGTCCCCAAAAGTGTGTGTGAACCACTACTGGTGTGACAGATGGCTGCGAGAGACGTATGGACAGGTATATTTTAAAACTGTGTTAAAGGGTGACTGTTTTTGGCAAGTGATATTACCTGCTTTCCATTCAGGGTAGTGATTTGAAGTCTTCACATTGTATGATTTTATTCAGGTTAAAATGTGAGTCAACTTAGAAGCACAAAGTAAGTAATATTATGGGATGTGCAGGCATGACACCTGTCATAAAGGAGTCATGCAGATGGCTGGAATGTGAAGCTCTGAAATAAAGCTTCATGCAGGGAAAGTATATTTGCGAGTTGGTTATTTAGAACCCCGAATATATTTTTCACATTAATAGATTAGACTGTAATCATTTTCATTGATTGATAGTCATAAAAGATTTGGTTTCCCCGGAGGACTTCAGAAAGCTCTTTGCAGTAGAGTCTTACGCTGGTTATGATAGAAATGAGAAAAAAACAATACCATAATAATAATAACAGATGAACACTACAGTAAAATTAGAAATCCTTGAAATGTATAACTGAATTCTGATGAGGCAAGGAAAGGAATTTTTTTTGAGAGAGAGAAAGAGCAAGAGCTAGCAGGGCAGAGGGGCAGAGGGAAAGAGAGAGAATCTCAAACAGACTCCTTGCTGAGCACAGAGCCAGATGTGGGGGGCTTAATCTCATGACCTTCAGATCATGACCTTGAGCTGAAACCAAGAGTCAAGAGTCAGATGCTTAAATGACTGAGCCACCCAGGTGCCCCAAATGAATTTTGATTACAGGAGTTAGGCAAAGGCTTGGTTCGAAATTTTGCTGGGATGGGGCACCTGGGTGGCTCAGTGGTTGAGCTTCTGCCTTTGGATCAGGGCGTGATCTCAGGGTCCTGGTATCGAGTCCCGCATTGGGCTCCCTGCAGGGAGCCTGCTTCTCCCTCTGCCTGTGTCTCTGCCTCTCTTTGTGTGTCTCTCATGAATAAATATATAAAATCTTTTTTTTAAAAAAAATAAATTTTGATGAGGTTTCTTGAGAATAAAAAGATCTTAGAGGGGCACCTGGCAGGCTCAGTTGGTGGCCCTTGCGACTCTTGACCTCAGGGTAGGTGCAGACTTAAAAATAACAACTTAAAATTGCTTTTAAAAAGATTTTAGAGGCTGGTAATTGATCTTCTCATCTCTAATTTAATTTCAGAGCATCTGTCTCTCTCGATCCTAGAAAGACCCACTATGTGTGTTACTCGTATTGGTCATGATCAGGGTAGTTGTTTGGCTCACTGGTGGACTGGAGAGAGGGAGAGGAAAAGATATAGTCCTGGATTGGTGGGCATGAATTGGAGAACAGTGGGAAGGAAAGAAGGAGGTTCAAAAAGGTGGAGGAAACAGTGTGGGAACAAGATGGTTAGAAGTGAATCAGGCAGTAAAGACCCTTGGGCCACAGGGAAGCAATAGGTCCCTGCATGAGATGGACCTGCTGGACCCCAGGGGGCAGGGCTGGCATAGTACAGCCTGGCTGCCAATCAACATGTGTAGGTCAGTGTCCGGTGGTGGGCAGGAGCCAGCTGGGACTGGCCTGCAGTTTTTTGTGAGAGCCTGCTGTATGCAACTTTTACCAACTTCCCACTCCCAACGCTCAGAAAAGTCCAGTTGGTAGCTAGAAATCAGACCTGGTGGGAAGATTGGCAATATCTATATCCCAGAAACTGGCAAATGCTACATGTCATAAAGGCTTTTGTCCCCAAAGAGCCTGTTGTCGACGAATGACCAGCAAGGCACTTGGCATCCCCATGCAACTGGCTGTTCATATTTATAGTTTTTAAGAAGTGGGACCCTAACTTTGTTCATGTCTTTTTTCACCTGCCTTAGGAGCCAGTTTGAGATAGCACCCTGGACTGGGTGAGCCAGCCCTCAACCACTGTGTCTTTATTTTTTTTTATTTCTTTTTAAAGATTTTATTTATTTATTCATGAGAGAGAGAGAGAGACAGGCAGAGGGGGAAGCAGACTTCCTGCAGGGAGCCCAATGTGGACTCGATCCCAGGACCCCGGGATCATGGCCTGAGTCAAAGACAGACGATCAACCACTGAGCCACCCAGGCGTCCTAAATACTGTGTCTTTAAAAATCAGGGGAATGCCTATTTATATGATTAAAGGAGGGTTTGCTTTTTTAAAAAAGTGTCATAAAGAGAAGGCTTCTCTGGCCCAATGTCCTTGGCCTCCTTTCTCACAGCACCTGCCCATTAACAGCTGCTGGAGCTGTGTATCCTCCACCCCCACACAGTGGTCTGGGTGTTCTCACCACTCCCCCATCATTCAGCATGCTTTCTGACTTTCAAAAACTTGATTCGCATACGACTTCCCATTTGGGATAGAAAATACAAATGTACACATCCCAAGCTCCTGGTGGAGCGAGCCCCATAGCCATTAAGCTGGGGTTTAACCCCGTAAACCTGGGGTCATCTTGCTTTTAGGACTGGCCGACTCACATAGGTTTCGATTTCTTCATTTTTAAAAAATATTTATTTGAGAGGGGGAGAGAGAGAGAGGGAGAGAGAGACACACACACACAAGTGGAGGGGGCAGAGGCAGAGGGAGACGAAGAAGCAGATTCCCCGCTGAGCAGGGAGCTTGGTGCGGGGGTTCGATCGCACAACCCCCGAGGATCATGACCTGAGCTGAAACCAAGAGTTGGACACTTAACCGGCTGAGCCACCAGGCGCCCCTGATCCCTTTACTTGTAAAGTGGGAGTGATGACGCTACCACACAATGTTTGCATTGTCTAGTGAGCAGCACAATGCCTGGCGTGTTGAAACGAGACAGCGCATATTTTGAGTGTCCTTTAGGATGAACACGGAGCTTCATCCACATGCTGTAACCTAAGACCATCTGGTCTCATGGGATAGTGCCTGATTATCTGCCCAGGAAAGAACCAGCCTTCATATGTGTCTCCTTCCAGATCAGTTTTGCTTCCTCTCCATTGATATGCAGAATGAGTCCCCAGCACACCTGGGGTTCCCGCTTTCCCCTCTCGGCCCCCACACAGTAACTTATAAAAAGCACCTCTTTTCTCCTTGGCTGTGTTCAAAGGAAATGGTAGCAGATTTTTCCTGGCTTGAAAACCAGTAGAACCTTGCCGTAACCAGCCCGTGCTCTCTCTCTGTTCCCTGTGACTGCTCCTCACTATGGGCTCATCAGTGAGATACTTTATTAGCAAATGTTTGTCAGAGACGTTACCTGCTCTGGTCCAGGCACCATGCTAGCTGCCTACGGATTCTGTTCACCTTCAAGAGAACTCTTTAAATTAGTGTTCAGCCTATTTTTTTTAAAGATTTTATTTATTTATTCATGAGAGACACACAGAGAGAGATGCAGAGACACAGGCAGAGGGAGAAGCAGGCTCCCTGCAGGGAGCTCTATGCGGAACTCGATCCCAGGACCCTGGGATTATAACCTGAGCCAAAGGCAGACACTCAACCATTGAGCCACCCAGGTGCCCCTGTTCAGCCTATTTCTGAGGTTAGAGAGGTTGAACATGCCCTGAGGTCCTGCCACAGGGAAATGGTAGGGGCAGCATTTGAAGGCAGGTCTTCCTGACTCTAATGCTTGTCCTTCGTCACCTACTTCGTGGTCTCGGACCTAGCAGCAGCAGAGGATCTTCTGCACATCGGGCACCTGACTGGAGCTAGCAGAGCCAAGCAGAAGTCCAGATGCAGGACTTTTGTAAGAGATGCTTCTAGGACCATTATTTCAGCCGCCCAGAAATCATAGCCACTGCTCCACAGATCCTTTGTTCCCAGGCACCAGGGCTCCACTGGGTGGGTATGAGCCCCAAGCAGGGAGGGTGACCCCCTGCCATTCGTCCCAGCCCTGGCAGAGGCCCAGGACATCCGAATACACCTGATGCCACTCTCGCACCACCTGGAGATCCTCGAGAGCCTGGAGTTTCCCGAGGTGAAGCCACGGCTGCAGCCTCTGCTCCACGTGGTCTGTCTCATCTGGGCTACATGCGCGTCCTACCGCTCTCCGGGGCGGCTCACCGTGCTGCTTCAAGAGATCTGCAACCTCCTCATCCAGCAGGTCAGGCATCCGGGACTCCTGGCAGCCTTCCCCAGGGGGTAGGGTTCGTAATTTTTTCAGGGCAGGGAAATAATGATGGTCCAAAGGATTCTCACACTTCAGTTATTTTACCGTCACTGCCAATAAGCCACAAAGACATTTTCAATGATGCAGGAATACGTGGGAAGACCAGTCTTCCTTTCCCCTTTGCCCACGACCCAGGGTCAGGCAAAGGATGGGTGTGGTGGGTTTCAACCTCTGTGATCTGTGCCCACGGTCGGTGGCAAAGCCCAATAGCTAAGAATGCTGCCTCTAGGGCCAGGCGTCCTTGGTGCCAAATTCTGCATCACCACCTGTTAGCTGTGTGTGCCTGGGCAGGTTACTCATCTGCTCTGTGTAATGGCAAAAAAGAAGAGGACCTATCTCAAAAGCTGGCTGGCTGCAACCAATGTGCTCATGCCCTCCACGTGCTAGTCTGTGACTGTGAGCTACACAGAGACAGCTTCTTGGACCACACACTTCACCCTCCTCCTTCTTAGGGACTCTGTTGCAACTCCAGCCAGCACAGCATAAACCTCAAGGGGTCTATCTGTAAACAGAACTAGGGACCTTAGTGAGGCTTGGGGGAATCTGCCTCCTAAATTAGCTTCAATTACCTCTAAGAAGCTGTGACCCTCAGAAAACAATGAACATATATAAAGAGTGATTGGTAACAACTAACCTCTATTGGAGCACATTGTAGCCTGTGACATTCAAGATCTTGGCCACTTTCAGATGAACCCTGTGAGATGGGCAGGGAGAGCCTTATTAATTCATTATTAATATTTAAAGATGTGAGCTAAGGCTCGAGGAGGTTAACTGAGTCACCAAGGATCACCCAAACCAGCTGTGTGACTCCTAGACCAGCACCCTTCCATCACTGCGTGTTTGTCAGCCAAGACTCTTATGGATGAAAGGATAAGAAAATCCAACCCAAAGTAGCAACAGCAAAAAGATAACTTATGGTTTGTGTACCTCAAAAGCCCAAAGTAAGGCTGGCTCCACCCTGGCTGACAGGAAGGCCTCAGGTAATGTCACCAGGATGTGTTATTTCTGCCCGACCTGTGGTGGTGACGGCAGCTGCCGTGAAGCTTCAGCTTCATAACCTTCTAGGGTCAAGGCTCTTGGGGACAGGTTCAAAGAATTCTTGCTTTTGAATTACTTTACTGTAGAAAGAATGCATACCCAGCCCCAGCCGGCCCAACCAAGGTCACCTCCGGGCCAGTCCTGGACAGTTCAGCTCAAGCCCAGGTCCCAGCCCACCTGTGGAACTGAGGGCGAATTCAGGGGTTTCCTACAGTATGCTTCTGAAAAGTGCTGCTTGGACAATTTTTCAGTTTGGAGTTGGGGGGGAAGAGGTGGGATGGACAGAAATCGTAGGGTGTCCTGCACCCATGCCTGCTAAACGCCCATAATCTGTTTGCTCTGTAGGCGTCTAATTATCTCAGCCCAGAGGGCCTCCTGAGAGGCGAGGTGGAGGAGAGCCAGAGAAAACTGCAAGTGGCGATGGACACGTTAAACTTCTTCAAGCAGGTGTTCCAGGACAGGAGGGAGAATCTGCATACTTACTTTAAAGAGAACCAGGAAGTCCAGGAGTGGGATTTCCAGTCGGCTTTGGTCTTTGTGCGATTGGATGGCTTCCTGGGGCGGCTGGTCATGGTGCAGGTGGGTGCTGCGGGAGTAAGCAATGAGGGGGATGAATGGGGGAGACCCGGGGGTGGACAGACACTGAATCAGGAAATGTCACTGGGTAGGGGGTTTCTATTAAATGCCACGATAAAAGCGAAATCTGTGTGTGACCTGGTAGAGGAGGAAAGAGGGGCTCCCTACCCCAGAGGGGCTCTGAGAAAGTGGGGAGCGCACGAGGAAATAAATTTTGAAACTCCGGTAGGACTTCTCCACAGAAAGGAGCGGGGGAGGGCATGGAGACAGAGAAAACGGAATAATCGAGAAAGCCAGAAGCCGATCTTACAAGAGGCACCCTTTCAATCCTTTGCCAGATCCTGGGGAGTACAACGATTGACCTCTAGGTTTGCCCAAATGTCCCCTCTTCTCATCCCTTCCTCTCTGGGGCAACCACTCCCCCTGCTGTTCGGTCCAGGTGTGCCCGGTCCCAGGCCACCAAGGTGGAATCAGGGCCACCACCCCCTTGCACAGGCTCTCAGGACTGCGGGCAGGGCCTTGGCCCCGGGCACACATGCTAATGATGTGACTTTGCATATAGACAGCTAGTCTAACATTAGGGCATCTAATCTGCTGGGCGTCGGTAAACACAAGCAGTGCTGGCCTCCAGTCTCTCCGGAGTCATTACCCTCACAAGGCTGCTCCTGCTTTCTGAATCAAGGGCACGGATGCATACAAAGCAGTTGCCCCAGTTTAACTAGAGGATGGCTTGAATGTCACCACATCACGTCCTCCTGCCCTTTCTCTCCCCGTCTCCTGTCCTTGGCTCTGGCTTACCTCCCCACTCTCAGGTCAGATCCCACCTCCTCTGTCTTCATCCTTTCTTCCTACCTCTCCCCCTTCCCCTTCTCTCTTCTTTCTTTCTTTCTTTCTTTCTTTCTTTCTTTCTTTCTTTCTTTCTTTCTTTCTTCTTTCTTTTCTTTCTTTCTTTCTTGCCTTCCTCTTTTTAATTCTTCCTGTTTTGTTTTCCTCACCTCTGTATTCAGCCCGTATTTTTATTCCTTTTCCTATGGCTGCCCCTACCCTGCCTTAGCATTTCCTCTCCTCCTCCCTGTTTCTCATCTCCATTTCCAGAATGCTAGCTCTGACGCATCCCCTTGCCCTCTGGCTCCCCCATTGCTCCCCTACTCGGCTCAGTGCAGAGGCTGCGGGGCTATTTTTCTTCTGGGAGTATATTTCATGTGGCCCCATGTATTTCTGTGATCAATGCCTGTTTGAAATGGGATTAATCTGCTCCTCTCCAGCAAGAATTAGCAGAAATCTCACCTTCTTCGTCTTGCCGTTCTAATACGTGGCCACCGAGACATTGGTGGCGGCAATGAACAAATAACACGAGGCTGCATTAGTAAAATGACATCCGTACCCTCACCGTTCTGTGTGGCTATGTCCAGGGTTATGTTGTAAAAGGGCTGGCTTTTCCCCTCCATGGTTCCCTTGGATTTTTCCCCCTCTGATTTGTACTGCTTTTCTCTTCGCTCTTTTGCACGAGAAAGTTTTATTGTGCAGATGGACTCTTCCCTCTGGGCACCTGCTAAAGCAAGAGTGGGGGCAGGGCGAGGACGGGGCTGCAGGGCTGGAAGTTGCTGAGCGGAGTCTGCAGGTCTGAGCACAGAATGATTGTGTTCTCAGATTACCATCCAACCCCCCCTTCTCCTCCCCTCCCTTTCCCCCCTTCTCCTCCCTTCCTCCCCCTTTGCCTACTCCCCTTCCTCCTCCCTCTACTCCCCTTGCTCCCCCTCCTCTCCCTCCTCCCCCTCGCCAGATACAGCAGATCTCTTATAGAGCCAACCCTAGGGGAGGGAAGGGAAGAATAGGAAAATCAAGAACTAACATGTTTGGCAGCCTACCTCCAGCCAGAGCTAAGTACCAATGCCCTCACCAAGTGTGACGCATAAATTCACTTGCCCAGTCACACGGTGCAGGGAGCTGTGGTTGGGATTTGTAGCATCCCATTTTGGGGCATGTTGTCTTTCCAGCAGGGAGTCTGAAGGTCCCTGTCCCTCTGTCCTGCTTCCTTCCTTGTGTTGAGAGGGTTTCAGACTGATCTTGTGCTTTTCTTCTGCCCTCATTCGCTTGATTCTGCCCTTTGGGACCCTATTTCTACCACCTGATCCCCACATCTTTTTTTCTAAATAAGTCATTTGGGTCAAATTATAACCCCCCTTCCATGAGAGGGCCTTATTTATTTGACTTTAGGACTTCCTAAGGGAATCCCAAAAGTATATGCCAGCTTTGCAATTGGAACAGTCAAAATTCAAAGAGCTAAAGAGGGGTTCAGCTGCCTCTTGATTCCGTCCCTCACTGTACCTTCCTGTTGGGTGCTCCAGTGCACACTCATGCCCCCCCCCACACACACACCATGTGCATACACACCACAATACATGCACATACCCCAAACACTCACCCCCATGCATATACACGCTCACACTGTATCCATACATATCACGTGCATACACATCCCAAACTCACACATACACCATGTGCATACATGCTCCCACATATAGCATGCACGCCCCCCCCCACACACACACACCCTCCACACATTTCATTTTTGTGCTGTGGCCACGGAGATGCCGCAGACCCCCTGTTTGTGTTTCTGCCTGCAGCCTCTTCCTTCCGAGAGCAATGTCCTAAGCAGCTTGGAGAGAACCCTCATTTCTTTCATTATAAAATTGCTGTAAAGCTGTGATTCACTTGGAGACAAAATGATTTCCTGCTGAGGCTTTATGCGAGGTGATTAGCAGGGAGAGAGGTAATCAGCTGACCTAATATGCACCGAGTTTCCTCGCTCCTTTTACCATCTGCAGCCCTCTGCCGCCTGCCTTCATCCCCAGCCTAATTGGGGCGGCTTCCCTTTCAGCCAGGCCCGAGCCTGGGACCGCGCAGGAGACCATTAGCCGCAGAAGGTCAGCCACTGTCGAAAGGTAAAGAAAACAGACTTTTACCCAACGACCTTTTGAGATTCTCCTCTATGAATGCCTGCTTTGTGCTCTCCCTTAATGAATTCTGAAGACATTTCTTTTAAGATCGGGTGGCGTGACCTCTCCTTCCAAAACGGGCCTGTGTTTGCGGGGTTGGTCATCATCCCCACGGTTGACTCCACGCCTCACAGGCCACAGCGCAGATGGAGCCCTCCCCCTCCCCCCTATTCAGCTTTGCTCAGTTGTTCCTAGGAATGGGACCCAGTCTGCCAGCCGCCTGCCTGGGACCCCAGGCTCTTTGGGGGATCCGGCTGGGAGGGGACAGCTGTCTATCCAGCCGTTAGACCTCTCCTGCCCACCAACCTGTTCTAGTGACATCAGCGTGATGATAAATCATGACAGTGGCCCCCACGTATTGAAGCCACACCAGCACATTTGCTGTGACACGCGGTGGCCCAGGGCTAGTCAGGTGGTAGCCCACCACGTGGTATGCACGCACGTGGAAGGGAGGTTTATTTAGGAAGGCAAAGTGTCTTGCTTTACATGTAGCTGGGAAATGGCAGACCAGGGTGGTGGGGCCCAGGGCCTTTGGGCCCTTGGTCCCAAGCTTGTGAACTTTATGTGTCTACTGGCCTGAAGAGCAAAAATGGATATTTCTTCAATGTCATTGAAGCCTCACATGGGCCTTAATGGCCTTTGATCTGTGTTGTGAGGACCTCTAGATAAACAACGAAAGGAACTGACATTCAAATCATGTTAAGAATCAAAGCTGTATACATAAACCACATTCTGTATGTTGGTAAATTGAACCCCAATAAAAAATAAATTTATTATTAAAAAAGCTATTAAATGAAAAAAAAAAGAATCAAAGCTGTAGTTGCTATCGTTACGACGAATCTGTTTCGACAGTTGGGAGGCAACTTTCCGCCTGATTCAGGCAGGAACCTGCTCTACAGTGCCTCTGATGTTTGACTTCTACTAAAATCCGTGCCCTGATGGAGAGTTCACTACCTATCTCAACGCCCATTCTACAGTTAGGCATTTCTAGGTGTTAGACGTGCTGCTTTCTTAGGTGGAACCTCATGACGTTGCCATTTCGTATAACCCAATGTGATCAAATACAAGATGCAATCTACAAATTGAGGTCAAATCCACTTTTTCGCCCTGTCCCCTCTTTTGCCTGGTTTGTGCCCGCCGCCTAGGACCATGCTAGCTTCTGCCTTGCACTCGACCCAGGCCCTTCAAACATTTAAAAGCACAGTTCCATTGTGCTATGTAATGAATGCTCTTCTCTTGTCTAATTTTTCTTATTTTTTCCAATTGCTCCTGATTTGTTGGTTCATAGGTTCTCTGCCCACCTGTCATCTTCCCCTGGAGGTGCTGTAGCTCAGTGCAAACTTACAGATTGTATAGTTTTTCTTTTTCTCTTCTTAAAGATTTTATTTATTTATTCACGAGAGACACAGAGAGAGAGAGGCAGAGACACAGGCAGAGGGAGAAGCAGGCTCCATGCAGGGAGCCCGATGTGGGACTTGATCCCAGGGGTCATGCCCTGAGGCAAAGGCAGACACTCAACCCCTGAGCCACCCAGGTGTCCCTAGTTTTTCATTCAACAAATATTTCTTCAGCGTTGAGGATTCTTCCAGGGTCTGAAGGTACCGTGGTACCTCTGGGGCCCCAAGACCATGCTTCAAGTATTCCTGAGAATAAAACAGTGCCACAAAACACAATCTCGTTTTCCGATGTAATCACGCATATCGAGATGCATCTGTCTTTTAACGTGGTTAGAGAGTCTTTGCCTCAAAAACTGAAATTGACTTCTACGGAATTAGGAAAGATAAGTACCCAGGTGACATTCCACCGCACAAATCCCTTTCTCCTATCACACTGATTACAACTAAACACTTTTTGAATGATTTGATTTACTATTTAAGTCAATTTCATTTAAATCAAATTCATTTCTGTTTTCCTCCATGTATATGAAGTCGAAACGGGTTTTTAAGTGAAGATTGCCCCATTTCCCACTGTCAGAGATAAGACCGCCAGTCTGGGTGTGTGTCTTCCTTCCCCCTGGCTGGTTCTCTCCTCTTTTCTCCTGCCTGACCCTGAGCATAGCCGACCACAAAGGTCAGATGGGCTGCCCCAGGCTGCAAGGGGCCCTCCTAGCAACATGGGCAAACCAGCCCCACTTCGCACTTCCTGGTGCCTCTGTCACTGTTGCTGGACTTGGTGTCCCAGCAATAGAAAGGAGTCGGGCAGGCTTTCACTAGGCTGATGGGTCAGCCCTTGGTGGTGGCCCCTGGCAGCAAGGATTTCCTGGAACGGAACCAGGATCCCCGTGGGTCTTCTGCATTGTGACATAGTGTTCCCTCTACCTGCCCTTCAGACTCTCTCAGGGTAGAAGGCCTCCTACCCCCACTCCCAAGGGTCCACACCAAATGCTTGCCAAAACCACCCAAAGGTCATGATTATTTTCTTCTCTCCTATTAAAGACATACACGCCTAGATGGGAAGTTGTAATGTGGAGAAAGTCGATTTGCAGGTTCTGTGCTTTCAGATAGGTGGGTCCTCGTGAGAGAGAAACCCAGTCTGTCCTGTTAGCAAGGAGGACTCCTGTCCGATGAAGTGGCTTCTGGGGACTTGGGAGGGTCCACCTGTCACTTAATTCTGAGCACGGCCGGGACACTGCACATCAACGACTACAGTGACAGTAATCCACACTTACTGCATATTAGGTGTGTGCCAGGCACTGGCCTAAATCCTAAGCCAGCACTGACTTATTTCACTTATTTCTCTCCCGCTGTTATTATCCTGTTATGGATGAAGAAACCCAACACAGAAATGTCAAGTAATTGCCCACCGTCCCCCAGCTATCCACATGGTGTCTGGTGCTGCTGACTCTTGCAAAAGAACCCTGCACGGGACTTTTCTCAGCAGGAGTGGTTGCTGGGAATGTTGGTGTCTACCTCTTGGTTTGTCCTCAGAACTATTTGGAGGACCCACTTTCCATCAATATGCCCTAAGATAGCTGTCCTTTTAGAACCAGACAGCCTGTTCTGTTTGAAATTGATTTTTTAAAAAATTGGAAGTAAAGCCACCAATCATGCAAATAATGTTGTTATATGTTATTATTTATCCAAGAACCCGGAAAGAGGCTGAAGCATAAATTTGATTTTTTTGTTTGTTTGTGTGAATCTTATTTACGTGTCCTTTCTCTTGGCTGTGTGAGTTTCACCAGGAGTTATTTATACCAACCCAATCTAATAATAAGGTCCCGATACTAATCAGCCTTCATATTTTCCTAAGCAACCACCACCCCCGTGGTTTCTAGCACTTCCTGTACTAATGTGTTATCTACTGCTGTTCCTGTTGTTATTATTTTTATTTTATTTCTAAACATTTTATTTATTTCAGAGAGAAAGAGAGAGAGTACAAGCAGGGAGAGGGGGAGAGGGAGAAGCAGGCTCCCCACTGATGGGAGCCCAATGCAAGACTCAATCCCAGGACCCTGAGATCATGACCCGCACTGAAGGCAGATGCTTAACTCACTGAGCCACACACAGATGCCCCTCTTGTTACTGTTTTAACTATTTTGTGACTTGCCCCCTACAGGATCTCCTGAAGACAACCCTGGATTTCCACAAACTGGGAAAGCTTGAGTTTAGTGGAATCCGAGGAAACGCCCTGAGTCAGCAGGTCCAACAAATGCATGGTGAATTTCAAGAGCTGTACAGGGTCTTCGAAGAGTCTTCCTATGACTGCTTGGACCCCCAGAGCACGGTGAGGCTTGGAAAGGCAGACTTGGGAGCTGCTTCTTTCTCAGATGGCCCCGGGGCAGTAAGGTCTGGGTGTTTGCTTACATTTTCCCTGTGTATTTCCTTAGGCCCTGTGACCCCAGGGGTTTTCACAGAGACCACTCGCAGTTATTCTAGGTCAGGAGAAAGATCAGGAGGGGTCTTTTCTAACTGCTGATGGTACCCAGGGTTTCCGAGACGCTGAGATGAGCATGGGATGACAGTGGAGGCGGGTGCTGCCCTGCACCTGGCAAAGCTATTGGCTTGGAGTGGGGAGTGCTCCGTGAAGGCCAGGCACACCCGGACAGAATTTCATCAGTGGCTTGGGGAGGGGTGAGCCAAGCAGGAGCTGAGTTGTTCTGAGCTCAAGAGGGTCCTCAAGAGGAGGAAAGGGCCAGAGTTGCAGTTTCCAGCTGCCCAGGAGCCCACTTGTCACCTGTAGCCCTGGGAAATCTGAGACTTGTAAGTCCGAGCTTGAAAGGGGGGGGGGGGAAGCAGCAGAAGGGTCAGTACAGAAACAGGGAATGGAATGCCCCGAGAAGGGAATAGCTGAATCATGGGAGAAGGAATTGCAAGAGTACTGGGGGGAAGAGGAGAAAGAAATTGAGCAGAAATTTGCTCTGAGCACCTTCAGATAGTGGGGGATGCGTTGGCCAAACATAGAAGATGGCACTTTCTAAAAATTCCACGAGTCTGAAGTAGGAAAAAAAGGGGGGGGGGGGGAGGGCAGGTAACAAAACAGCATATATACTGTGTGTTTCCCCATCAGATGATAAAATTAAGAACACACCAAATCCTACTATAGTGTTAATGTGGTTGGGTTTGAGAGGAGGAAAATGCTGTGCTTTTCTATTCTTGTCTTTTCTTAAGAATATGCATCAGTGTTGTGCAGCAGGAATAACAGATAATAGTGATGGCACAGATTAGAGATTTGAGTTAACAGAGTTTCTTTGAAAATTGGTGCAACCTAAGAAAGAGAACACACTTTGGACTGTCCAGTAAAATAAAATAATTGAGAAACTCATGTTCAAAATATGTGTCTATTCATCATGGATCTGAAATTTACATTTAACTGGGTATCTGCTATGTACCTTTGCTTGCTAAATTTGGCAACCTTGGAAACAATGGCTAGCTGCCTCTTAACCAATTAAAGCATACTTAGAAGAAATAGTGGGTATTAGCTTAATTAGCTAGCTTTCCTCCTAGTGGCCAGATTAGTTTGTTTACACTAAAAAAAAAAAAAAAAAAAGAAAAGGATTTGACTTGGGGGAGGAGGGAAAGTAGGTGGTCAGAACAGAAGAGCCTCATTGCTGGGGCTGCTGCTGCTGAGGTAGACTTTGGAGTGACATGAGCTAGCCCTGGACTTCAGGAGGTCATAGAGGGGCCCAGAAAGGGAGTGACACGGTGCCAACCTCCCATCCCACTCGCTTTACCATTTTGCCTTGTGCCTAAGAAAACAAATACTGCAATAATAGGGTCACTGTCTGTGTGGGTAAAAACTAATCCACGGCAAGGTGATGTTTAGAAAATTAAAATAAGGCCTCCTGGATAGCTCAGTGGTTGAGCGTCTGTCTGCCTTTGGCTTAGGTCGTGATCCTGGGGTCCTGGGATGGAGTCCTGCATGGGTCTGCCTGCAGGGAGCCTGCTTCTTCCTCTGCCTGTGTCTCTGCCTCTCTCTGTGTGTCTCTCATGAATAAATAAATACAATTTTTTTATAAAAAAAAAATAAATCCTTGGTGTAGCCACTTTAAGTATAAAGCTTGTCAGAAAGAGCACAGTGGGATTGGCCTTGAGGAAATCATTGTCTTATGACCCTGTGACATCTCTTTAGGAATTTGAAAATGACGTGTCTGAATTTAACCAGAGAGTAGAAGATCTTGACCGAAGACTGGGGACTGTGTTCAGCCAAGCCTTCGATGATGCCCCTGGTTTGGAGCATGCCTTTAAGGTTTGTGCAGTAGGTCGGGGTGCTCTTGCTGGGCTCTATCCTCACACCCTCACCCTCAGTGGTGGAGGGCAAGGATCCTCTTCCCACTGTTTTGTTCCCTTGGAGAGTAATTATTCCCATCAATCTTGCAGAGAGGTACTGTGGGCGAACCAGGGCAAGGGACTGGGGTGGTGGTGGGGGGTTGGGACTAGGCTTCCCGGGTTGATAATTAATGATTATCTAGAAACACAGCAATGGGGGTACCTGGGTGGCTCAGTGGTTGAGCATCTGCCTTTGGCTCAGGTTGTGATCCCAGGGTCCTGGGATCAAGTCCCACATCGGGCTCCCTGCATGGAGCCTGCTTCTCCCTCTGCCTGTGTCTCTGCCTCTCTCTCTCTGTGTCTCTCATAAATAAATAAATAAATAAATAAATAATAAATAATCTTAAAACAAAAGAAACACAGTGACCTAAAAATACTTTTCAGGAGAGTTACTCTGGAGGGGCTGGGCTGGCTTAGGCAGAAGAGCATGCAACTCTTCTTTTTTTATTTTTTTATTTTTTATTTATTTATTTTATTTATTTTTTTTTTAACTCTTCTTTTTTTAATTTTAATTTGATTTTACTGAAATTCAAGTTAATCTATAGTGTATTATTAGTTTCAGATGTAGAATTTAGTGATTTGTCAGTTGCATGTGACATCCAGTGCTCATTATAAGTTCCTCCTTCATGCCCATCACCCAGTTACCCCATCCCTCACCCCCCCTCCAGTGACCCTATTTGTTTCTTATAGTTAAGTCTCTTGTGGTTTGTCTCCCTCTCTGTTTTTATCTTACTTCATTTTTCCTTCCCTTCCTCTATGTTCACTTGTTTTGTTTCTTAAATTCCACATATGAGTGAAATCACATGATAATTGTCTTTCTCTGACTTATTTCACTGAGCATAATAAGCTCTCTGGCTCATCCACATTGTTGCAAATGGCAAGATTTCATTCTTTCTAATGGCTGAGTAACATTCTGTTATATATACATATATAAAATAGTATATAATGATATATACACACATTTTTTGTGTATATATCCATTTTTCCATTGATGGACATCTAAGATCTGGGCTATTTCCATATTTTGGCTATTGTGGACATTACTGCTATAAACACTGGGGTGCAGATGCTCTTTGAATCACTACTTCTGTATCCTTTGGATAAATACCTAGTAGTGCAATTGCTGGGTCGTAGGGTAGCTCTATTTTTAATTTCTTGAGGACCCTCCATACTGTTTTCCAGAGTGGCTGTACCAGCTTGTATTCCCACCAACAGTATTAGAGGGTTCCCCTTTCTCCACATCCTTTCCAACATTTGTTGTTTCCCCTCTTGTTAATTTTCACCATTCTCACTGGTGTGAGGTGGGATCTCATTGTGGTTTTGATGTGTATTTCCCTGATTAGAGTGATGTGAAGCATTGTTTCCCCCTGTGTCTGTTGGCCAGGTGTATGTCTTCTTTGGAGAAACATCTGTTCATGTCTTCTGCCCATTTCTTAACTAGATTTTTGTTTTTTGAGTGTTGAGTTTGAAGAGTTCTTTATAGAGTTTCAATACTAGCCCTTTGTCATTTGCAAATATCTTCTCCCATTCTGTAGGTTGTCTTTTAGTTTTGTTGTTTCCTTTGCTGTGCAGAAGCTTTTTATCTTGATGAAGTTCCCCATAGTTCATTTTTGCTTTTGTTTCCCTTGCCTCTGGAGACATGTCTAGTAAAAAGTTGCAATTGAGGTCAAAGAAGTTGCTAGGTTCTCCTCTAGGATTTTAATGAATTCCTGTCTCATATTTAGGTCTTTCATCCAAAATGGATGAAACTCCATGAAATGGAGTTTATCTTTGTGTGTGGTATGAGGGAATGGTCCAGTTTTATTCTTCTCCATGTGACTGTCCAATTTTCCCCACACCATTTATTGAAGAGACTATTTCTTTTCCGTTGGATATTCTTTCCTGCTTTGCCGAAAATTAGTTGATCATAGAGTTGATGGTCCATTTCTGGGTTCTCCATTCTCTTCCATTGATCTATGTGTCTGTTTTGTGCCATGCTGTGTTGATGATTACACCTTTGTTTTGTTTTTTTTAAAGATTTTATTTATTTATTCATGAGAGACACAGGGAGAGAGGCAGAGATACAGGCAGAGGGAAAAACAGGCTCCTTGCGGGAGCCCTAAGTGGGACTCAATCCCGAGACCAGGATTATGCCCTGAGCCCAAGGTAGATGCTCAACCACTGAGCCACCCAGGTGCCCTGATGATTACAGCTTTTTTTTTTTAATTTTTATTTATTTATGATAGTCACAGAGAGATAGAGAGAGAGAGGCAGAGACACAGGCAGAGAGAGAAACAGGCTCCATGCACCGGGAGCCCGATGTGGGATTCGATCCTGGGTCTCCAGGATCGCGCCCTGGGCCAAAGGCAGGCGCCAAACCGCTGCGCCACCCAGGGATCCCGATTACAGCTTTTTAATAGAGTTTCAAGTCTGGAATTGTGATGCCTCCAGCTTTGGTTTTCTCTCTCAACATCCCTTTGGATATTTAGGGTCTTTTCTGATTCCATACAAATTTTTAGAATAGTTTGTTCGAGCTCTGAAAAATGCTGGTGTTATTTTGCCAGAGATTGCATTGAATGTGTATGTTGCTTTGGGTAGTATAGATATTTTAACAATATTTGTTCTTCCAATCCATGAACATGGAATGTTTTTCCATTTCTTTGTGTCTTCCTCAATTTCTTTCATAAGTGTTCTATAGTTTTCAGCGTATATATCATTTACTCCTTTGGTTAGGTTTATTCCCAGATATCTTATGGTTTTTGATGCAATTATAAGTGGAATCGATTCTTTGATTTCTCTTTCTGCTGCTTCATTGCTGATGTATAGAAATGCAGCAGCAGACTTCCATGCATTGATTTTATATCCTAAAATTTGCTGAATTCCTGTATCAGTTTTAGCAATTTTTTGGTGGAGTCTTCCAGCTTTTCTACGTAGAGTGTTATATTGTCTCTGAAGAGTGAAAGTTTGACTTCTTCTTTGCTTTTTGGATGCCTCTTATTTATTTTTTTGTTGTTATTGCCTGATTGCTGAGGCTAGGACTTCCAGTACTATGTTGAGCAACAGTGATGAGAGTGAACACCTCTATCATGTTCCTGACTTCAGGGGAAAAGCTCTCAGTTTTTCCCCATTGAGGATGATATTAGCTGTGGGTCTTTTGTATGTGACCTTTATGATATTGAGGTATGTGCCCTCTATCCTTACTTTGTTGTGTTTTTTTTTTTTTTTATCAAGAAAGGATGCTGTATTTTGTCAAATGCTTTTTCTGCATCTATTGAGAAGATCAGATGGTTCTTGCCCTTTCTTTTATTAATGTGATGTATCACACTAATTGATTTGCAGATGTTGAACTACCTTTGAAGCCCAGAAATAAACCCCACTCTGGTCATGGTGAATAATTCTTTTAATGTACTGTTGGATCCGATTACCTAGTATCTTGTTTAGAATTTTTGCATCCATGTTCATCAGAGACATTGGTCTATAATTCTCCTTTTTAGCGGGGTCTTTGGCTTTAGAATCAAGGTAACGTTAGCCACCTAGAATGAGTTCGGGAATTTTCCTTCCATCTATCTTTTTTGGAACAGCTTCAGAAGAATAGATATTAATTCTTCTTTAAGTGTTTGGTAGAATTCCCCTGGGAAGCCATTTAGCCTTGGACTCTTGTTTGTTGGATTTTTGACTACTGATTCAATTTCTTTGCTAGTTATGGGTCTGTTCAGATTTTCTATTTCTTCCTGTTTCAGTTGTGGTAGTTTATATGTTTCTAGGAATTTATTTATTTCTTCCAGATTGCCTAATTTGTTGGCATATAATAGCTCATAATATTCTCTTAAAATTGTTTGTATTTCTACAGTGTTGGAGTGATCTCTCCTCTTCCATTCATGATTTTATTTATTTGGGTCCATTCTCTCTTCTTTTTGACATGTCTGGCTAGGTGTTTATCAATCTCGTTAATTCTTTCAAAGAACTAGCTCCTAGTTCTGTTGATCCATTCTACTGTTTTTGTAATTTCTATATCATTGATTTCTTCACTAGTCTTTATTATTTCCCTTCTGCTGGACTTAGGCTTTATTTGCTGTTCTTTTTCCAGCTCCTTTGAGTGTAAGGGTTAGGTTGTATATTTGAGACTTCTCTTGTTTCTTGAGAAAGGCCTGTATTACAGAGTACTTCCCTCTTAGGAACAGCCTTTGCTGCATCCCAAAGGTTTTGGACTTTCGTGTTTTCATTTTCACTTGCCCCTATGTGTTTTTTAAATTCTTCTTTAACTTCTTTGTCTACCCATTCATTCTTTATTAGGATGCTCTTTAACCTCCATGTATTTGTGGTCCTTCCAAATTTCTTTTTGTGGTTGACTTCAAGTTTAATAGTGTTGTGGTCTGAAAATTTGCATGGTATGATCTCAGTCTTTTTGTACTGTTGAGTCCTGATTTGTGACCCGATATGTGGTCTACTCTGGAGAATGTTCCAAGTGCATTTGAGAAGAATGTGTGTTCTGCTGCTTTAGGACAAAATGTTCTGAATATTATCTGTGAAGTCCCATCTGGTCCAGTGTGTCTTTCAAAGGCCTTGTTTCCCTGTTGATCTTCTCTTTGGATGATTTGTCTGTTGCTATGAGTAGAGTGTTAAAGTCCCCTACTATTATTGTATTATCATCAATGAGTTTCTTTAAGTTTGTCATTAATTGATTTATATATTTGGCTGTGCCCAAGTTAGATATTTGTTTACATAAATATTTACAATTGTTAGATCTTCTTATTGGATGGACCCCTTTATTATGATATAGTGTCCTTCTTCATCTCTTATTATAGTCTTTGGTTTAAAATCTAGTTTGATATAAGTATGGCCACTCTGGCTTTCTTTTGATGTCCATAAGCCTGATCAATGGTTCTCCACCCCCTCATTTTCAATCTGGAGGTGTCTTTGGGTCTAGAAGGGATCTCTTGTAAACATATCAATGGGTCTTTTTTTTTTTTTTAATCTATTCTGATATCCTGTGTCTTTTGATTAGAGAATTTAGTCCACTTTCATTCACAATAATTATTGAAAGATATGAATTTAGTGCTATTATATTACCTGTAAAGTTGCTGTTTCTGCAGATCTTCTCTGTTCCTTTCTAGCCTTTGTTACTTTTGGTCTTTCTTTCCCACAGAAGAGCATGAGACTCTTGATCTTGGGGTCATGGGTTCAAGCCTCACATTGAGTGTAAAGATTACTTAAATAAATAAATAAACTTTTTTAAAAAGAATTTATTCTGGAATGCTCTCTCTGGGCCTTATCAGTACAGTGGCCATTAAAAGTGGAGAAGCCTGCTATGGTCCCCACCCTGAATCCATGGCTCTGCTGTACCCTGCTATTTAACCAGTGCTGCACGGTTGACTGAAGCTGGAGAAAACCCTACGTAACTGGTTATAGCAGTCAACTACTAGCAACTAGAATGAGAAGACTCTACCTTTGCCCTGTATAACAGGGAAGGAGCCAAATGGAACAAGAATAGGGAGGAGGCTTAGGATGATGAGTAGACAAATGGCTGCACACTGAGAATTCTGAGTCATAAGACATGACACTTTCATAGCATGTGATCAATCTTTTATTAACTACAAAAGAACTTACTCTGTAAAGGCTTAATAATTAGATCCAGGACTGATCAGTGGCAGTTACCAGGAAGCAGATTTTGGCTCAGTGGAGGAGAGAGATTTCTGTGAAAGCTATTGGAAGGTGAAATGGACTTCTTTGAGAAGGTGAAATGGACTTCTTTGAGAAGTGGGTAAGTTTCCAGTCATCAGAAATATCCTCAGGTAGCCTCGATGACCACTGGGACAGTTGTAGAAGAGGCTCAAACCTCAGATGGATGAGTCTGTGCTATTCCAGGTTATCAGGTAACCCAGCATGCCAGGCTTCATTAGCCATCAAGTATAGATATGTATAACCTTTAATAAATAGTGTGGCTCCCTAATTCATAGGGGAGCACTGGTAGGATTCCTCTCCAAGCATTTGAACTCATTTCAGGAATTAGTTCCAGAATTCTCTCTGAAACTTTGTTCTTGCTCCCACCCTCAAATTTTAGCCTTCCACATTCTCCCCGACACCCACTTAGCTGTTTTATCTTGTCTCCGTCTTCACCCTCCACCTTTGTTTTCAGTCTTTTTTTTTAATGGAGAACTTCACCTCTCTGATATCCTTAGTTTTCTCTTTGTTTGGTCTTTTATTCAGGTTCTCTCAACACACGAGGGTTCAGTGGGTGATTCAGGACTCCTCATTTAGAAGCAAAGGAGAAGAGCACCTGGGTGGCTCAGTCATTTAAGCATCTGCCTTTGGATCAGGTCATGATCTCAGTCAGGGTCCTGGGATCGAGCCTCACATTGGGCTCTACGCTCAGTGGGGAGTCTGCTTTTCCCTCTGCCCCTCCCCGTTGCTCATGTGTTCTTTCTCTCTCACTCTATCAAATAAATAAGTAAAATTAAAAAAAAAAACAACAACCATGAATACCTACCTACTCATAATTACTGATAGAGTCACAATAACAATTTTGACCCTCTTTTGTTGGCAGACATATGAAAGAAAAGCCAGGAAACAAGATGTATGTGACCTTAGAAAGGTTGAAACAGTGACTTCTTCTTCTCTCTCTGCCTCCTTGCAGCTGCTAGACATAGCAGGGAAACTTCTGGAAAGACCGCTGGTGGCACAGGATGCCTCTGAAAAATACCTGCTGCTCATCCACATGTTCATCAAAGACTTGGATACAGTGAGGGCAATCTACAGTCAGCGTGTCCAGGAGGAGGCCGAACTTGGTAGGTTTGCTGCCAGCGGATATGAATGGGGCAGTTGTGATGCCTGGAAGGGTGCAACTCACTCCTCTTGTATCTGTTAAATGGCCAAGATGGACCCATGATATCCTCCTGGAAAAGAAAGCAAGACATTCTTGCTTGGCATCTCAGACCATCTTGGGTAATTGTAGAATTCACTGAACTGAGCATTTCCCTGTCTCTGGGGCTGAGATTGGCCCAGAGCAGTCAAGTCCTAACTGCTTCTGGTTGAGACCCGAGCATAATGTACCAGTTGACCCTTGGTCATTGCTGCCATACTGCTTAGTCTCTGACATACCACAATAAATTTTTACATGCCACAGAAAAGTTTCGGATCCCCTCCAACACTATATCAGCCATGTCTTTGGAAGGAGGAGCTGTCAGGCGCCCGACCACGGGTGCTATCATACCAAGGTGTGATTTTTCCATTCTTTAAAAAAGATTTTACTTATTTATCCATGAGAGACACAGAGAGAGGCAGAAACTTAGGCAGAGGGAGAAGCAGGCTCCCTGTGGGGAGCCTGATATAGGACTCAATCCCAGGATCCCAGGACATAATGTGATGTTAGTGGCTTAAATAAAACAACACCTATCTTTTGGCTCATAATTCTGTAGGTCAGAGCCCAGCTTGATGGAGCTTTTTTCCCATTCTGAGTGCCCAAGGTTGAAATCAAAGTGTCAGTCAGGCCAAATTCTCATCAGGAGGCTTTGGGGGAGAAAATCCACCTTCCAGCTTATTTTGTTGGGAGAATTCAGTTCTTTGTGACAGTAGGCCTGAGATCTGCAATTCCTTGATGGCTGCCAGCTGGGGGGACCATTTAGTGACCAGATATGTCACAAGGCTGTATGGCTGCCTCCATCCTCAAGCCAGTAGTGGCACCCCGAATCCTTCTTATGCTTCCCATCCCTGACTTCTGCTTCCTGCAACCAGAGAAATAGTCTGCTTTTAGAGGACTCGCCTGATGAAGTCAGGCCCACCCAGGATCATTTCCCTTTTGCCGTCTAACATAACATTGTCACAGGAGTGATTTCTCATTGTAGCCAGATTCCTCACACACTAATAAGAAGAGGATTATGTATGCATGAGGGTCGTTGGTGTCATCATAGAATTTTGCCTATCATGGAGGCTAGGGAGAAAGTAACTGTAATAGATCTGTGTTGAGTGTAAGACAACAGGGAGTGGTGAGGTCTGTGGCAAAATAAAGGAAGAGACAGCTATTTAGCTCTGGTTACTAGTTAGAAGCAATGGCTTGTTCTCACCAAATCTTTCAACTGAGGAAGGAAGGAAGGAAGGAAAGAAGGAAAGAAGGAAAGAAGGAAAGAAGGGAAGAAAAAGAAAAGACGGGAAGGAAGGAAGGATGAAATCAAGAAATCTACTTATACTTGTTCAACCATGACAACTAATTATGAGCCAGGAAGCCAATTTTATGGGCCAAAGTCAGACTATCCAGACTGTGCCAACTCTGGTCTTGTGTCTCACAATCCATGCAGCCAGTCTTATTCATAATTGCAGTGAATTCTAGAAATCCTGGAAATTAAGCAGGGAAGATATTATCCCCACTTTATAGATGAAAAAAACCTGAGACCCAGAGAGATTAAGTTCTCTGTTGAAGGTCATGTTTTCAACCCTGAATGTACAATGGAAATTCTCCCAATGAGATCAAGACTTGAGCTGAGATCACAAGTCAGACGTTTAACCAACTGAGCCACCTAGGTGCTCCCTTTCACTCTGGTATTACATACATTTAAAAGTATGAGTGACCAGGCCCTGCCCAGACCAATTAAATCAGAAAGGTGAGGGCAGGGTCCAAGCATCAGTATTTTTTTTTAAAGATTTTATTTATTTATTTGACAGAGAGAGAGTGAGAGAGAGAGAGCTCAAGTGGGAGAGGGAGAAGCAGGCTCCCCACTGAGAGGAAGCCAGATTCAGGACTCCATCCTAGGACCCTGGGATAATGCCCTGAGCAAAGGCAGGCACCCAAGCACTGAGCCACCCAGGTGCTCTTAAGCATCAGTAGTTTTAAGGAGCCCCCAGGGGCTACTGCTGTGCGGCAGGTGGAAAGTCAGTGGCGTGGAGTCAGACAGCCAGCGAGCAGCAGAGCCAGGCTGGGAACACCTGTCCTCTGCCCCCATGCAGTGTTCTGCCCAAGGTCACTCCTTGCTCCTCGGCCCACACAGCGGCGATCTCCGGGAGCCCCCATCTCAGTGTGAGCCCAGAGTGACATTAGCACATGGAGACAGGACTGGGGAGGTAACTGGGGGGAGGTGTTCCTGGGCGGGGCCTGGCTCATTTGGGCTGTGCCATGCCCCGCCAGGGTTCTCCTCCACGCACAAGAACATGCCCGCCATGGCCGGGGGTCTCCGCTGGGCGCAGGAGCTGAGGCAGCGCATCCAGGGTCCCTCCACCAACTTCAGACGCCTCGCACATCCGTGAGTAACTGGTCCCTGAGAGGCAGTTTTGTCTTGGGCTTTAGCTCCTGCTCTGGATTTTGAGTGTTGGAGACACGCAACTCACTCACCTTGGGCCTGAAAATCCTCTTCATCTCTCTCCAGCATCTCAGCCCACTTGGGCTGTTTATACAGAATACCAGAGATGGTCCTTACAGCCCTGGAGGCTGAGAAGGTCCCAGATTTCGATGCAGGCAGATTCGGTGTCTGGGGAGGGCCCGCCCTGGTTACAGAGGCTGTCTTCTCACTGGTCCTCATAGGATAGGAGGTGCAGGGGACCCCGGTGGGACCTCTTCTTATTCCCTGCGAATCCCTTCGTGAGGGCTCCACTCTCTTGGCCTGGTTAGGCCCTCTGAAAGGCCCTGCCTCCTAATTCTATCCCATTGGGGCTTAGGATCTCAACATGTGAATTTTGGGGTGAGAGGGCACAAACGTTCTGTAGAGAGATTGATACATTTGGACCGATTGGGGGCCCCTTGGTGTTAAATGAAGCTTAAAGGATGGCTAGCTGCCTCTTCTTGCTCCAGGAGATTTGTTTCTAGAGGTACGTTAGGGGCTTTCAAGCAGTGGGGCTTGACCAACATATCTCCTCTGACACAGTGTTGCCTGGCTCCTAAGGTTGCTGGAAAATAATGAAGCCCAGAGTTTCCTACAGCATGGTGTAAGGACTTTGCCCGTTAGAGTACCTTGGGCTCCTGTTAAATGCTGATTCCCAGGCCTCATCTCCCACTGCACAGAATCCGAATCTATGAACCTGCTTCCTTAGCAGGCTCCCCGCTGCAGTTCCTACAGTTGACCAGGTTTGGAAACCATTGGCCTACCACTCAGCTGAGCCTAGAAGCCAAGCCAGGTCAAGGCACCTTGGCAGCTAGATGCAAGGGAGAGCTGTCTGCAGGATCTGTTCAGGATGCTTCAAGGAAGGGCAGTCTTTCAGTGACCCCTCTTTTGTTCTTTTTTTTTTTTTTTGAAGATTTTTTTTTTTTTTTGTGAGAGACACACACACACACAGAAGCAGAGACATAGGCAGAGGGCAAAGCAGTTTCCCTGCGGGGAGCCCGATGTAGGACTTGATGCCAGGATTCTGGGATCACGCCCTGAGCTGAAGACAGATGCTCAGCCACTGAGCCACCCCCATCTTTCAAATCTTCTTTCTAAAGACCCTCATGGAGGGCTCTCAGCTTTGGCAAACCAAACAGAAAAATTAGCGTTGAGACACGGGCCTTACAGGTGTTCTGGCCTTAGGTGGGGTGTTAGAGCCCCTCTGGCCCAGGTGGTAAGACTGAAGTCTTTCAGAGGCTGCTGGGAAGATGATGCAAGACAGCCAGGATGTGGTCCAGCAGGGGTCCCCACCCCCCATCCAGGGCTGCCCAGCAGAAAAGCAGGCTCAGTGTGAGCAATCTCCTGACTCCAAGAGAAGCTGAAAATCACGATGTGTATGAAAGTGGCCAACTTCAGAATTAGCATGTACCTCACCTTTCCCCAAACTCCACACAGATCAAATACACAGGCCTGCGGATCCGGTCTGAGCTAGCTGAGCTCTTTGTTTTGCAGAGGAAGAAACTCAGAGAAGCAAATGAGGTGATAGGCCTTCCCAGAGAGAGCCCAGAAGGAACTGGAACATTCCAGGGCTCAGGAGTCCCAGCTCAGAGCCCTTTCCAGGGAGTCCCCAGCCACAGGAGGCTTGGCCCCAAGTACTGCTGAGCCCCCATCTTCTTAACCTGCCTGTGGATGTGGGCTGTCCCAGGGGAGGGGCATGATCTTGGGCAAGGGGCTCTCTGGCTGCAGCTGTTCCCCAAAAGGGAGGCAGCTGCGCTTTGTCAGCAGCCAGCATCGATGGCCAAGGGGGATGGGAAGTGGTAAGAGGGCCTGGGCCTGGAGGGGGGATCTGATTGACATCCCAAAGTGTCCTCTACAGCTCCCCCCAAAAGTCCCCAAAAGGGGAATGAAATTCATTCATTTAAAAATGAATTCACGTTTGTACTGTACCCTATATTATACAGCTGATTTAAGCCCAGATTTTTTTTTTTCTACAAAGTTTTAGTTTCCATTTGGTCCAGGGCTTGGGCGAGGGCTACAGGGTGGTTAAAAGCTGCCTAGTAGCTGCAGGGAGAGGTAGGCTCCTGCCGAAGTCCTGACACCACGGGGACACCAGAGGGGTCCGGGAGGCAAGTCTCGTCCTGCTGGAGAGTGAGCCAGCCTTTGGCACAGGAGGAGCCACCTGCCCAGCCCAGTCTGGGTGCATCAAGTGCTCACCATCTTCTTGAGTTTCACCTGCTCCTCTAGGAAGTTGTTCTCCAGGACTCATGAGGAGCGGGGAGGAAGTCTGATGGGCAGAGCCCAGGGCCAGCAGACCCAGAGGGACCTGGTTCAGGTTCTCGTCCACCTCCCTGGCAGCCTCCACGGCACCACAGGTTTTACCCCTCCCATCTGGGGATGGCTCCTGCGTGTTCTAGAAGAGGCGCAGCGAAGGCATGGCTTTTGCAACTTCAAGAGATGCTGGACACTCTTGAGCATTCTTGGCCAAGTGGCAGAAGTGGCCCAGCCCTCCAGAGCCACATCACTGCAGTAGACATAGAAGCCTGGAAGGAGGGAGGCGAAAGAGGTCTGCAGGTGCAGGCTGACCACGTGGAGTACTTCTGATGAACCCGGGAGCTTGTGGTTGGTGCTGGCGGGTCTGCAGGCAGGAGGTGCCTGAGAGGATGGTTTCAAAGTTTGCCGCTGGGCAAGAGGTAGGAGGGTGGTGGGGAGGCCGGAAGGAGGTGTGGCACCGGGTCTGTTCCCTGCACACACTGCTGAAGCAGAAGATAGATCTTGGGCGGGGGGCACAGGGCCCACTACCTAGACAGAGTTTTTATGGTGCTGTAAGGCATTCCCTTCCTTACGATTTTCTTACCGTTTTTTTCTCTTTCCTTTATCATAAGAATGCACTATATAAGGCAATAATGTAGGAAATATGTGTTCATTGACTCTTTACATTATAGGAAGGCTGCCAGTCAACAGTAGTTAAGTTTTTAGGGAGTTACAGTTACATGCGGATTTCTGCTGGCATGGGGGTTGGCGTCTCTGAAGCACCCCCCTCCCCAACAGGTTGTTGAAGGTCAACTGTATATACAAACTGGCTACTTTCCTTACCGCGAAGAGAAGTAGAACCTATGGGAAGTTTGCACTTACTCCTGTGACCTATCAAACTTCCAGGCACCCTGCACGGGCCCCAGTGTGAAAAACCGCTCTCCCCTCTGGCCTCATTCTCCAAGAAACAAAACTGAGATCTAGGGTTAGGAGGTTTGCAGAAATCCCACAGCTCGTGAGGGTAAGACTGGGATGGGGGGGAGGTAGGGCACCCACCTAGTCCGAAGCCCTTTCCACGTCTCTTTGCTGCCTCGACAGGTGCATCTGCTCATTCACCAGGAAAGGGAACTAAGCAAGTAGAGGGGGGAAAACCCTACCAGGAAATCCAATGCTTACTCTGCAGGCCTGCGGGCTTATACTGTAAGCTCAAGAGACCTGATGAAGAAACCTTGTTGGTAAAGTCCAAGTAGGTGTTTTAAAGTCTGCAAAAAGCTGCCTCACTTTGCCGGCAGAACACACACAAAACAGACCCTCCAACACAGTTCATGTGAAGGTTCTGAAAGTGGCAGCTGCTTCAATTCTCCTGGAGGCTGGTCTCTTCATTTTGGGTTGCAGAGGAGCATCGAAACCAGGTAGTAGTGTGGGTAATGGGCCTCCAGCCGGACTCTGCTTCTGTTCCCCTGTGGCTCCCAGCATCCCCGCAGGAGCCTCTGAGTGTGTGTTGTATGTGTATGCACATGTGTGCATCGGTGTGCTCACATTTGGGGGCACAAGAGGTGAGAGAGGAACCTTGTATAGACATGTCAATGAGTAAGAGAGCTTTTCATCACGTGTCCTAGAAGGATTTCAGGGAAGGAGAAAGATACACATACATGTTATATATGTATGTTTATAACATACACATGTATGTGCATACACTACTATATATGTATATACACACATATATAAAACATTGTTTAATGTTACATAGTTTTGTTATGAGGCATAATGTTATATGCAGTTTTTTTCCCCGAAATACAGAAAGCTGCATCTAGAATTTTCTTCTCATATCTCAGTTTCCCTTTTATTTAGATTTTGGAAGAACTTCGCTTCCTCACACTGGACTGGCTGGGCTAGGGGTGGGGGGTAGCTGTGTCCTGCTCTCCCTGCACCCCCCTCCCCCCCCCCCCCCGTGGGGGGGTGAGGCGAGCATTTCAGGAAGTGCAGCTGCCCTCTGGTGGCCGGTGGGTGATGTTCTCGAGGAAGGAGGTAGGCTCCTTTAGGGGCCTTTGGAAACCTGCCCCCAAAACCATTCAGTCTCTTTCCAGGCTGCAGTTTGTTACTTAGATGGTTATGTTGGCTTCTTCTAAACTGGTGCCGTTTCTTGTTCTCTTTTGTGGGGACAGTTGCATGGAATCTGCCGAAGGAAAGCGAATGACCCAGAAATATGAAGATATGCTCTCGTTGCTGGAAAAGTAAGTGGCTTCTGGGGTTGCATTGTTCTGCAAATGGCACACCCCCCTACCCTGTGAGGCATTTTGTGGCTCAGGGTTTGTGCAGCAAAAACCCGGAGGGCCCCCCCCACACACACACACAGGGCTGCCAAATGCCACTCTCTGTCTTATGATGTAACCGCAATGCCTATGAGTACAGCGCTTCTGGGGTCACCGACCCAGGGTCTGGGGGGGAGATGCAGCTCCGTTCTAGTTACAGACACTTTCCAGGCTGGTTTTGTGAGGAGCGTGAACTTGGCAGAGCTGGAGGAAGTAGGGCGCTCCTTGTGGCACGTGGGGCTCAGTGTCACAGAAAATCATAGCAGCTGCTCACTGAGCAGAAAGCAAGAGTTGGTGCTGCAGAAAGAGGAGATGAGTTTTATAAATATGTCCTGTGTCTTCTGACACAGAAATGGTAAGAATGACAATTTGCATGGACTCAGAGCTATTCCTGCTCTAAAGCCACAGTTAAGTCTTCTGTGGGTACAGGTTCTACTGCCCCATGGTTAGCAAATCCCAGATCCGATGATGCTGGCACATCCTCTGGCTGGGGGGCCTCTTAGGGTCTCCCCCCAACTCTCATCTCTTCCTCGTGGCTTTTGCCTCCCTCTCCAGCCTTGACCTCTGCCCCTGTAGTCTCAGGTGTCCCCAGATCACAGTCCACTCTTTCCTACCTCTGCCCAGGGCTGTGCTGTTGTTTCTACTGGGAGCATTCATTTCCCTTTCACTGTCCTACCTCTCCTGGTCCTCTGACACTCCATCAAAGCTCAGTGTGGCCCCTCTTCCATGAAGCCTTCCTAGTGTTCTCCTCATCATGCACTCACCCCTGCCATGAGAGGCCTCATGCCCGGTACATCTCTCCAGGATTGTACTCCTGTATTTTCTGCTTACCCGTGCTCCAACACATTAGCTGCATTTACCATGGGGTGTTATTCCCCATGTTATCCCTTCAAGCCCAACACATGGTAGGCATCCAGTCAGTGTTTAATGACCGAGCAAGGGACATCTTGAGCTGCATGAAGATTAGCATGAGAGCAAATCTTAGCCAGTAAGTTCTTCCAGGATTTAATGAGAGTGGTCACAACTCCCCTTCTGCCCTGAAAAGATTTCATGGAGCCTTTCTTTCTGCTCTCCTGTCATTTAAGCTGTGCCACCTTTCGAAATGAGGTGCTACCTGAAGGCTGAGTCATTGACTTAAGAATGGATTCAGGAAGGGGCACCTGGGTGGCCCCAAGTGTCTGCCTTTGGCTCAGGTCATAATCTTAGGATCCTGAGTGAATGCTGTGTCAGGCTCCCTGCTCAGCGGAGAGTCTGCTTCTCCCTCTCCCTCTGCTCTTCCCAACCCCTCCACTCATGCTCTCTTTCTTGCTCCCTTTTAAATAAATAAACAAAAATTTAAAAAAGAAAAGAAAAAAGAATGGATTCAGGTATTTTACCAATAGTATCTTCAGCTCATGATATACACATGTGTATGTACGTACTTAGATATCTGGGTTGCATATTTGTTAAGATATCTCTGTCTTCAATTGGTCGTTACTGGGTGCTGGAAGGGTGCATAACAGGTGGCTGTTGTCTCTGGTTCTCGCAGGTATGAGGCAAGACTCTATGAGGACTGGTGTCAGACAGTGTCAGAGAAGTCCCAATACAACCTTTCCCGGCCACTCCTGAAACGTGACCCTGAGACAAAGCAGATCACCGTCAACTTTAGCCCCCAGGTAAATCAGGGGGCAGAAAATTCCTTTTGGGCTCCTCAAGAGACTCATTGAACTCCACTGATCTCCAAGGCAAAGGGGCTTTTTATAAGAATATAGAAGGTGCTGAAAAGAATTTCTACCCTGGATCTCCTCCTGGGGAATGAATCCTGAGGTGTGGTGTTTTCTTAGGTTGTCTAATGTCCACATTTTTCTCCATGGTTGGCCAATAGATTTGCATTGATTTTGCACAACAGAATATAATTGAAAAAAAATTTTTTTTACCTTTCATTTGTGTGGTAATAGCTTTATTATGAACTTGACTTCAGGCACAAAGTTAGAATGGCAGTTACAGTCAAGATGAACTCATCTGCAAGTTTCAATATCCTCTTCTAAATATGCACTGTTTGAAATTCCAGAAGGTATACCTATACAGGAATAGATATTACTACCCATCCTTGGACAGAGGGGGTGACAGCATTACCCTTTGGTACCAAACAGAGTTGACTGTGCCTGCCTTGAATGCATGCTCCACATGAAGGCTGTTGACTAGACATGAGAAGGCCAACCAAATATAAGATCCAGTTCCTGCCCTCAAGGAACCCACCAGCTAGTTGGGAGCTGGAACCTCAACATGTAGAGATGTATCTTTATTAGATCATATATGATAAATCACACTGGAGTAGCTTTGGAAATAAAACTCTAGATTACGGATACTCAACTGAGGCAATTTTGTCCCCCTGGAAGTAATTTGCGTTGCTAAACATGGACTGGATGCCAATGGTGTAGGGTGAGTAGATTCTAAGGATGCTGCTAAACTTCCTACAATATGCAGGATGGCACCCCACAAACAGGAGATTTTGTCTGAAAATGTCAGTAGTACTGAGACTGAGAGATACTGCTCTAGCTGATCGGAAGAGCAGAAAGTCCTTATGGACTGTGGCAGCATGGAGAGCGTAAAGCTGGAGAAACGTGAAAATCAAAAGCCAGCCCGTATCAGGAAGCATATGGGGAAAAAAAATGTTAAAAGTATAGGCTGCAAGGAGCTAAAAGCCCTTGCCTGCTCCTCAGTAGCATGTTCTCCAGGAATGCAGCAATAGAGAGCCAGAAACTGAGCTGAAGTAGTTGTAGGAACTCAGCAGCCCTCAGGATGGTATGGGGGATGGACCACTCCTCTCCTGTATACTCCAGAGCAAGGACTCTCTCTGCCCCAATGCACAGCATGTAGTGGGTGCTTTATAGGTGTTTGTAGGTAATAGGAGGCAAGGGGGGAGAGGAAAGAAGGGAAAAATGGGGAGAGGGAATTAATACCTGAATTAAAAAGTGAGTTAAGGGGAGACAACCAAATATACAAGTCAAGGAAGAGCTGCAAACATCCCTTAGCTCCTGCTTGGAGCAATGTGACAATGGCAGTCCTAATAAGGATGAATAGAAACACACATATTCTAGAGGGACATGATCAGATTTGCCCCTTTATGGCCATTATAGGAATTATATGGGTGAAAAATATTTTTTTATAAATTATTTCTTTAAATTATTTTAAATTCCCTATCATTGGGCATTTACATTATCTTCTAGTTTTATCAATCTGTATTTCATTGACTGTAGGATGCACTTTTTTTAAAAACATCTTAGCATCTTTGAAAATGGCATGTGTTTATAGTTTAACATGCCATATTTTTTTTCTTTCTTCCATAGTTGGACATGAAATAATGGTGAATCTTACTATTGAAGGCATCTTACGATGAAATAAAATACAGTAATAAATATTAAATATATATAAATTAAATATGAAAACATATAAAAATAAAACAAAATATAATATATAATATATAAAAATATAACAGTAAAAAATAAAAGATATTATAAATGTATGTACATTTATAATATTTCAACATTGTTTTAGTTTATATCTGACCACTAGCAAAGTAGAACTTTCTCATGTGTTCATTGGCCAGTTATAGTTCTTCTTTTACAAATTGCTTATTCATGTCTTTCTCCCATTTTGGAGTGGAAATACTCTCTTTTCCTCTGAATTTGTTAGAATATTTGGGAAATATTTGTCAGCTATTAAGAAATCTGTTGCATATGTGTTTTTGTTTTGTTTTTGTTTTTGTTTTTGTTTTTACCAGTTGAGGTGTGCCATTTTATTATGTGAATGATATTTCATACTTATAAATTTTATCTTTTATTTCCTGTTGTATGTTTGGAAGGGCCTTCTCCACCTCAATATTATATAAGTAGCCTCCAGGCTTTAATTGTTTTTGTTTTCAGTTTTTACATTTAAATTTTTAATATCTACCTTGAGCTGGTTTCAAAATAAACTAGGAGGCCTAGGTCCTGCCAAATGGTTAGCATTTGCCTAAACCCTGAGGAGAATTGGCTGGGCAGCAGTGAAGCACTGATCTGGAACCACTGCAAGGGGAGCTAGGAGCCCAGATGTCCCTGCAGAGGTCGGGAAAGGGGAGTGGAAGGAGAGGGGGGCAGAATCTATGGCCTGGTATCTGTTTTATCACACCTACCTATATATACTAGTCCTCATAGGTTCAGAGGTAAAAGGATAAATTAAAGGGGGTGGGGCATCAGGGTGGCTCAGTCAGTTAAGCATCTAACTCTTGATTTCTGCTCAGGTCATAATCTCAGGGTTGTGGGATCAATCCCTGCATCAGGCTCTGCATACAGTGCAGAGTCCGCTTATTCTTCTCCCTCTGCCCCTCCCTGACTCTCTCTCTCTTTCTTTCTCTCTCTCTCTCTCTCTCTCTTTTTCAATTAAAATTTAAAAAGTATAAACAAAGAATGAAGACCAGTATGCCTAAAAACCCAGATGAAAGCTCCTTTTTCCATTGGACCACATCTGCTTGGCCTCTCACTTGTGTACTTCCACTAAACGTAGCACCCACAGATGTTCCGAGAGGTGCAGGTACTTCCATTTCCTCATATGTTAAGACACAAAGATACACCAATGCAGGCTTATGGAAGTGAAGGGCTATTTCAGATGATCTTATCTGATGATCCCAAGTTGTACAATGGTGCATCGCCTCTCAATTGTCAGTGTCTCTTGTGCTTGTGACCTGATTGGGGAGACTACCAGGAGTCTGAGTTCGAGGCTTCTCAGGCACGGGGCTGGCCCAGACCAGGTGATTCCCCTCCCGCACTCCCTCGCTCCGCCATGGGAACTAACAGACTCCATCAGCACGAACCCATCATTGTGTCAGTCATATACCCAAAAGCATCAAGGTAGCCCTGTTTTGTCTCTGAGGCCACCTTTCTGCAGTTGCTCTTTGGGGTTTACGCACTCGGTGATTGTTGCTGACTCTGAGTCCTCTTCCTTCTGCCTAAAACTCAAATTTCCTTCTTCTAGATTTGCAAAAGAGGTAGAAGCAAAAGTTAAGAAGGGCCCCATAAGGATCTTGGGGGCCCCGGAATTTTCCTATCTTTGACTGGTGATTGCTGTTTTTCATGGCCACTGAGCCACAGCCACGTAATGTGGATTCTCCTTTCCAGCTGATTTCCGTGCTGAAGGAAATGAGTTATCTTGAACCCAGGCAGAAGCAACATGTTCCTGAGACAGCAGCAGCCATGTTCTCCTCCAGGGAATTCTATCGGCAGCTTGTGGCTAAGTTGGAGCTGATGGCAAATTGGTACAATAAGATTGTGAAAACTCTTATAGAGGTGGAATTTCCCTTAGTGGAGGAAGAGCTGCAGGGTATCGACCTCCACCTAAGAGCTGCAGAGGAGACTCTGAGCTGGAAAACAGAAGGTAACAGGGCACCGCCTGGAATCCAGGGGAGGGAGGGAGGTCAGGGGTTAAGATCCTGATAAAGTGGATAGAACCATGAATTATCCCCCTCCAGTCTGGTTTTTGTTTGAAACACAAGCCTACGCTCTCAGACACACACTCAAAGCAGAGAAGACAAGAAGGGTAGTATTCCTTTTCTTCCTTCTCTTTTGGATATGATTGGTAGATTTAGAAAATCTTGCCACCATGTGCTGCAGGAGGCTCCGAGGTCACATGACACCTCCCGTGGTCTCCAACATATGTTGGGCACACTGTGAATGAGGGCTTTTACTATATTATGAGTTACTTTTCTTCACTAGACTGTAGACATCTTTTTTTATTTATTTGAGAGTTACTCATTTGAGAGACAGTGTGAGTAGCGGGAAGGGTAGAGGGAGAAGAAGAGAATCTCAAGTGGACTCCCTGCTGAGCATGGAGCCCAATGTGGGACTCGATCCCATGACCCATCATGACCTGAGCTAAAATCAAGAGTCAGATGCTTAACCGACTGAGCCACCCAGGCACCCCTAAACTTTAGACCTCTTAAATGAGGGTACTATGCATTTAATTCTCATGTATCCTCTAATTCAGTACTAATTTCATTGATGGATTAACATTTGTAGGATACTGTCTGATGGACTCGGGGGCAATATGGGATATGAGGTGTATGAGACATGGCTCCTACCCTCAAAGAGCTCACACTTAGTTGGGACCACAGACATGTACAACTGTAAATTGTGCAAGACAGGCTGTGATAAAAAGCTATCATAGAGTTAAAAATAAAGCATGAGGAATCACAGGGGAGGGAGATTAATTTTCCTTTGAACTCAAAAGAGTTAAAGTTTCCCAAGAAAGTTATGGTCAACTCAGAAGTCTTAGAATGTCATAATGAGTTAGAACTGTATGTTATATACAAGAGGGAACAGTATTTTCAACATTTAATAAAGCAAAAGTGTTTAGAAAAATAAGGTTCATTAACCCAAATGAAATCATCATGGTGCACTGGTTATGCCCCAGCAACTGTGCCAACTTTTGTGCACTGGTTTGGTAAGCATTACCTCTTTGTTTCTTTCCCTCCTTTATGAGGGTTATGATAAGCATGGGCTGTTCAACCTACCCGGGAAAAAGTCTTTTAAAACCTACAAATATTAAATCCTTACCTTTTCTAGCAACTAGACCTTTAGCTATTCCTATTAATTTTGTTTCTTTGGGGGCACAGGCATCTGGGATTATGTCATTCAAATCACCGATAGCATCCGTGATCTCGAACAAAGAATTCAGAAGGCTAAAGACAATGTGGAAGAGATTCAAAACATCATGAAAACATGGGTGTCTCCAATATTTAAAAGAAAAGATGGAAAAAAGGAATGCCTTCTTTCCATGGATGATCAGCATGATCAGCTGGAAAAATACTACAATCTCATCAAAGAATCTGGACTTCAGATTCATGCCCTTGTTCAGGTAATAACCAGCCTCTCAGATACACATACCATTGGCCAAGGGGGAGCATCCGGAAGTGTGTTTGGGTGCAAGAAGTGATTTGAAAATTAAGACAATCAACAGAGGTTGTGCCTTCTGCCTTCAGGGATGCTAACAGATAGGGAGAAGGAAAGGCACATTCTGGTATCAGTATGTCAAAATTAATACTGTCTTAACGGTGATCCTGCATGACTTAAGTCCCACACCAAACCTCAAGGAGAGAGAAGGCCGTGCCCAGTACCAAACCCTAAATTACCTTCTATACTAACCAGCCCCGACTTGCTCCACACAGCCCATCTGAACCCCCAGCAGCACCTCCATAACCTGGCTCTATATGCCTGAGGAGATGAAAGATGACCGTGGCCTCTCTACCTGCCTTTGTAAAGAGAAGAAACAGTGCAGGCGGCTGTACTTCCTGCAGGAAGGCTCTGCCCTGCGTTATGATCAGGGCAGCTTCGTGTTTGCCATCAAAGACTAGACCGTGGAAGGGAGCTATAAGTGGCCACCAGCTTCAGCTCTACTCCAGCTGCCCTACATGGGCCAGTTCTGGCAGGTTGATCTCACGCACAAAATCAGTAATGAGTCACAGATGCTATCTGGGATTGTCTATTGTTTGAAGCAAGCAACGTGTTGTACTTTTGACTTTGTTAACTTTATTTATCTGCTTTCTAGTTCATTGATTTCTATTCTTTGTTCTTTATCCTTTCTTTCCTTAATTTGGGGTCTTGATGCTCACCTATTCATGAGGACAGCCTCCAAGGACAGAAACTTAGGGTATAGATTTTGAGCCTTTCTTCTTCTTTTTGAATACAAGCATTTGACATAATTTTCCCTATGAGCTCTGCTCTAGTTGCATTCCAGAAATTTTGTGCACCTCATTTCCATTGTCATTCAGTCTTAATTTTTTTTTTTTTTTTTTTTTTTTGCTTGTGACTCATGCTCTAACTCAGTAGTTGTTTAGAAGTGCATTGTTTGATTTTCACTTGTTCGGGGCTCTTCTGGCTAGCTTGATGAAATTGGCATCGAGTTCAGTCCCATTGTGTTCAGAGAAAATACTCTCTAAGATCTGAATTGTTTGGAATACACCAATACTTGTTCCAACACCTAGAATACTATCCACCTTATTGCATGTTCCTTGTCCACTTGACAATTTGTTTATTCTTCCATTGTTGGGTATAGTGTCCCATAAATACCAGTTAGTTCAAAGTGGTTGATAGTATTGTGCAGATCTTCTGAGTTTTTTGCCCCTTTATTCTCCCAATTACTGAAGATAGAGGGTTAAAATCTCTGCCTGTGACTCTGGATGATTTGTCTAAGCCTTTAGTGTGGTCAGAGTTTTCATCAAGTGTTTGATGCTCCTTTGTTTCTTTTTAAAAATAATTTGTTTGTTAATTGACTTTTTATTTCTCTTAATACTCCCTTGACCTGTTAATACTGTAGTCTTGCCTTCCAGATTCACCATTCCTACTTTGCACTGCCCATCTTCCCACCCTTTTACACTCAACCTGTTGGTTTCTTTGGAATCAAATTTCTTCTCTTGTAGACAATATAGTAGAGACTTACATCCCTAACAACTCTGCCTATTAACTGGAATGTTTAGACTATTACATTTAATGTAATTATGCTGTGATTGGATTTACCTCACCATCTCGCCATTTCCTATTTGCTTCATGTCTGTTTTGCTTTTCTGTTCTTCCCTTCCTACCATCTTTTTGTTAACTATTTAAAAAATATTCTATTCTACTTTTTTTTAAGATTATTTATTTATTCATTCATTCATACATTCATGAGAGACAGAGAGAGGCAGAAACATAGAAAAGGGAGAAGCAGGCTCCTTGCAGGGAACCCAATGCAGGACTCGATCCCCAGACCCTGGGATCACAACTAGAGCCAAAGGCAGACGCTCAACCACTGAGCCACCCAGGTGTTCCTATCCTAATTTCTCAATTGGCATTCCATCATGTTGCATAGTCATCCCATCCATTTGCAGTGGTCATTCTGGACTTTAGTATGTTTCAACTTAGAGTTTTCCTGTGAAATATAGGAACCTAGCCACCCTATGGTTCAGTTCAAACCCCCCTCCAACTTTTGTACTGTTGAGTGTACATGTGTGTGAAATAAATCCCACAATAAATCCCAGGCCTTGCAGGGTATTATATTTTTGTTTTAGAAACTCAAGAAAAAGGGGCACCTGGGTGGCTCAGTCAGTTAAGTGTCCAACTCTTGATTTCAGCTCAGGTCAGGATCTCAGGGTCCTGGGTTGGAGCTCCAAGTCAGGCTCTATGCTCAACAGGAAGCCTGCTTTAGAATTCTCTCCCTCTCTCTCTGTCCCTCCCCCACTCTCTCTCTCTCTTTAAAATAAATAAATAAATCTTTTAAAAAATAAAAGAAAACTCAAGAAAAGATATTTATAGTATTTTATATTCACCCACATACTCCCCATTTCCAAACTTGTTTTTTCTTTTCTGAAAAACTGACTTCCCACTTGTGGTCGTTTCTCTGCAGCCTGAAGAACTCCCTTTAGCTTTTCTTGCAGATCCAGTCTGCCAATGACAGATTCTCTCAGTTTTTGTTTCTCTGAAGTGTCCTTATTTCACTTTTTTTTTTTTGAAGGATAGTTTCATTGGATATAGAAATCAGCATAGACAATTTTATTTCTCTTACAAAAATTATTTCCTTGTCTCCTCCTCCCCTCCGATGTTTCTGAGAAGCCAGCCCTAATTTGTTTCTTTGTTCCTCTATAATGTATTGTTTCTCTCAGACTGCTTTTAATAGATTCTTTTTTTCTAATCTTTGTGTTTTTGTTTGTTTGTTTGTTTGTTTTCTGTCTCACTGAGATGTGCCTGAATCAGTTTGTTTTCTGTTCACCCAGCTCAGAGTTTGTGAGCTTTTTGAACCTATTTTTCATCAAATTTGAGGAGTTTTTTAAATCAAATTATGACATTCTTGACTGCTAATTCCAACATCTATTTTATTTTCGGAGTCTTTTTTTTTTTATGTTGATGTGACAACAGTTTATTTTTCTCTCACATAAAATAAGTCTGAGGAAGATACATTCCAGGATTGGTAGGGCAGTTATTTGCTAAGTCTGTTCTTGGTGATTATTTCCTCTCTTAGTTAAATATCATGCTTTCCTGCTTCTTTGTATGTCTAGTAATTTTTTTGCTATGTTCTAGTCATATTGGATACCGCTTTAGAACTGAGTTGTTATTTCCTTTAAAGAGGTTGTATTGTTTGTCAGACAATGCCATGTTACCAGGCAAGGGTAGGAGGGAGGGAGGGAGAGGGGGAGGGGACACACATGTGTTCCTTTATGTGTATGTTTTCTTTTTTTCTCTTTTTTTTAAGATTTTATTTTATTTATTTATTCATGAGAAACAGAGAGAGAGAGAGAGAGAGAGGCAGAGACATGGGCAGAGGGAGAAGCAGGCTCTCTGAAGGAGCCTGATGTTGGACTCAAATTTGGACCCCGGGATCATGCCCTAAGTCAAAGGCAGATGCTCAACCGCTGAGCCACCCAGGTGTCCCTTTTCTCTCTCTTCAGAAAGGGAAAGAAGAGGAGAGGAAGAGGGAGTGGGAAAGAAAGAATCTTAGGCAGGTTCCATGCCTAGGACAGAGCCCAATGTGGGGCTCGATCTCAACCCAAAGATCATGACCTGAGCTGAAGTCAAGAGTCAGATGCTCAACCAGCTGAGTCATCCAGGGGTCCCCTAGGTATACGCATCTTCTAAGTCACTCAATATGATGGTTTTTAATAGTAAATGCCCCAAACAAAACACTCCAGCTCATTTCTAAAGACTAGCTAGGAAACACTATACTTGTTTGAACCTCGAATTTCTTACATGCCTTGAATCCTAAAGCCCTTTCCCCAATAGTGTCCCTTCCTCTCTCTGCCCTAACTTCTGCCTTGATATAGCTTCTTCCACAGCACATCCATCAACACTTATAAATCACACCCTGTGGCCCATTTTTCCTGGGAAAGTAGTCTGTCACCATCCTTTTTTCTTGGGGATGGGATGAGACTCTATATTCCCTTCATGGATCAACTCTGTTCCTTTCAATCAGTGGTCATACCCATTAGACAGAATGGACTTGATATATGTGTAATAGCAAACTTTTCACACGAATGCTTTTTTTCCCCCCACAGTGTTATCTTTATTCCCATTAATGACAATTAGACCAGGCTTTCCATATTATTAAACATGGTTTAAATCCATTCTTCTTTCTTTTGTAGGAAAACCTAGGTCTGTTTGCGGCAGACCCAACCTCTAATATCTGGAAGACTTACGTTAACTACATCGATGAGATGTTGCTGGATGGGTTTTTTCTTGCTATTGAGTGCTCCCTCAAGTACCTCCTGGAAAACACTGGTATTTACTGGCTTATGGATGTGCATTATCCCTGAGAAGATAATAACAGCACCTGTTGAATAACAGTGGAGTGTGACCAAGTGCCTAGAGACTTTTCCCAAAATGTTGTGGATATTTTATGAATTGTATGTAGTAAAATAGCCAAGGTGTTGAGTTTCTAAATTGTTCCCAGAGGAAAGATGTCTCTCTGTCTAAAACTCAGGTGGTAGGCCAGGCTCTAAGATAGTGAGGCCCATAGCAACAGCAAAAACATAAATGTCAATTTAATCTAAATAAAGTTTCAGTAAAGAGGATGAAGCCCAGTTAGTAATGGTGGCTTCATCCAGACTTAGTTCATGGCAATGAGAGGGGGACATTCTGTGCCTTCAAGCTTAATGTTCTCTATTTCTAAAGCCTTTTAAGAACACAGGGAGGTTGTAGTAGCCAGGTTAACAGAAGTTTTTCTGTGTGGAAAAAGAGTCAGGCAAGCTGTGGATGAGGTCACTGTCACAAGGAACAGGAATGCTAAGAAGGTCATGGGCATTCTCTGGAGCTGTTTAAAAAAATAGCTTTAAATTGTGCTGGATAAACCGAGTTAAGGTACACAGGGCTGACCTTGGCTAGTAAGTGATGGGATGGAAAGAACAGAGGGTTCAGGCAAAATTTGAATTAAATCTTCACATTCTGGTAGATTCTGAGGAGTTTAGTAAGCATTGCATTGAAGAATTCATCAAAATGGAAAGGCAGAGGTGAATAGTTGGAAGCCAGAGTGAAGGTGGGGATGAGACTTTAAGACGTCAATTCCAACCTGAGGGAAGAAAGAAAATCCAGTGGTAAAATGGGTAGGTCAAGATCCATGTCCAGATACCCAGCCCCAATAAGAGGGCATGTGCAGGCGCCTGGGCTGAGAATAGAGGGAAGCAAGGCTCAGTGCTGGGTGTAGTGCAAGTGGGCAAACCCCACGTGGTCTCGGTAGATGGAGTCACTGAGATCAGAGGCATGGTCTTTGTTTTCAGGGTTGAAGGGTGCTCCAAATCAAGGAGATTAGGCAGCAGGAAACAGGCTCAGGGGTAGTTGGTGTGGTGGGGATCACATTCTAGAGCCTGGATTCAAGTAGCCAGTGGGGCAGGAAGATTGGAGAACTGGCTCCTAGGGAACAGTGCCAACAGTGTCCACCTTGGAGAACCAACCAAACCTCCTCGAGGGTAGGAGGTTCAGGGGGCCTCAGACCTCTCTAGAAGATCCAGGACGATGCCCCAGCACACTTGGCTTGGGCTGAACTCGCTTGTCACCTCTCAGAATGCAAACCCTGCCTAGGGTAGATGCTACCCCGTCTAGCAGAATTGCTCTTCCCCCTCTTAACTCCCAAAGTGACCGACTTGACCAAGGTGGTGGAACCACCAAGATAATCTGGTTTGTGTGGTAATGATGACGTCATTGCCTCGAACATAGGGATTAGGTTCTCATGGGAGCACAGGGAACAGAAATCTCACATAGTCCGAATGGTCTCATGAGTCTTCTATATCCTATAAACTGTATGCAACCCGATCTATTAAATGATCAGTATCTCATACAGAGAGTAATGCAGAATATAGCAGGAGCACATATGCAAAGCAATATTATAGGTGGTTTAAAAAACTATTCCATGAGAGTAGTGTAGTTTCTGTTCATTCCCTTAAGTTAAATATGCACTTGATGGGATACATCTGAATCTAGTAATGCAGATTTATCATTCCCACAATTTTGAAGGCAAGGCTCTTGTCTTACATATCTTTGAGGATCCCACAGTTATTTCGGTTTGGTGTGAATGACGAAGCTACGGTAACCAAAACTCCATCAATAATGTGGCTTACATGACAAAGAGATCTAGCTCCTAAGTTCTAAGCTAAGGAGAGTGCTTCAGGTTAGTGGACAGGTTCCTACCATGCTGTGGTTCCACCACATTCTAGGGCCTTGTCTTCATTTCTGTGGTTGAGCTGGGTCCCACCAACACATCCAGGCTCTCATCCATGAGCAGGGGAAAAAGAGCGAGCATACAGATGGGTCCCCTGCTGTCTCAAGGGCCACAGCCCAGAAGTGACAGCCATCACTATTCTCCATGTTCCACTGGTGAGCCAGTCCTCTTGCCTACCTAACCAAAGGCAGCCACACGGCCACTCTTACCGCAGCCTCTAAGGAGGAACGAGGGTCACGGATTCGAATGGGTTTCCACCACCCACAGCATCCAGCACATCACGGTCTCCCAAATATTGCCATAGTCAAGGAGACCTATGAAGATAAGCAGTTATTAATAAAAGTTTAAGCAGCAATCTTGTACTTGCAACATCTTGCTCCCTGTTATATTTTGATTTAAATTCAGCGAGGCAAGTTAGTCTAGCAAGTAATCAGGGATCTGTTAATTATTTATACAGTTTTTAATTTTTTATCACTGTAGAGCTACAGAATTAAAAGACGTTCTGTCTTCCTGGAAGATCAGAACGGGCAGGATAGTAACTTGTTTTTGTTTTTCCTGCCAACGCCAACTATTGACAAGGGCGCCACAGCTCGCCTAGTGGCTACCAGTGGAATCGCAGGCGTTGTGCCTCAGGAGAAATTAGCTGTTTCTAAGAAATTAGCTTGGCAGAATCAACCTGTTCTCAACCAGAGGCCATACTGCGCCCCCCTTCGCTCCCCTGACACAGGCATTTTGGAATGTGGAAGGGGACTGGCTTGGGCTGAGCAGTCCCTGGGATGTGTTCTCCGAGGACAGGAGGGTAAATGTCCTGCAATGCCCAGGACAGGCCTGCGCAAGAATTGGCCTATTCGAAATGTCAGTGGCTCCCCTGTTGATAAACACTGAGAGACCGTTACCCTCACCTTTTCTGGGGGGTTAGCAAATTTTATATTTCTATTTTCCTATGCCCAAAAAGCTTATAGCAGGGAAAGAAGTGTTCTGAGGGCCTTCAAAATGGGTACTGCCTTTTGCCCATTTTAACCATTCTTTGTTTTGTGTGTATGCGTCCCTTGTTCTTCAGAATGCAGGGCAGGACTCACTCCAATATTTGAAGCACACCTGAGTTTAGCCATACCAGAATTAGTTTTCTCTCCCTCCCTGGAGTATGGAGTGAAGGGTGGCTTCTATGACGCTATTGAGGGGCTTATTACTAGCATTTTTGGAATATCGTCTTTGATGCTACGGCTCTCCCCACACACCGGCTCGCCCCACTACCAGGTACTGAGTGTGCAACTGCCCTGCCTCCCAGCCCAATCTGCAAACTTATTGCCGAGTGCGGATGTAACCTGTGTGTTGTCTTGCCCCCCCTCCCCCACCAGGCTGACATAGAGGGCATGGCCCACTTGGCGAGCATGAGGACCAAGCTTCTGGACAGGGTTCAGGGTATGATGGCCCTCTGCTGTGGCTATCGGGACACCTTCAGCCAATATTCCTACCTCTATGTGGAGGACCGGAAGGAGATTCTGAGCCAGTTTCTGTTGTATGGGCATGTCCTCACCCCCGAGGAGATGGAAGCCCATGCAGAAGATGGCATCCCAGAGAATCCTCCTCTCCTCCATCAGTTTAAAGCACAGATTGACTCCTATGAAAAGCTCTATGAAGAAGTGTGTAGACTGGAGCCCATCAAAACATTTGATAGCTGGATGAAAATTGATATCCGGCCTCTTAAAGCATCTCTGCTAAATATAATTAAGAGGTGGAGCCTCATGTTCAAACAGCATCTTGTTGACTATGTCACTGACAGGTAATAATGTTGTTCTAGTGTCTTCCAGCATCCCATGCAGTTGCGGGGGGGCACCATGTTTTTCATCCCTTTCATATTCTTCCCCAAGGGGTTCAGTGGTTGAATTAAAAATTAAAACAGCTGGCTGAGGTTCTAGGCCCTTAGACACAGTGATAACTTTAGTCCTGCCCTTCCCTCGGTTTACCAGACATGGCCTCTTTTTGTTTTATTTTCCATTTGGTGCCCAGGGTGTGAAAAGCACTCAGTAAGTGGTAAATAACGTTCTATGCAATAATGGCAGATCCGAGCTCCCTTTGCAACCCTGGCTGTGAAATCTCTTTAAGCCTGGGAAACGGAGGGGGTCTAATGGACCTCTTAGATTTTATTTCTGCCACTTGCTCCTTGTCTCAGATTATCCAGCTGTGCAGTGTGGAAGTCACTAAATCCTCACACTCCCAGTGCCTGTCTCTGCTACTCTAGCTATGGACAGACTGGATCTGCAATGGTCTGTTCCCCTGTGCACCTCGACTATCCAGCGCCAGGCTCTCCCATCCAGAGCATTGGTCTCTGGGTAAATAGGTTGATGTATGGTCCCCCAGTCACTTCCCCTTTGCCTGTCCCCACAGATCTGCCACTGTCAGAGTCTCAACTACAGGGGCACCTGGGTGGCTCAATTGGTTGAGCATCTGCCTTCAGCTCAGGTCATGATCCCAGGGTCCTGAGAAAGAGCCCTGCATTAGGCTCCCTTCTCCACAGGGAGCCTGTTTCTCCCTCTCCTGCTCCGCCTGCTTGTGCTCTCTCTTTATGTCAAATAAATAAAATCTTAAAAAAAAAAAATCTCAACTACCACCTCTACCCAGAAGTCACGATCCCTCTATACAGCCATAAGCTTTTGGTGTGTCACATATGGGCACAGGGGAGCCAACCTAACCCCTTCCTTGAGTTTGGGGGGTAGTCTTAATTAATGCTACAGCTGCCTTGCTCAGTGATCTAGTACTAGGAGCAGAAAGGAAAAGGCCCCCATCAAGGATGTGTTTATCTGCAGATGAATTCCAAGATACTTGGTAAGAGTGTGATGGTCCTCCACTCTAGGAAACTCCAGGCAAGTGTTGTGGGATATTTTAAAGGGATTTGCCAGGTGTTCTTTAAGAGGGGCCAATTTTCCACATTCACAAAAACTTTGGTTCACTGAGGACCTGAGAAGCAACGAAGGGAAGTACTGGTTGGAGGCAGGGCAGAAACAGAGATGTCTCTGAATGTAGCTGCTCCATGGTCCCTCTCCATCAGCAAGTCTGCCATCCAAGGACACAGAGACATGTTTCAAAATGTCAGTCTTACTATTATTTACGTGTGGTATGGCCAACTGAGAGACTTGATGGAAAATGACTGCCATTGGAAAGGTATTTGGTTATAATCATAGATTCTAAGACAATGAGACACATTGTGTGCCACACGGGGAGGCAGTAGGGGTCAAACAGGCAGAAAGAATGATGGGGAAAACGAGGGCAAGAACCTTTATTGTGTTTTCCATGGAACAGAATAGTCAAGAGAGGGTCAGCAGGATTAGGATTGGCTCTTTTGAATGATTCTAAGAGGCTCTGGGGCCAGGGGGACTATCTCTAGTTTTTTGGTTTGTGGCCCTGGAGTGATTAGAGCAAGTGAATAGTGGTCTGGAGTGTGGGAGCCAGATGGAGGAGGTGTTGGAGACAGGAATTCTGGCTTGATTGGTTTGCATATGAAAAGCATGCGCAAAGACAAGTCACTTACCACCTTTAGGAACTGGTCAGCCAGCCATGGGAGAGGAGGCAGTCCCTCCAGGGTGGGTAAGACCCTAAAGGCCAGCATCAGAGTACATGGTTGATTCACAATGTAGTGATGACAGCGACCAGGTGCCTCTTACCAGGCACAGCTTCGTAAGATCCTCGCAGGCCAGCGAAACAGCATAAACGTGCAGAATTCTCATCCTTTGACCCCATTTCCTTATCCCTGAAGGGAGACAATGACCGGGTTCCTCTAAGGTGCCTTCCAATCACATCAGGTTAGTGGTATCTCACTGTGGTCCGTATTTGGTATTCCTCTGATCATGAATAAAGTGGCTCCTCTTTTTATGTTTCTGGTGACTTTGTGTTTCTTCTGTGCTCTTACAGAGCTCTTGCCCACTTTTTATCAGATTTTATTTTTTCCTTTGTGATATTTAGAATTTTTTTTTTGATATTTGATATATACTCAGTCTAATCCTATGCTAGTTGTATATATTGCAGATACAGCCTCCCATTGTGTGGCCTTTCCACCGCATTTACGCTATGTTTGCACATCACATAGCCAAATGTGTTCATCTTTTTCTTTTTCCCTTATGTTGCATTCTTTTGTCTTAAAGAAATCCCTTTCTGCCTTGAGGTCCTAATGATGTTCTCCTATACCCTCTCCTAAAAGGTTTATAGTTGTATCTTTCTCATTATGTAGCCATTTGTCTGCCACTGCATTGTATGACAAAGTCCTAGTTGTCTGGTCATAAATCCCGATATCTGGCAGGTAAAGTCCTCGCCTTGTTCATTGTCATTAAGACTGCCTCCACAATTCTTGGCCCTTGTTATTTTACATAAATTTAAAAATCCATTTGTAGGAGAAAAACACGTGTTGGGATTTTTATTATATTGCAATGACTATAGCTCAATTTGAGGACAGTGGTCATCCTGATACAGAGTGTATCTTCCCATGAACAGGTCATCTTTCCATTTCTCTATGCACTTTATTTATTTACTTTTTTAAAAAAGATTTATTTATTTATTTACGATAGACATAGAGAGAGAGAGGCAGAGACACAGGCAGAGGGAGAAGTAGGCTCCATGCCCGGAGCCCGACGTGGGACTCGATCCCGGGACTCCAGCATTGCGCCCTGGGCCAAAGGCAGGTGCTAAACCGCTGAGCCACCCAGGATCCCCTCTCTATGCACTTTAATGTCTTTCGATGAAATTTTGTCATCATTACCTTTAAAATAATTCTCGTGTCTTTACGATTTATTCCGAGGTATTTCAATTTTAGGCTTCTAGCATAAACTATATTTTAAAATCGTATTTTCTGTGGAATGGGATTGATTTCTGATTATTGATTTTGTATCAAGCATCTCTGCTAAATTAACTTATTAATTGCAATAATTTATCTGTGCACTCTTTCGTATTTGCTATTACATAGTCATCATCTTCAAATTTATAATAGTTTTATTTCTTCCTTCTGAGTGTTGTTCTTAGGTTTTTTTTTAAAATGCAGTTTATCACTATTTTTTTCTTGCTACATTGGCTAGGTCTTGCAATTTAATGTTGGATAAAGTGGTAAAAACAGGTGCTCTTATCCTGTCTGATCTTAAAGGGGATATTACAACATTTTACCACTAAGCATATTTGTTGTTGTGAGTTTTTTAAAAAAGATCTTAAATATTTACTAGAGAGAGAGAGAGCAGGAGAAGGAGCAGAAGGAGAGGGACAGGCAGACTCCATGCTAAGCATGGAGCCCGATGTAGGGCTTGACCCCATGACCCTGAAATCATGACCTGAGCCAAAACCAAGAGTCTCGGAAGCTTAACTGTTGAGGCACCCAGGGCCCCCCCCTTGCCATGAGTTTTTATGGTTTCTATTTATGGAATTAAACAGGTTCCCTTCTTTTTTTTAAGTTTATTTATTTACTTTTTGTAATCTCTACACCCAAGGTGGGGCTTGAACTCACAACCCCCCCGAGATCAAGAGTCACATGATCTTCCAACTGAGCCAGTCAGGGGCCCCTCAAGAAATTCCTTTCTATTCCTAGTTTGTTAAGGGGATGTAGCAAACAGATAAAACATTTTATGAAGGACTTTTTCTAACTCTGCTAAGATAATTCTCATTTTTTTTGCATCGAAATTAAGTTAATATACTGGTTATTAAGTTAATATACTGGTGAATATACTGGTTTCAAATATTAAGCCAACTGAGTGTTACTGAGAAAAGCCCAACAAAGTATTATCTTTTCCAATATATCCACTGATTAATTTTGTTTGCAAATACATTGTTTATTGCTGATGTATCTCTCTTTGCAACTGAGATTGGCCTTCACTTTTCTTTTGTCATACTTTCTCTGGTCTTGCTCTGTGGTTTTGCTAGTTTCATAAAATGAGTTAGGAAGTAATCCTTCCTGTTTATTCTCTGGAAGAGTTAGTGTAAGATTGGAATTCTCTGATCCTTGAAGATTTGATTTAAATCTCCTATTGAACATCTGGGCTTGGTATTTTCTTTCTGATGAGATTTTTACCTATAATTTCTCTAATGGTTGTAGAGTTATTAAGATTTTCTATTCCTTATTAAGTCATAGTTGTCTGGGAACATATCCACTTCATGTAATTCTTTATTGTCATAAAATTTATAATATTATCTGTTTACTCTCCTCAGAATCTATGATTATGTTGCTCTTCTCATTTCTATTCATTTCTATTTGTGCTTTCTATGATTAATCTTGCTGGGATTTATGAAGAGCCATCTTATAAATCCATTGATCCTCTTTATTATAATTTAATTTCTGTTTCAATAGTTTATTCTTTTATGTTTATTATGTCCATCTGTTTCCTTAGATTTATTTTTTCTTCTTGGCTAAGTTAAGATTGATACTTTGCTTATTTACTTTGAGCCATCTTTGTTAATGTAACAATTAAATTTATGAGTTCCCTTCTCAGTACAGTTTTACCTATATCTCACAGGTCTTAGCATGTGATATTTCCATTATAATTTAGTTCTAGGGATCCCTGGGTGGCGCAGCGGTTTGGCGCCTGCCTTTGGCCCAGGGCACGATCCTGGAGACCCAGGGTCGAATCCCATGTCGGGCTCCCGGTGCATGGAGCCTGCTTCTCCCTCTGCCTATGTCTCTGCCTCTCTCTCTTTCTCTCTTTGTGACTATCATAAATAAATAAAAATTTTTAAAAATTATAATTTAGGGGATCCCTGGGTGGCGCAGCGGTTTGGCGCCTGCCTTTGGCCCAGGGCGTGATCCCGGAGACCCCGGATCGAATCCCACGTCGGGCTCCCGGTGCATGGAGCCTGCTTCTCCCTCTGCCTGTGTCTCTGCCTCTCTCTCTCTCTCTCTCTGTGTGACTATAATAAATTAAATTTAAAAAAAAATTATAATTTAGTTCTAAGTATTTTTAATACCCATGATGATGTGTTTATATGTATTTAATATTTCCAAACATTGGATTCTTCTAGTGATATTTTTTAAGGTTTTTTTCTTAAAGATTTTATTGATTTATTTATTTGACAGATAGATAGCAGAAGTAGGGAGAGCGGCAGGAAGAGGGAGAGGGAGAAGCAGACTCCCCACCAAGCAGGGAGACTGACTCAGGGCTTGATCCCAGAATCCCAAGATCATGACCTGAGCAGAAGGCAGATGCTTAACTGACTGAATTCCTCAGGAGCCTGCTTTTAAAAGGTTTTAATTTTAACTCCTGTACAGTTAACATACAGTGTTAGTTTCAGATGTACAATATAGTGATTTGACAATTCTATGCCTTAATGCTCATCACGACAAATGCTCTACTTAATCCCCATCACCAATTTCACCCATCCCCCCACCCACCCTTTTCCCTCTGGTGACCATCAGTTTGTCCTCTCTAGTTAAGAGTCAGTTTCTTGGTTTGTCTGTTTGTTTTCCTTACTTTGTTTGTTTTGTTTCTTAAATTTCACATATGAATGAAATCATCTAGTATTTGTCTTTCTCTGACCTATTTGGGCATTATACACACCTAGCTCTATCCTTGTTGTTGCAAATGGCAAGATTTCATTATTTTTTATGGCTAAGTAATATTCCATTATATACATATACCAACCACATCTTCTTTATCCATTCATCTATCAGTGGACATTTGGGCTGCTTCCATAATTTGGCTATTGTAAATAATGCTGTTATAAACATACAGATGCATATATTCTTTTAAATTAGTATTTCTTATTTTGGGGGTAAATACCCAGTAGTGTGATTGCTGGGTCACAGGATAGTTCTACTTTTAAGTTTTTGAAGACCCTTCATACTGTTTTCCACAGTGGCTGCACCAGTTTGCATTCTCACCAACACTGCAAGTGCATTCCCCTTTCTCCACATCCTCGCCAGCACTGTTGTTGTTTGTGTTGTTGATTTTAGCCATTTTGACTAGTGTAAAGTGGAATCTCATTATAGTTTTGATTTGTATTTCCCTGACGATGAGTGATGTTGAGCATCTTTTCATGTATCTCTTGGCCATTTGGTTGTCTTCTCTGGAGAAATGTCTGTTCATGTCTTCTGCCCATTTTTTTTTTAAGATTTTATTTATTTATTCACAGGAGACAGAGAGAGAGAGAGAGAGAGAGAGAGAGGCAGAGACACAGGCAGAGGGAGAAGCAGGCTCCATGTAGGGAGCCTGACGTGGGACTCGATCCCGTGTCTCCAGGATCAGGCCCTGGGCTGAAGGCGGCGCTAAACCGCTGAGCCACCTGGGCTGCCCCTTCTGCCCATTTTTAATTGGATTATTTGTTTCTAGGGTGTTGAGTTGTACAACTTCTTTATATATTTTGGATACTAACCCTTTATCACATATATCCTTTGCAAATATTTTCTTCCATTCTGTAGGTTGTCTTTTAGTTTTGTTGATTGTTTCCTTCACTCTGCAGAAGCTTTTTATTTTGATATAGTCCCAATAGTTTTTTTTCTTTTGTTTTCCTTGCCTCAGAAGACATAGCTAGAAAATGTTGCTAAAGCTGATATCAGAGAAATTACTGCTTGTGTTCTCTTCTAGGACTTTTATAGTTTCAGGTCTCACATTTAGAGCTTTAATCCATTTTGAGTTTATTTTTGTGTATGGTGTAAGAAAGTGGTCCAGTTTCCCCAACATCATTTGTTGAACATTTTCCTGTTGCATATTCTTGACTCTTTTGTCGAAAATTGACCATATAATCTTGAGTTTTTTCTGGACTTTCTATCCTGTTCCATTGATGTATGTGTCTGTTTTTGTGCCAGTACCATACTGTTTTGAGTACTACAGCTTTATAGTTTATTTTGAAATCTGGGATTCTGATACCTCCAGCTTTTGTTTTTCTTTTTCAAGATTGTTTTGGCTATTCAGGCTCTTTTGTGGTTCCATACAAATTTTGGAATTATCTGTTCCAATTCTTTGAAAAATGCTGTTGGTATTTTGATAGGGATTGCATTAAATCTGTAGATTGCTTTGGGTATCATGGGCATCTTAACAATACTGTTCTTCCAGTTTTTGATCATGTAATATTTATTTGTCTATGTCTATTTCTATTTCTATTGCTTCATTATTATTGTGTAGAAATGCAGTGGATTTCTGTACATTCATTTTGTAACCTACAGCCTTATGGAATTTGCTGTATCAGTTCTAGTAGTTTTTTGGTGGCAAGTTTACAATTTTCCATAGCTATTCCATCATGTCAGATGCAAATAGTGAAAGTTTTACTTCTTCCTTACCATTTTGGATGCCTTTTATTTATTATTCTCGTGATTGCTGTGGCTAGGACTTCCAGTGCTGTGTTGAATAAAAGTGGTGAGAGTGGACATCTTTGTCTTTTTCCTGACCTTAGGGGAAAAGCTCTCAGTGTTTCCCCATTAAATATGAGGTTTGCTGTGGGTTTTTCATATATGGCCTTTATTATGCTGAGAGATATTCTCTCTAAAAATACTTTGTTGAGTGTTTTTATCATGAATGGATGTTGCACTTTGTTAAATGCTTTTTCTTCAACTGTTGAAGGTTCTTATCCTTTCTCTCATTTTAAAAAAAGATTTATTTATTTGAGAGATGGAGAGAGAGAGAGAGAGAGACAGAGAGACAGAGACAGAGAGACCGACCAAGTGCATGCATGGGGGAATGGGGTGGGTAGTGGGGGAGAGGAAAAGAAAGAATCTCAAGCCGACTTCCCACTGAGCATGGAGCCCGATGCAGGGCTCAGTCTTGCAACTCTGAGATCACAACCTGAGCGGAAACCAAGAGTCAGATGCTTAATTGACTGTGCCACCCAGGTTCCCCTTATCCTTTCTCTTATTAATGTAATGTATCACATTGATTGATTTACAATTATTGAACCATGCTTGCATCCTGGGAATAAATCCTGCTTGATCATGGTGAGTGATTTTCTTTTAATGTATTGTTGAATTTGGTTTACAAGCATTTTGTTGAGGATTTTTGCATCTAAGTTCATCAGAGACATTGGCCTTTACTTCCCTTTTTTTGTGGTGTCTTTAATCTGATTTTGGTATTAGGGTAATGCAGGTCTCATAGATGAATTTGGTACTCTTTATTCTATTTTTTGGAATAGTTTGAGAATAGGTATTCATGCTTCTTTAAGCATTTGGTAGAATTTACCTGTGAAGCCATCTGGTCCAGGACTTTTGCTTGTTGGAAGTTTTTTGATTACTGATTCAATTTCATTGCTGGTAATTGGTCTGTTCAAATTTTCTATTCTTGTTTCAGTTTTGGTAGGTTACATGTTTCTAGGAACTTATTCATTTCTTTTAGGTTGTACAATTTCTTGGCATATAGTTTTTCATAATATTCTCTTATAATTGTTCATAATTCTGTGGTGTCCATTGTTATTTCTCCTCTTTCATTTCTGATTTTGCTTATTTGAGTTCTCTCTCTTTCTCTTTGATGAGTGGCTAAAGGTTTATCAATTTTAAAAAAATCAGGTCTTAATTTCATTGATCTGTTCTATTGTGTGTGTTTTTTAAGTTTCCATTTATTTCTTCTCTAATCTTTACTATTTCCTTCTTTCTACTGTTTTTGGGTTTTGTTTGTTCTTTTTCTAGCTCCTTTTGGTATAGGGTGGTTTGAGTTTTGCCTTGCTTCTCAAAGTATTGCCATAAACTTCCCTCTTAGGACAGCTTGTGCTATATCCCAAGGATTTGGACCATTGTGTTTTCATTTTTGTTTATCTCCATGGGTTTTTGGATTTCCTCTTTGATTTCTTGGTTGATTCTTTCATTGCTTAGTAGCATGTTACTTAACCTCCATGTATTTATGCCCTTTCCAGATTTTTTTTCTTGTGGTAGATTTCTAATTTCATAGTATTGTGGTCAGAAAAGATATGTGGAATGACTTTGATTTTGAATTTGTTTAGACTTGTTTTGTTCCCTAATATGTGATCTGTTCTGAAGAATGTTCCAAGTGTACTTGAAAAGAACATGTATTCTGTTTTAGGATAAAATGTTCTGACTATATCTGTTGAATCCACCTGATCCAATGTGTCTTTCAAAGCCACTATTTTCTTGTTGATGCTCTGTTTGGATGATCTATCTGTTGTTATAAGTGGGATGTTAAAGGTCCCTGCTATTATTATTATATGACTATAGCTCATTTACTTTATGTTTGTTATTAACTGCTTTAAGTATTTGGGTGCTCCCATGTTGGCTGCATAGTGTTTACAACTGTTATATCTTCTGGTTGGATTGTCTCCTGAATGATTATCTAATGTCTTTCTTTGTCTTTTGTTATAGTCTTTGTTTCAAAATCTATTTTGTACAATATAAGTATTCCTACCCCAGCTTTCTTTTTTTAAATTTTTTAATAATAAATTTATTTTTTTATTGGTGTTCAATTTACCAACATACAGAATAACACCCAGTGCTCACCCCGTCAAGTGCCCCCCTCAGTGCCCATCACCCATTCACCCTCACCGCCCGCCCTCCTCCCCTTCCATCACCCCTTGTTCGTTTCCCAGAGTTAGGAGTCTTTATGTTCTGTCTCCCTTCCTGATATTTCCCACACATTTCTTCTCCCTTCCCTTATATTCCCTTTCACTATTATTTATATTCCCCAAATGAATGAGAACATACAATGTTTGTCCTTCTCCAATTGACTTACTTCACTCAGCATAATACCTTCCAGTTCCATCCACGTTGAAGCAAATGGTGGGTATTTGTCATTTCTAATTGCTGAGTAATATTCCATTGTATACATAAACCACATCTTCTTTATCCATTCATCTTTCGATGGACACCGAGGCTCCTTCCACAGTTTGGCTATTGTGGACATTGCTGCTATAAACATCGGGGTGCAGGTGTCCCGGCGTTTCATTGCATCTGAATCTTTGGGGTAAATCCCCAACAGTGCAATTGCTGGGTCGTAGGGCAGGTCTATTTTTAACTCTTTGAGGAACCTCCACACAGTTTTCTTTTTTTTTTTTAAATTAATTTTTATTGGTGTTCAATTTACCAACATACAGAAAAACACCCAGTGCTCATCCCGTCAAGTGTCCGCCTCAGTGCCCGTCACCCATTCCCCTCCAATACCCGCCCTCCTCCCCTTCCACCACCCCTAGTTCATTTCCCAGAGTTAGGAGTCTTTATGTTCTGCCTCCCTTCCTGATATTTCCCAACATTTCTTTTCCCTTCCTTTATATTCCCTTTCACTATTATTTATATTCCCCAAATGAATGAGAACATACACTGTTTGTCCTTCTCCGATTCACTTATTTCACTCAGCATAATACCCTCCAGTTCCATCCACATTGAAGCAAATGGTGGGTATTTGTCGTTTCTAATGGCTGAGTAATATTCCATTGGATACATAAACCACATCTTCTTTATCCATTCATCTTTCGATGGACACTGAGGCTCCTTCCACAGTTTGGCTATTGTGGCCATTGCTGCTAGAAACATCGGGGTGCAGGTGTCCCGATGTTTCATTGCATCTGAATCTTTGGGGTAAATCCCCAACAGTGCAATTGCTGGGTCGTAGGGCAGGTCTATTTTTAACTCTTTGAGGAACCTCCACACAGTTTTCCAGAGTGGCTGCACCAGTTCACATTCCCACCAACATTGGAGAGTGTCAATTGGAGAGTGTAAGAGGATTCCCTTTTCTCTGCATCCTCTCCAACATTTGTGGTTTCCTGCCTTGTTAATTTTCCCCATTCTCACTGGTGTGAGGTGGTATCTCATTGTGGTTTTGATTTGTATTTCTCTGATGGCAAGTGATGCAGAGCATTTTCTCATGTGCATATTGGCCATGTCTATGTCTTCCTCTGTGAGATTTCTGTTCATGTCTTTTGCCCATTTCATGATTGGATTGTTTGTTTCTTTGGTGTTGAGTTTCATAAGTTCTTTATAGATCTTGGAAACTAGCCCTTTATCTGCTACCCCAGCTTTCTTTTCACATCCCTTTGCATGATAAATGCTTCTCCATTCCTTTGTTTTCAGTCTGCATGTGCCTTTAGGTCTGAAATGAGTCTGTTGTAGGCAGATGGATCTTGTTTTTGTTTTTTAATCCTTTCCATCACCCCATGCCTTTTGATTGGAGCATTGACATTGAAAGTAATTATTGATAGGTATGCATTTGTTGCCATTTTGTTACTTGTTTTATAGATGTTTTTGTAGTGCTTCTCTGTTTCTTCTCTCACTCTTCTTCTCTCATGACAAGTGGGCTTTTTATAATCATATACTTGGATTCCTTTCTCTTCATTTTTTTGCATATTTATTACTGGTTTTTATTTGTGGTTACCATTAGGTTTGTATATAACATCTTCTACATATGGCACTCTATATTAAGTTGATGGCCACTTATTTTTGAACCTAATCTTTATTCCTCTTCCCTCCACATTTTAGGTATATGGTGTCATACTTTACATCCTTTTATTTTGTGAGTCCCTTGACTGTTTTTTTACAGATATACTTACTTTTACTGTGTTTGTGCTTCCTTCTTTCTTTAGTCTTTCTTATGATCTTTCCTTTCCACTCAGAGTCCCCTTTAACTTTTCTTATAGGGCAGGTTTAGTGGTCATAATTTCCTTTAATGCTTGTTTGTTTGAGAAACTCTGTCTCTCCTTTTATTCTGAATGGAAGCCTTGCTGGATTCTTGGCTGCAGATTTTTTCCTTTCAGCATTTTGAATATATCTTTCTACTCCCTTCTGGCCTACAAAGTTTCTTCTTAAAAATCAACTCATAGCCTTATGAGGTTTCCCTGTATGTAACTTCCTTCTTTTCTCTTGCTGCTTTTAAAATTCTTTCTTTATCACTACTTTCTGCCATCTCAATTTCTATGTGTCTTGGTGTGAACTTCCTTGGGTTGATTTTATTGGGGGAATCTCTGTGCCTCCTGGATCTGAATTTTTGTTTCCTTCTCTAGATTCAGGAAGTTTTCAGCTATTAGATCTTCAAATAAATTTTCTGTCCCTTTTCTTTGTCTTCTCCTTCTAAGGTCCCTGTAATGCACATGTTATTACACTTGATGTTGTCACTGAGTTCCCTAAGCCTATTCTCATTTTGTGTATTTTTTTTCCCTATCACCTGCTCAACTTGATGATTTCCCATTCCTCTGTCCTGTAGGTTGCTGTTTTATTCTTCTGCTTCATCTAATCTGCTGTTTATTCAATATAGTATATTTTTAACTTCATTTATTGCGTTCCTCATCTCTGATTGGTTCTTTTTTATCTCATTGTTAAGGGTCTCACTGATGTCTTCTGCTCTTTTCTCAAGTCCACTGAGTACCTTTGTGATCATTTAAATTCCCTATCAGGCATATTACTTATCTCAGGTTCACTTAGGTCTTTTGCTGTGGTTTTGTCCTGTTCTTTCATTTAGGACATATTTCTCTGTCTCTTCATCTTATCTAATGATCTGTGTTTCTCTGTGTTAGGGCAGATAGCTATGTCTCCAGCACTTGAAAATAGTGGCCTTATGGGGAAGAGGTCCTGTAGTGCCCTGTAGTGCAGTGTCCTCTGTTCGCCAGAACATGATGCTTCAGGGTGTCTCCTTTGTGTGATGTATGTGCCTTGCTATTGTAGCTGAGCTGCTTTTTCCTTCAGTCCATTCATCTGCTCTGGCTCTTTGCCTGTTGTGGACAGGGTTTGGTCCCTGTGGTGTTAGTGGGCCAATCTTGGGATCTCTTGGGCTTGAGTTGAGTCAGATCAGGCGTTTGCTAGAGATGCAGTAGCACCAAACTGCATTGTGCTTTCCCTGTGTTGTCCCCTGAGAATCTCATTGGTGGGCAGGGCCTTCCGTCAGACCCAATGTCTTCCTCCATCCCACTGCTGGGGCCACAGTCTGACTGGTGTGTGTGGTTATCCTTCCCTCTCTGGTATGCGTGGTTATCCTTCCCTCTGGTATGTGTGGCTATCCTTCCCTCTCTCCAGGGCAGAAGTCACTTTGGAGTGTTGCTGACCACTGTATGGGCTGCTTGCATACTGCCAGCCCCGTGGCATCACCTTGTATGGGCTCTGGGCAAGAGCATATTAGAGAGGATAGTAACCAAAGCACAGTGTGGTGGTAGCAGTGCACTGGCACAACTGCGATAGCAAATTTTGCACCTTATAATTCCTCTGGGCGAGGGGCTCTGCGGTGCCCAGACTGAGGTGGGCTGTCCAGAGGGATGGACTGTGGGAAGCACAGCATGAGGGTGGGACAGCAGTCCTAGCAAGTTAGGTAGCAAGTCCTGCAGGTCACTATGTGTTCATGCTGGGGGCAGGGGTAGGGACGTGGCACCTGCCAGATCCTTTGTTTCTGGAGGAATCACCCAGAAATTTCTATCCCTCTAGAACATGCTCTGAGATTAGTAAATAACTCTCCCTCCTACATGCCCCAGGCACCTTTCAAAGTGCTGCTTCCCTACTGTATCTCCATGGGCTTTTTGTTGTGTTGTCTCTTTACAGGCAGATACTCCATTTCTTCTTGGCTTCCCTTCTCTCCCAGAGCCAAGCCCACAGATTTTTATTTCCAGGTGTTAAGTCCCACTGGTTGTAAGAACTCACAACAATCAGCCCTTCTGGTTTTCAAAGGCAAACGTTGTGGGGATTCATTTTCCCTGGGTGGGTTCCCTGGTGTGGGAGGTCTGTTTCTCTCCCTCCTTCGTGCCCTTGGTTGCCTCCCTCCCATGGCTGGTTGGGCAAGTTCATTTAATTTTGACCTTGTCTCCACCCTTCCTACCCTCTTTTCTGTGGCCTCTTCTCTACATTTAGTTGTGGAGTCTATCCTGCCAGTCTTCAGGTGATTTCTGACATGAGTGCCATCTGGTTGTATCATGGAACGAAGTGAGCCTAGGGTCGTCCTCCTCTGCCATCTTCCTGGGAAGTCCTTCCAGTTATATTTTGTTACGGATTTTTAACAATTGCATTGCGGTCAGAGAAGGTGATATATATAATAAGCTTCTGTAATTTATTGAAGTTTGTTTTAAACTGGACAGTATGGTCAACTTTGTAAATGTTCTGTGCACATCTAAAGAGAATATGTATTCTAGAACTGCTGGGGGAGGAGGAATGTTCTGTGCAGGACTATTTGATCAAACTTGTTAATTATTTTTTTCAAATATGTATCCTCATTGTCTTCTTTTTCTGCTTAGTTTATTTATTATTGAAATAGCTATATTAAAAATCTTCTACTTTGGCATACCTGGGTGGCTCAGTTAGTGAAGTATCCAACTCTTGATCTCAACTCAGGTCTTAATCTCAGGGTCATGAGTTCAAGCCCTGAATTGGGCTCCACACTGGGCATGGAGACTCCTTAAAATAAAAAGCTTAAAAAAAAAAAAACCTTCCACTTTGATGGTAGATTGTCAATTCACCTTGTAATTCTGTCCCTTTTTGCTTCATATATTTTAAGGTTATGTTAAATGAGCATACAGAGTTTGACTTTTTTATATCTTCCTGACAAATTAGAACTTTCAGCCACACACAAAATCTTCTTTATTACTGGCTATATTTCTTATATTAAAGTCTGTTTTGTCTTATATTAATATAACTAAACCAATTTCCTTTGTATGATATTAGCTTGGTATCTCTCATTTTATCCTTTGGCTTTTAATCTTTCTGTGCCTTCATATTAGGTAAGATTTTTTAATAATTGGCATAGAACTGAATGTTTTATTCACCTTAATATATCTTTTAATTGGGGAGTTTTGTTCATTAATATCTATTCTGCTACCATTTTATTATATATTTTCTATTCTTTTTTTTTTTCCTTCATTTTCTTGCCTCCTTTTGGGTTTAATTTTATGAGTTTTTTTTTATTATTATTATTCCAGTTCTTCCCCTTCTGCTAATTTGGATGTTACATGATCTAGATTTACTGTTAGGTCTACTGGTTACCACAGCTGTTTTAATAAGCATCCTTAAATGAATTAGTCGGTTTTGTTACTCTCCTCACAACTAATACAAAGATTTTAGAGTAGTTTGATCTCAACTATTCATTCATCAAATTATATTCTTATTCCCAGTAATTTCAGTTGTTTTCTCTTATTTATTTAAACACCACAAATTCCACTGCATTTTATATACTTGTTTATTTAAATTTATTTAAATTTAATTAAATTTACCAACATTTTTGCTCTTTGCTTCTTTCTACTCCCTGAGTTATGTTCATTAGAAGTTCCATCATTGGGATCCCTGGGTGGCGCAGCGGTTTGGCGCCTGCCTTTGGCCCAGGGCGCGATCCTGGAGACCCGGGATCGAGTCCCATGTTGGGCTCCCGGTGCATGGAGCCTGCTTCTCCCTCTGCCTATGTCTCTGCCTCTCTCTCTCTCTGTGACTATCAAAAATAAATAAAAATTAAAAAAAAAAAAAAAAAAAGAAGTTCCATCATTTTGAGTCTCTAGCTCCCTGAGTTATGTTCATTAGAAGTTCCATCATTTTGAGTCTATTGATGAAACTCATTCTTTCTTGCCTGAAAAGGTGTGTATTTTCCCCTTAGTACTTGCGGGGAAATGGTTTTGTAGAAGGGGGAATTCTAGGATAACAGCTATATTCTGTGAGTTTATTGAAAGCATTGTTCTTCCATGTCCTGGATGCCAGTTTGGCTTCTGAGCAGTCAGCTGTTAGTCTGGGGGCTTGGGGGGCTTTTTGTTTTTTGCTTTGGTTTGGTCAAACTCTACCTTTGCTCTGAAGCTGATAAGCTATTTTTGAGATTTTTATTTCCTTTTTGGTAAAGGTGTCAAAAAGAAGTATCTTGAGGGTTTCTTTTTTTCTTTTTCTTTATTTTAGATTTTAGATTTTCTTTATTTGAGAGAGATTTAGATCTCTTTAGATTTTCTTTATTTGAAAGAGAGAGAGCATGAGTGGAGTGGGAGGAGCAGAGGGAGAGGAGGAGCAGAGGGAGAGGGAGAAGCAGGAACAGGGAGCTCATGGAGTTGTTTTCTAGGATCTGGAGATGATGACCTGAGCTAAAGGCAGATGCCTAAGCACAATATATCAAAGGCAGATGCCCTTTGATAGGTGCCCTCCTTGAGGGTTTCTTTATATTAATTCCACCTGGAATTTTTTTTTTTTAGTTTTCTTGAACTTACATTGTCTTTCAGCAATTCAAGAAAATTCTCAGCCAAGATCTCAGAGACTGCATCTTGCCCATCCTCTCTTCTGAGCTCTTAGTAAGCATATGTAAGATTTTTTTCACTATCATCCACCTATTTAACAGATTTCTTAGTTTACAACTGTCTACACTGCAGTTTGGATAACTTCTCTACTTTTATCATACAGTGGTCTGATTCCCTCAGCTTTGTTTAAATCTCCTGTTTAATCCATTCATTGAGCTTTAAATTTTAATGTATACATTCCAGTTTTAGATCTATTTGGTTATTTTAGAATTCTTCTTGTTCATTTTTGTATTTTCTTGTTCTTTGCTCAAATATTGAGGCTTCCCTTTTAATCATTTTTTTAAGTTTTAGACAACGTATGTTAGAAGATGATCTTAAGACATGATTTGTCAATTTGAAAATATTTTGTTTCTCCTTGCCATAGATTAAAGGTAACATAAAGACCTACCCCAATGACTAGCTTCTTTCTCCTGTAATTGCCCATCAATGTAGCACAGTATGATAGTTTTTGAATTGCTAAAACACATATTAAAGGCTTTTGCTATGGTTCTCTTCGCCAAGTAATGCCATTACAGCCTGTAATTTCCAGTAAGTTTTGCCACTTCTCAGAATCTACCTTCTCCGAGAGCAAAGGAACGTGCAGAAACACAGGTTCTGGATATATTTGGAGAGCCTCTAAAATTGCCTCTATTCCTGACTCAAGCAATGCTGAATTTATATTTGAACTTAAAGTTGGGTCAGGGGCAGTGGCTGTGACCTACTGAGACTGTAAGAGCTTATTTAGGCTTCTGAAGGGGATTCCTAAAGAGAACGTTTCTGTCTTAACTGATATATTGTGCTCAGAAGGTTCAAGTTATTTTTCCTCATCAGTCTGAATTGAAGTCTGAGAAACTATAGGGAAGGCACTTTTTCCTGCTATATGGGTCACAAACAAGTAAGCAAGACACTTAACAGGAGCCCTTGTTTTTAAAAATATATTAAATATTGCTATTTTATATTCTGAGTATCCAATATTTGAAATCTCTGCAGGTTTAATTTCATGGATTCTGCTGGCTCCTACTCATGGTGACTTTTTCTTGTGCATTTCATGACTTTTGGTTGTAAAAATCATGTTCCTTGGAATTTTGTCTGTGGGAATCCTTTGAGGATTGGATTCTAGTCTGCATTCCTCCATTTGTTTCTGCCTGTCATCAAGGGACCCTCCCAACCCCAGACCACTTGCATTTCCACTTGCAGGGGTCCACCTGTGCCCAGGCTAAAGCAGAAAGTTTCCATACTTGCCCTTTCTATGAATTTATTCTAGTGAATTTATTTCTTGTTCTGCCCTTATGGTGTCACAGTTTCACACCTGGCTTCTTAACAGCCTCCTCACTTCATGTAGGCCCCAGGCAGCATCACCAGTTCCCCACATCCAATGAGGCAATCCAAATAGCAGCTCATAGTCTTCAAGGTTCAGTAGAAACCATCATAGAAAGCCTGCTTTGGAGTGCCTGGGTGGCTCAGTCGGTTAAGCATCTGCCTTTGGCTCAGGTCATGATCTCAGGGTTCTGGAATTGAGTCCCCACATTGGGCTCCCTACTCCGTGGGGAGTCCACTTCTCCCTCTCCCCTTGCTTGCGCGTGCTCTCTCTGTGTGTCAAGTAAGTAAATAAAATTTTAAAAAAAGAAGACTACTTGAACCTTTCTTAGTGCTTGCTTCAGCCTGGTAAGATTCCTTAATTTCATGCCAATTTAGTGACACATTTTTAAATGTTGTTGAAATATATGTTTAAGCATTTTTTTCAAAGATTTTATTTATTTATGAGAGTCACAGAGAAAGAGGCAGAGACATAGGCAGAGGGAGAAGCAGGCTCCTCCTTCTGAGGCAGGACTTGATCCCAGGACTCCAGGATCATGCCCTGAGCCAAAGGCAGATGCTAACCACTGAGCCACCCAGGTGCCCCATGTTTAAGCAGTTTTGTTTGTTTCAGCAGAAGGGTTATTTATCTATATTATTGTGTACATTGTACAGCTAGAAACAAAAGTCTCCAACTTCTTCTCCAGGTTACTCTGCAGTTAGGCTTTTCCTAGACCATTCCACCAAAACCATTCTCATCAAGAACACCAGTGGTGGTCACATGGCCGAATCCTGTAGTGGCCATCATCTTCATCTTATTTGTACCCCTCAGTGGAATTTGGCAGCTGATTATTCCGTCTTCCCCAAACAACTTCTCCCTGTGGCTTTCAGGATACCTCGCCTTTGCTGTTTTGCTTCTGTCTCACTGGATCCATCGTCTTGATCTCTGGCTGGCTCCTCTCCTCTTCTAGATGGCAAGATATTAACATTCCTCATACCTCAATCCTGAACTTTCTATCTACATTCCTTTTCCAGGTGATATCAGCCCAACATTAAATATGTCTGTGTGCCAATAACTACCCAATTTATATTTTCAGCCTCATCTCTCCAGAGCTCAAGACTTCCATTCAACTGACTGATGGATAACTCCCCTAGGTGTCTGGTATCTGTGAGGTGTCTTACACATAATATATTTAAAACTTTTACCTCTTCTTCTTTCTCCCTCCAAAAAAACCATGGTTTTCCCCATATCCTTATATGGATGGCATCATCATTGACCCCATCATCAGGAAATGTTAAGGATTTCTCTCGTCCCCTCACTTCTCTCCTCCAATCTATCAGCAGGCCTCGTAGTGTCTCCTTGTGAAATTATCTTAAACCTGACCACTCCTCATGTCCACCTTCCAGGCCAAAGTCAACATCATCATCTTTTGTCACTCAGATCACCATTAGAGTCCCTAAATGCCCTCCTGGCTTCCATTCTTATCTCCCCACTTCCAATGCCACCATCATCATCACCTCCTCAAGCTACAGAGGAGAAAATATAAGTTAAATCATGCCATTCTCCTATTCAGAATGTTATGTTTAGAACACAATCTGAACTCATTACCCTGGGAACAAGACCTTGCAGTGTCTGGCCCGTGTTGATTCTCTCATCTCCCTTCTCTCTATGCTTCCTCCTGTTATGCTTCTGCCCTCTGACCTTTCCCCTGTCCCTCAAACACATCAGACTGAACTTAGGTTCTACTCATCCTGTGCTTTCTGCCTCAACAGCTCTTCTCCCATTTCTTTCTTTGGCTCATTCCTTCCCATAATTTCCACTTCTGCTCAAATATCACCTCAGTAGAAAGGCCTTCACTGACCACTGCTAGAAAATAGGACTTTCCATAGTCTCTGTCCCCTTACAGCATTCAACACCAGGTGAAACTACACAATTGATTTCATCGATTTGTTTCGATTTGTTTCCTATTTATTTTTCCCATTAGAATGTACACTTGATAAGGGCAGAGCCTTTATTTCTCTCATTTTGCATTCTATCTTCAGCACCTGGAAGCATGGTTGGGCTCAAATACTTGTTATGGTAATATAGCTATTTTATGTAATAGATGCTCAATAAATATTTCTGAAATAAAGACTGAATGTCACTTTATGCCCACGATAACCAGTGAGACAGAAATGATTTTACCAATCATATAGGTGAGGAGACTGAGATGCAGAGGTGCTAAATGAGTTGGCCATCTAATAAGTGTCCAAATTAAACCCAAATGTGGTATGACTTTAGAGGCCATAATATTTTTTTATTTTCAATTTTTTTTTTCTTTTAAGATTTTAGGTATTTATGGGAGAGAGGGAGAGAGCGAGAGAGAGCATGAGCAAAGGGAGAGGGAGAAGCAGATGTTCATTGAGTGGGGATCCTTCTGTAGGCCTGATCCCAGGACCCTGGGATCATGACCTGAGGCAAAGGCAGACACTTAACCAACTGACCCACCAAGGTGCCCTAAAAGTTCACTTTGAAATACTGTAAGACTTAGCAAAAGAAGTTGCAAAAATAGTTCAGAGTTCACTTATACCTTCACTGAACTTTCCCAGTAATACCGTCTTGTATAACCGTAATGCAGTTATCAAAACTAGAAAGTTAATATTGGTGGACAACTAGTAACTGATGAACAGACCTTACTCACATTTTGCCTATTGTCCCAGTAACACATCCCATCTCCTGAGTCTCCTCCAGCACAGGGGTCCTTGTCTCTGTCTTTGTAACTGGCCATTCTGAAGAGGACCATATTCTCACCATCAGGGTCTTGGCTACACAGAGTGCTGGACACATGGGAAGTTTTCCACAGTAATAGCTATTATTATTTGGGAAATAAATCTTCCTTTTGAGCAGTGGAAGGGAAAATGCTTCTTCACATTCTGTTTGTTCTGCTTAGCCTGGCTGACCTTGAAGTGTTTATAAAAAACAGTGAGAGCGGCATGCTCAAGAAAGTTGAAAAAGGAGATTTCGAAGGACTGGTTGAGGTTATGGGACACCTTATGGCCCTGAAAGAAAGGCAGAGCAGCACTGATGAGATGTTTGAGCCCTTAAAGCAGACTATTGAATTGCTGAAGACCTACGAACAAGAATTGCCAGAAATGGTGTTTAAGCAACTGGAGGTCAGTACGAAGTTTGTTTTCCGAATAAAAGAAATGGAGGGAAAGTTTCTGGGTTGGGTGAGGTGAGGTGAGGTAAGTGAGAAACAGGGCTTGGTGAGGCCCCAAGGCTCGTGTTTTTAAACTATCTGTGTGACGGATATGTGCCCTCTGGTATATTCTGGAAACTCTGTAAACATGAAGCAGTCCGATGCCAGAGGTAGATGGGACAATTGATGTGGATGAAGTGTTTTGGGTTTAATTGCCTTTAGGGATGAGCCAAGTTTTTTATTCAGAGAAAAAAAAAAAAGCAAGTCTGAGAGATATTAAGATGGACTAAGTGGACTAAGGAGATGTGAGGCATAAAAGAAAATAACCAAGTGCTCTGAGAAAATAGAAGGGCACAAGTTACCAGGTTTAAGGTGGAGGGCAGGAAGACCATGGTGGATTCAGAAGGAGGTGATAGGCAGGCCCGCAGGCGACCAGGGAGACAGGTCAGGGGAGGGGAGCTGCAGGAAATGGGCACACAGTGCCATGACATCACATCTGGTACCCGAATGTCATGTCCACTTCAGTGCCATGATATGACATCATGGCCTTGTAGTAGACATGAAAACATCCAGGTACCATCCAGCCTCAGGTCTGCGGGGAGAGAGAGCACAGTGTGGATCTGACCACAGGGAGGTCTTCATCATAGGAGCTGCCTGAGAAGTGGAGCAATGTGAAAAAGGTGGCAGTCGCCGTGAGACAGCAGGTGGCCCCGCTGCAGGCAAATGAAGTGGCCGTCCTCCGCCAGAGGTGCTCAGCCTTTGACATCGAACAACAGCAGTTCCGGGAGCAGTTCTGCAGGGACGCCCCCTTCAGGTATGGGCCTACATTGCTGGCGCTGCTTCCTTTCCTTTAAACATGGTGACGCTTGGCTTTACAGAGGGTCTTTCCATTGAATTATTGAGTTCTTTTAGCAGATAAAGATTAGCTAAGTCTTCCCTCCCACTTGAGTCTGTTGGTTAGCACCTGGTGCTGACGTGGACAGAGTCCCATCCTGGCCTCTACAAGATGACACCTTGCCTTAGAAATAGAAGTCTGGAAGCTCTGTGTCTTCAAGTTTATAAAGGGGCTGTATGTGATCAAATCACAAGGTTTTTTACAAAGTCGTTCATATTCTAAATTCTCACAGACCTGTGTTCCTTTGGTTTTAAAAAAGTGCCTGGTAGAATTTGGAAATAGTTTTGATAGGCACTTTGGAAGCCTGAGGGAAGGATTCGAGGTGATGGATTTCTTTCTCATAGTAATGCTCCCCGCTTGTGATAAGGGTCGGTCTTTTTTTTTTTTTAAGATTTTATTTATTTATTCATGAGAGACACACAGAGAGAGAGGCTGAGACACAAGCAGAAAGAGAAGCAGGCTCCCTGCTTGGAGCCTGATGCGGGACTTGAACCCAGGACCCCAGGATCACACCCTGAGCCGAAGGTAGATACTCAACTACTGAGCCACCCAGGCATCCCAGGGGATCGGTCTTTACTTAAAATAACTATAGGACCAGGCAGCACCATTCACATGTGTCCCCGTTGCACACATGAGTTTAGCTCAAATCCTTCCTTGGAGAAGTGTACTGGGGTCTGCACATGATCCACTGCTCAGGACCAGGGGCTCCAACCAGAACAAGCTGGTTCTCAGGGTCCCATGTCTGCTGATGTGCCAGCTGAGACGGGTACTCTCCCTCACTCCAGCTCCATGGCTGGCTTTCTGCTTCCCTAGCTGAGCTTCCTGCTGGGTCTTCCTCAACAGTTTAAGACAGACAAGCTTAGAAAACTCCGAAATGGAAAACATCCTAAGTAATTGTTTATTTTAATTGTAATATTTTAATTGTTAAGGGTACTTACCCATAAAAAACAGTACTACATGGGGAAACAATACGTCAGAGCAACAAATAAAGCTGAAAACCAATGTCGTGCCTTAGTTCCCTCATCTGTAAAATGAGGTTAATCACAGTATCGATCTCATAAGGTTGTTGATAGAATTAAAGAAATAATTTTTTGCAAGTGTCTACTGTAGTATCTAACTAGGATGCCCACCCACCCCGCTTTCCCCTTGGCTATTCTGGTTTTAGCCCTGAAAGTCACACTTTCAGGGAAGCCCCTCTGTTTCAGGCAAATTGGAACGTTGGTCACCCATCATGGCACATAGGAAGGACCTACCTGTTCTTATTAGTCACTCACCAAACATTTATTCAGCAGCTCCTATCTCCCAATTACTGTACTTGGGGCTTGAGCGAACAACAGGAGTGGGTTAAGAGGCAGGGAAGGGCAGATGAGTAAGCTCTGTGTAAGGTGGAAGTGTCTGTATCACATGAGACGCTAAAGCAGTGGGCTCCATGTTGGCTGCACATGAAGATCACCTGGGGTGCTTCTAAAATTTTCAACACCCAGCCTGTCTCACAGACTAACTAAATCAGATTCCCTGGGGACAAGACCTGGCAGTAGTAGTTCGTAAAGCTCCTCAGGTGATTCCAGTGGGCAGCCAACTTTGAGACTTGCTGCCCAAGGGGGAAGTAACTGGTTCTCTTTCAAGCAATCAAGCCAGGGCATGTAATTCCAAATGAGTCTGTATCCCTTTAGAATAATTGCCTTCGGAGCTATGCCCTTGTTCCAAGGAAATATCTATTGCTCTAGACATTGGCTTAACTCCTTTTGGGACTGTTCTTTTGGAGTCTGAGACATATATTTTTTTTTGACTCTCCTTTCGACATGCAATTGAATTTTTAGAAATTCAAGACCAATCATGCAAAGCCAAAGCTGGGGAGGAAGGTGGGTTATCAAGCTGAGTAATACTGCTTAGTGTTAAACATCACACCGACGGCAACAGCCATGAAAGCAATGACATTAATATCTTTGCGTCAACTGTCCCTTAAAATTTTTTTCCAAAAAAGGAACACCAGAGATACTGGGGGAAATATTTTCCTGAAGGGATTTCTGATAACTACTTGACAGCAAATGACACGCATTCACTGGTGTGATTTTGTGTGTCTGTTGGAAACATGATGTCCCTCCTTCATAGTTATACCCTGTATGTGTATTGATCAGCTGGTGGTGTTTTTTGAATGTGCTAGCTGGTTGTTTTTACTTTCTTAGCACTTGTATCTGCTGGCTGGGAGGATATTGCTTCTCTTAGCTGGGTTTTCCAAATTCGCATCTGTTAATTTGACATGCAGATGAATCTTTGCAAGAGAATACTTTGAAAAGAACTGCTCACAGCAGCGTGGAAAGCCAAACATCACTTCAATTGTGATGTGTTTCTCTTCTTGTCAAGAAAACATCAGGGCTACAGCGGAATTGCGGATTGAGTGCTGAAGGGAACCTTAGTGGGAATCAACTCATTCCTTGTTTTGTTTCTTAGTTTGGTGTATATGGATATGTATGCTTGACATTTTAAGGCACTGTGTGTGTAGCAAAGGATTTTAATCCTGGTTCCTTTTAGATCCTTTGTGAATTTCTAAAATGCAGACCCTGGCACATTCCTCTGTGAGCGCAAATTTCCGTTCCTGATTATAATGTGGGTAAAGCTCACGTTGATCTTGTCTTTGAGGAGGGAAAGGAAAGTGTCTCATTAGGCTCTTGCAGCCTGTCAGGTGCTGGGTGATGTCCCCTTGCTTGGGTTGAGGTTCTTCATGTTCAAGAGTTATCTCTTTCAGAGTTCTTAATTCTGAGCTGTATCAGCATATTCCTAGCTGAGCTCCTCACTTCACAGTAATTGGCTAAATTGTCACACTCAAGATTTTCTGGACTTTCCAGAACTCTTAAAGTTGGAGAGGAATTCTCCCCCTTTGGATAAAAGGAATGCTCCAGGCTCCTAGTGGCATTCTCTGGCTCAGTGTTCCTGACCTTGAATGCAGTCTTCCTGACCTTAAGAAATGATGCCATGACATCCAGTCATTTTCCCCACATCAAGACCAAGGTTACCCAGGGGTCTCTTAGCCAAAGCACTTGATGTCAGTGAGCTCCAGCTCAGTGAAGACCATCAGTGTATTCAGCTGGCTGGCAACCAGAATCTGTGAATAGTTGACAGAGCTTTCATGAAGACACCTTCCATTTGGGTACTATCTTAGTGACAGCTAGAGAAAGCAAGGCTTTCCAGGTAGCCCAGTGCAGCAGACATGAGGAAAGACAAACCTCTGTCTCCCTTGAGCAGTACGTGTTGTCTCTTCAGCAGCCAGAGTAAAGGACATTATGAGTCCCTAAATCTCCCATGGACATATCGGTGCCCTAAAACACATCATTAGTTCAGCTTGACCCTGTTCTTCCAGTCAATCTGACTCCTTCACTTGATTCAGGCTTCCAATGGAGTCACTGAAAAATGATGTTAAGCATTAGGATATTAAGATAATACGTATTCCCTGAAGTCAAGAATGATTTCAAACATGAGTACTCAGATGTGGTCATTGGGTGGCCAATTGGAAGGTCCCCTGAGGAGGCAGTTCAAACCTTCTGTAGGAGATGGTGCTTGAGCCAATGGGAAAATGCAAATTAGCCATTTGGAAAAAGATGAGTGGGAGGGGAGGGTATTCTGGGCAATCGAAACAAAATAGCCAAAGGCTCAGAAGAGTCAGGATGTAAGAAACAGTTGAACAGCAGAATGTGTTGTGCCTGCTGGGATGCAGGACTAACATGGGAGTGAGAATGGAGTGGGTCACGCCTCCAGGTCTTGGCCATGATCAGCCACTGAGGAGCCTAAGCATGAGGACAATGTAGTGTAAACACCACTGTCCTGTGGCTGCGAAGAACTGGATGGAGCAAGACCCACTCAAGGCCAAGTGCCCCATGGGGAGATGGCAGCAGCCTGGGCGAGAAGCAGTAGCCCTGGACTACAGGCAGTGGCTATGACAATAGAGAGAGAATGGATTTGGGAGAGATTTAGGAGGGGAGTTGGCAGGATTGATTGAATGTGAGAGGTGAGCAGGTCAGGTCTAAGTCATTTTTCCAAGATCACATGCATGGGTACCATATTTCCATTTCTCTCAGTTATATTCATCCAGACTTGCCTGACATTTCTCTTTTAGATTAAAATACTTTTGCATTATTATTTCAATTTTAAAGACTTACTACACCCCCTTCTCTCCTATTGTTTTCTTGTTCTTCTGTACTATTCCCCTAGGGTTTGGAGAACTGCTTCCAGTTTATTAGGCACATTAATCAGGTCTGTGCATATCCTGACAAGGTGCACTAGAGTTTTAAAATGGGAAGAAGGTTACCTGCCCTTACGTCTAGGGATTCTTTTCACCCCTTAGGCCAAATTAACTTTTATGTGTGCTCAGCTCCAGGAAATGAAGGTCCACAAATTTGAACTATAAACAAAAATTATGCCACAAGGTAGATGAAGTTTCCAATAGGTTTGACAAATGGTCACCTCTTCCAGATATTTGAGGAACCTGTATTGATTTAAGGATGTTCACATGTGCTAAGGAAAGAATGGTGGGAAACACCACTTATTTTCTTCTGTGTACACTCCAAACGCTCTAAGAGCTCACATCTTACCCATAAGTTATCCCTGAATTATCCCCCATTAATGAATTAAACAGAATGTGGGCTTTTAGAGTTTGTCTGGTAGATCTTGTACAGCAAGGGGTGAAATTCACTTTCCAAGTCACTCCAGTCTGGATAAAAAGTAGAACCTACATACCCTGACAATTAGTCTTTGGAAATGAAGAATAAATAGAAGGACTACTTGTGTGTGTACACACACAAGCTTTCCTGCTGGACCACTTGCCATGGAGATATTATATTTCTTTCCTTCTGGTTCTTTTTCCATTGTTCTCATAGAGGAGAAAGCTCCTTGCCTATAGAGACAAAGGATCCTCTTCAGCTCCGAGGACTTCACCCTTCTGTTCCATTCTGGAACACTTGGGAGTGAGAGAACAGAGAAGATGTGCCATGATGTTCAGTCTTGTTCTCCTAAGATATAAATGCACAACCATAGCACACAAGCCAAAAACTATTTAGATGAAACAAGCAGAATCAAACATAGCAAGCATCAAAGTTAATCTGACACTAATTTAATGGTATGCATAACTGTTATTGTGTTGCATGGTAATTAGGCTTAAGTGGCGAGCAGTTCAGGTAAATGACTTTAATTAGGATTACTTTCCATCCGTCAAGTCAAATATTTCTAAAGACAACTGAGAGAAGAGGCAGTTCAAGAAAAGGACTTTGTATGTCCTCCTCCCGTCCAAATCCCTCTACCCAACCAACATACACATCCATACATATACACACATGTGGGCGTGCACACACTTGTCATAGACTGGAGGACATGACCAATGCTCAAGGCACTCACTTCCTCTCAGCTTTCCCCTTAATTATGAACCCCATGATGTACTACTCTGATTTTATTTTTTTAATTAATTAATTTGAGAGAGTATGAGCAGGAGGGGTAAAGGGGGAGGGAGAGAGACTCTCAAGCAAGACTCCATGCTGAGTGTGGAGCCTGACCCAGGGCTTGATCTCATGACTCTGAGATCACAGTCTGAGCCAAAACCAAGAGTCAGATCCTTAACTGACTGTACCACCCAGGCACTCCTGCCCTGTTCTGATTTTAGAGGAACACGCTATTCACCCTGAAGTCATGATGCCCCAACATCTAGTCCTCCAAGCACACAGAAAGAAGATTGCTGATGGGGAGAAGGGAGTTTAGGAGAAGAAAATGAGAGGTTCCTTGAATACCTCGATTCTGCATACTCCTGGCCAAAGAAGTGTTATCTGCCCACGTGGGTTCCTTTGCATGTTGAGTTCTTTATTCTTTTTTTAATTTTTAAGTAATCTTTCCACCCAGCATGGGGCTCAAGCTCTTGACCCCCGAAATAAGAGTCTCATGCTCTATAGACTAAGCTAGCCAGGAGGGCTCCTCCTGTTGGAGGAGAAACTATGCCAGGCCCTCAGGTCTGGAGGTAGCACCATAAAGTGGGTAAGGGTCAGGGACAGTGGGTACATGCCATGAGCACTGGAGACAAGAGGGTGAAGAAGTGTGAACAAGAACCATAAAGCTATATACAGTGCCTAAAGCAGTCGGGTCCAGAATGAGAGGCACCCAGGAGGTGGAGGGGTGACTTAAGAGGATGAAGAGCCTGACTTGAGGGACTAGGTAAGGGCCTTGTGCTTGATCTTGGAGGTTCCCTACCCATGGTTCCCAAACTGGGAAGTGCTGTTGCTGGAAGGTCATGGAGGCCACCAGCATGAGCTTCACCACAGTCAAGGACACCAACCTGGCACACTGAAACCACCCAAAGAGCTTGAAGAAAATGTCTTTGCCTGGGTCTCACCTCTGAAGAGTCTGATTTAATTGGACTGGGGAGCAGCCTGGGCATAGAGATTGTTCAGAGCTTCCAGGTCATTCTCCTATGCTACCCAGACTGAGAACTGGTGCCCCAGAGGGAGTAATGCCAGATCAGGTTGAGGGCTGGGCTTCTAAGTGCCAGCTATCTCACTTAGAGACCACCTACAACTTGTAGCTTCTGGCCAGAGCTGTGACTTTATAGCACCGACAGGAACATGACAGTGCTCTCTTGTGTCAGGCACTCTAGAGGCCAACAAGTGGAAGCCGAGTCTAAAAGAATCTCAGACAGATGGGTCGTCCCCTCTACACTTGGATGAGGGGGGCAGGGGGTGGTGGAAAAGAAAGAAGTCCTTTTACCTTCTCAGATGTGAAGAAAAGATCCAAGAGTGTTGCTCCCCTGGAATTGCCTTTTCTCCAGCTGGCTCTGCTCACCCCACTCCAACCTGCCCTAAGTGCCTTTTCTTCCAAGGCTTTGCTGACAACTACTGCCTGTGCTAAAATACTAAGCATTTAAAGATTTGAGCTGGGAATCCCTGGGTGGCACAGCGGTTTGGCGCCTGCCTTTGGCCCAGGGCGGATCCTGGAGACCCGGGATCGAATCCCACGTCAGGCTCCTGGTGCATGGAGCCTGCTTCTCCCTCTGCCTATGTCTCTGCCTCTCTCTCTCTCTCTCTCTCTCTGTGACTATCATAAATAAATAAAAAATTAAAAAATATATAAAAATAAATAAATAAAGATTTGAACTGGTGTTACTTTGGTGATTCCCGGACATGAGCCCCTGGGTGCCATACTCACAAAGGGAACACATTGTGTTTTGTAGGTTTGATAGCACTGACCCTCATCAAGTTCTGGATGCCAGGCACACAGAGATCCAGCAGCTGGAATCTACCATGGCCTCCATTTCTGAGGCTGCCAACTTGTTTGAGGTCAACGTTCCCGACTACAAGCAGCTGAAGCAGTGCAGGAAGGAGGTGTGCCAGCTGAAGGAGCTCTGGGACACCATTGGGATGGTGACCTCCAGCATCCGAGCCTGGGAGACCACCCTGTGGAAGGAGGTCAACGTAGAGGTCCTGGACGGGGAGTGTAAACGGTTTGCCAGGCACATTCGGAACCTGGACAAGGAGGTCAGGGCCTGGGACGCATTCACGGGCCTGGAGAGCATGGTGTTGAATACCCTGACCTCCCTGAGGGCGGTCGCAGAGCTGCAGAACCCAGCTGTCCGGGAGCGACACTGGAGGCAGCTGATGCGGGCCACGGGTGTGAGCTTCACCATGGGCGAGGGTGCCACCCTGGCACACCTCCTACAGCTCCGGCTGCACCACTTTGAGGACGAGGTCCGGGACATTGTGGACAAAGCCATGAAAGAGATGGCTATGGAGAAGACCCTGAAGGAGCTGCAGACCACCTGGGCTGGCATGGAATTCCAGTATGAGCCCCACCCACGGACCGGCGTCCCCCAGCTGCAGTCGGACGAGGACCTCATCGAGGTTCTGGAGGATAACCAAGGGCAGCTACAGAACCTAATGATGTCCAAGCACATTGCCTTCTTCTTGGAGGAAGTGTCCAGCTGGCAGAAGCAGCTGTCCACGGCTCATGCCGTCATCTCCACCTGGTTCGACGTGCAGCGCACATGGTCGCATCTGGAGAGTATATTCATCGGCTCCGAAGATATCCGGGCTCAGCTGCCCCAGGTACCTGCACAGGAGATCCTGCTCTCTCTGTCCCCTTAGGCGAGTTGAGGGAGCAGCTCCCAGGTCCAACGTCCTCTAGACCTTTCCTCACTGGCTCGCCCTTGGCTTCACTCAGAGGCACCTCCCATGACCATGGGCCTGCCAGGCCACCAAAAGTCAGGTGGAGGGAACTGAAGAAGGTGAAATGCTCACCAATCAGTTTGCCCCTGGACGGGTTGGGGAAAAAGGAGAACATGGTTTTTTGGTTGGTTTGGTTTTGGGTTTGTTTTTTTAAGATTTTATTTATTTTATTAAGTATGTATGTATGTATGTATGTATGTATGTATGTATTTATTTATTTATTTATTTATTTATTTATTTATTTATTTATTTATTTGAGACACACAGAGAGAGGCAGAGACACAGGTAGAGGGAGCAGGCTCCCTGCAGGGAGCCTGATGTGGGGCTCGATCCCAGGACGCCAGGATCATGCCCTGAGCCAAAGGCAGATGCTCAGCCACTGAGCCACCCAGGTGCCCCAAGGTTTTGTTTTCAATGCTTTCATAAGAAAGGAAGCAGGAACTGCTGGCTACCGCAGTTTGGGATAAGCTGCTCCTGAGTTGGTCCCCAGATAATTAGAATGCAGCCAGCAGCTGGAAGAGAGCCTTGTTTCCGAGCAAAGGCAGGTTCCTTCTCTGCAGGGAGCCACTCTGTACACTTCTGGCCTGTGCCACGTGCTCAACACCAGTCTTCTGCTCAATCCTAACCAATGAATTTCTCGAAAATATGCATTCTTCTCATTACTACCTTCCCTGTGGTTGATTGCCCCTTCTAATTGGTCCTGATTAATGTGCCATTAGCTTACCCACCTCTTGGTGGACTCTAATTCATTAAAAAATTTTTTTTCTTTTTATTTTATCATACTTTTTTTATTTTGCAGACATTTTTCTAGTCTCCCTTGGGCACAATGACTTCTCTGCTTCCAAATTAGTTTGCTTCCAAAATGTCACACGTCATTCAGGCCCCACTTAAAAGTTAAAGCGCATTCCATCAAAACGTTATTTTTCTAGCTCATCCCACAAAAGCGTATTTCATGCCCTAATGCAGATTACTGGTTGTACATCTGCATTAGGGATGAAAAATAGCCGGAAACGATTTTGATAGAGATGTTGTCATTAGGCCAAATTGAACAAGCTCGATTTTTTTTTTTTTTAGATTTTATTTATTTATTCATGAGAGACACACAGAGAGAGGCAGAGACACAGACAGAGGGAGAAGCAGGCTCCCTGCAGGGAGCCCAATATGGGACTTGATCCCAGGACTCTGGGATCACAACCAGAGCCGAAGACAGATGCTCAACCACTGAGCCACCCAGGCACCCTAAACAAGCCAGATTTTATTTCTCTCCAGCACTAGTGATTGAAGAAGAGCAGGTTTAATTAGGAGGTGAGGGCAGAAGAGGAGACTCTAAAGGAGGCTTTTGAGAACTTTCAGCCACACATCAGAAGGAATCGGTATCATTAACTTCTCAACAGTGGTGCAGGTTGGCGTATGAAATATGGGGATGCGTTTATTTATCCTTGTATTAACAGTACAATAACAGAGGCAATTTAAAAATGTAATAAAATCGGTCATAATCTCACACCCTAACTAGTAACTATTTTCACTCATTGTGAATGTCTCCCAATTTGGCCTCACATATATATGCATTTTTACATAATTGCTCTCTGTGTAATTATTATTTTCTTTCCAGCTCTTCTCATTGGAGCATTTATGTTCCATATTTCCAACACATCTATAACCTTGATACTTTCTCATCTTTCCCTGGGATGAAATACCTCGTTGAGTAATCATAATTTACCCTGCTGTCCTATTTTTAAATCTTCTTGGGAGTGGGACATCGATTGCAGAGGTTTAGAGCAGACTGGGGCAGGGTGGTGGAGGCTTGTAGCTGTGGGACCTTGGGCAAGTTACTTAACCTCTCTGTGCCCTGGTTTCCTCCTATAAATTGGGACAAATACCAGTACCCATGTTAGGGATGTAATTAAACAATGCACACAGCACTTACTGTTATGATTGTTGTCTTATAATAATAATACCACGAGTTCTCACCAGGTGCCAGGTTTGGGGCTAAAGCCTGCATATGTTATTATCTCGGGCATTCCAATGATGCTGTTGAGTGGTTGTGTGTTTAGGGAAATGATGATACCTAATTAATTAATCTGATATGATATTTGCTGAAGAATATCTTACTTTAGTTACATCAACTTTTGCGCGTTCCCAGGGCAAACACTGGATCCACTGTCCACCTGGTGCAGAAAATATGTGTTTTATGCCAGTGGTTCTCAAGGCGTGGTCCCTGGACCCTGAGCTTCATAAGGGATCCTCAAGGTCAGGACTGTCTTAGTAATAATGTGAAGATGTTATTTGTCTTTTTCACTCTCATTTTTACGTGCACACAACGGGCAGTTTTCCAGAGGTTACCTGACATGTGACATCATGGCAGATTGAAGGCAGAGCAGAAAAGAAAATCTGGTGTTCTAAGTCAGACATTAAATTTTTTTGCAGGGAAAAAGTGATACAAGGCCACTTTTCTCTCTAAATTATTTTGTTGTGAAAATACAATTATTTTGCATAAGAACATGTTGTGTTACCATTGTTATTTTTTAAATGAATCAACAGGGGCGCCTGGGTGGCTCAGTTGGTTAAGCATACGACTTTTTATTTCAGCTCAGGTCATGATCTCACGGTCGTGGGATTGAGTCCCATGTCAGGCTCCATGCTCAACAGGAAGTCTGCTAGAGATTCTCTCTCTCTCTCTCCCTCTCAAAATAAATAAATAGATATTTAAAAAATAAAATAAGTGAATTAACAAAAATTTCTCCACTTGAGCTTCCAGCGGAGGCATGCATAGAGATTACCCGCATACACAAAATCTCTTTGCACTCCACAGTGATTTTTCAAAACACAAAGGGGTTTTACAACCAAAATGTTCAGGAACCACTCTTCCAAGCTAAGGATATTTCCTTAACTTTTTGGACATCCCCAGAACTGGTTTCTGCTTCTGACTTGCTGTACAAGGGATCTTCTTCAAGTCCAAGAAAGTAATAGTTAATTTTTCCTCATGTTTTTATTGCAGGATTCTAAACGATTTGAAGGCATTGACCTTGACTTTAAAGAACTAGCTTATGATGCCCAGAAGACTCCCAATGTAGTGGAAGCCACCAACAAGCCAGGTCTTTACGAAAAACTGGAAGATCTTCAGAGCAGGTGAAGATCTGCTGGCTGCTGCCCCTTTTTGTACCAGGGAGTGAGATGTTTCCTTCTTCCTATTCTGTCTCCAAGATCCTTATTTTCTTTGACTGTCCAAGTGAGCGAGTATGTGTGTTTGTGTGTGTGTTTTGATCTGCTTGATATTAGATAATGTGGGGTATTAGGTGTTTATTTGGGTGGACATGCACTGGTATCTACATTTGCAAATACCTGTGCTTCTTGCACTGATTTTGCATTCCATATCCTGCTGCTGTCTGCATTTAGGTCATATCTATGCACAACAGGGGGGTGTGGGTCTAAGCAAACCTAATTAGGAAATGCTGTGTCTCTGCTCTCAGGTTATACCTGTGTGAGAAGGCCCTGGCGGAGTACCTGGATACCAAAAGGCTTGTCTTCCCTAGGTTTTATTTTCTGTCCTCTTCTGACCTGTTAGACATCCTCTCCAATGGCACAGCTCCGCAGCAGGTGAGCTGAGGGAGTGTTCATGGAAACGTCTAGAAGAACTGATGGGCTTCCAGTGGGGAGGGTTTCAGGTTCCCCGTTATGCCCACCACTATGTTTCTCCAGGTGTCAACCAGCCCAACAGTGGCTACTATCCCCTGAAGGGGAAGCTGTGAAAATGGAGGGGGCGCTAAGCCTTTACAGAGAACGCCTTTGATCTGATTCTAAAGAGAGATCCAGTACGTTCTTGTCCAAAGTTAAAGCTAAAATTCCCATGGGAGAGAAGACTGAGGGTTGTATTAACTCGACATTTAGGGATTTATGTGGAAAGAGTCTATATGAGGAGCTCAAAATTGAGGGTTCTAGCCATTTTATTGGCCATGTAGTCTTGGGTGTCCCTTCTCTTTGACAAAATTCCTTCACCTGTAAAAGAACCACTGTACTACAAGCATTTTTTTGTCCTTCTTAAAGTAACTAATGAAGCACTATTGACATTTGGTGCTGTAGACAGTGGTTCTCAAACTTGAGTCACCTGGCCTCTCAGGTGCCTCAGAATCACTTGGAAGGCTTATAAAAATGCAGATTTATGTAGGTCTGGGTGGAGCTGGAGAATTTGCACTTCTCAGGATTTCCCAGGTGATGCTGCTGGTCTAGGGACCACACTTTGAGAATGACTGTCCTGGACCAAGGTCTGAGTTTCCCCAGTGACCAGTGGGAGGGAGGGAGGTATGATGTCTGCATTGTGTGCTCCTGTAGCTCTCCTTACTTCTCACTCTAATAAGACTTCAAGACTTATTTCTAGTTCTTTACTTGTCCTTTGAGGCTATCCAGTCAAAGCACCACATTCAGAAGTTACTTAGATGCATCTATTCCCCTGTTCAGTGTGATTTCATTATTCATTTGAAGTATAGTCAACTTCATTTATTTCTCTTTGTTTTGAGTTTTGGGGGTTTGTTCCCATCCTTGTTGATTGGATTGTTTGAATATGTTGAATTCTAAAAGTCAAACTTATGCAAAAAAGTATATGGGAAGGGCCACTCCTATTCTTCCCATCCACTCTCTGTAGGTCAACAGTCCCACTAGTTTCTGGTTTATCTTTACAAAAATGAGCAGATGGGCATTTACGTTTGCACACATCTATTTTATTTACCCTCCTTTCTCACACAAAAGGTAGTGTGGTCTATAGACTTGAATGCAGTTTTTCTATGCAGTGATGTATCCTGGAAATCACTCCATGCCAATTTAAAGATATCATTTTTTTAATATACCTGCATTACACACCATGGACTATACTATTGTTTGGCCAAAGGTAGTTTATACTATTTCACAATTGCAAATAATGCGACATTGAATAGCCTTGGGTTTAGTATTGTTGGAGGTCTGTCTTCCAGGTAAATTCCTAGAGGTGGGATTTCTGGGTCAAAGGGTAAGTGCTATGTGGTCAGGTTAGATATTGCCCTATTTCCCCCTATAGAAGTTCTAGGCTTTGAGATCACCACCAACGATGGATGCGAGCTTCCCCAACAGAGCCAAAATATGACTCCCATGCATTAGCTTTTTGTCTTTGTCATTAACCCTCCAACTTACCGAATTTATGTTTTGGGTGTGTTGATGAGTAGCAAGTACTAAAGACAGATTATCCCTAGAGTTAAAGCCCCATTTCTGTTTTATGATCGCAGAGTAGCCCAGGTATGGTGGAGTTGAAACAGTTATCACACTAACATTCTGTTTTGTAACTATACGTTCATTAATTCCATGCATAGGAAAAGTCAAATTGTTGCCAGACCCTTTATACATGACTGTACTCATTCTAAATATTTTTTATTTCTCACTTGATTTGAGTAAATCCTTAAATAGCTCCCCCCTCCTCACCAACCTGAGAGATGAAGCATGGTAGGCTAATCCCCGATTCTTTCTGTATCTGGGACTCTCAGCAGTTTTTACAGGTGAGTGATTGAATGAGTTTGGAATTCACGGGTCACAGCAGTTTCTCCTCGGATCCCCTCAGATGTAGCTCTGAGACATCATCTGAAGTCTACCTGCTACCTGCACCGCCCCCCACCGCCCCACCGCAGACCCTTCTAGGTTGCCTTCTTTCTTTCTATTCAGATCTCTGTAGAGATCAAAATTTAAATTTTAGAAAGTTTGCATACATTTATATACTTGCTTTGTTCATTTTCCCAACACATGATGAGTTTTTTCCAATCTGAAAACCAGGCCTTTCATCTTGGAAAAGTTTTCTTTCTGGGCGCTTTAAAATAATATTTCTATCCCACTTATCTGGATTTTTTTCCCCTTCAGGTTCATCATATTTCCATAAGTTGACATCCTATATTTTCTGTGCTATATACATTTCCCTCACATAATCACATATATTTGTGTACATTCATACAGATATTCCTCTCTTACCCCTCTCCTTGGAATTCTTCCATAGTTTCTCAAGCTCATCTGCCATATTGAATTCATTTGTGTCAATTTGATCCTTTAGTATTTTTGTTTCCTTGTGTTATTTCCTTCCACTACCAATTCATCTTCATCTCATATTTTGTAGGGTTCTTATTTCTTTCATTTAATTGAAAATAAGATGGCATTTTTCATAATTACTTCTGTTTCCTTTATTAAAGCTTCTCTCTCCCTCTCTCTCCCCCACCCTTCATCCCTCCCTCCTCTCTCCCTCTGTCTCTCAGATAAAGAAGGATCCATCCCATCAAGATACTCATCCCAGGTCCTGTGGGTGGGATCTCCTCAAGCACCCTCACAGTTTACTTCAACACATGTAGATTTCTCCTCTCCTAAACTAGAGAGCTGGTTGTTATAGATTTAGGATTACAATTCAGGGTAGTAGTAGCTGAAGGCCCTATATTACAAAAAGCTCTACCAAAGAGCAGCTAACTTTTTTTTTTCCCCTTTCCAACCTGCCATCTCCCTCACCTCAGGACCATGGTGTGGCTCTCTGGCAACCCTCCTAAAAAAGTCACCTGGGGTATTACTATTAAGGGCCTCTGTATCATGAGACAACATAAAAGGTGAGAAGTCCTGGTGTGGTCAGTCTTTCTGATAGGGGTGAGCATGTTTTGCCTTCCTTTAGATCTTCCAGATATAGGTCTGCTGCACTGAGGGGGTTCCAACAGCTGGTGACTTCTTCTACCGGCCACTGTCACCACTGACCTTCTGCAGGCTATCGTCTGCCCATCTCCTGCTTCATTAATTTATGAATTAACCATTTTTTTTTCTCCAGGTTGTTCCTATTTAGATCAACTAGACATTAATCAAACTTCTGTAGCTTCACTGGATTGTGGCTAGTATGGGATGCCCACTCATTTTACACTTCTTTGTCCACTTCTACCCAATTCAGTTGGTTCTGACCTCATACCACCATTGTCCCACGCTTCCCTCCAAATGTTTGGTATCCAAATCTCTAATGGCTGTCCACAGTAGACCTCCAAACAGTACTACTGAGCCTCTTCCTGACACATCCTCCAATCCTTTGGCCTCATTTCCCTTCGTAGGTCCAGCGCCATCTTTCCAAACTATTTGACAACATGGCCAAGATGCAGTTCCAGTTGGACACCAGTGAAAAACCAACCAAGATAAGTCTCGGCATGTACAGCAAGGAAGGAGAATATGTGGCCTTCAGTGAGCCCTGTGACTGCAGCGGTCAGGTGGAGTCAAAGACCTGTTCCCTCCTTCCCTCATCCAGGTTCCCTCCCAAGTGTCTGTATCCAGATAGAGGTAGTCTCAACCTTTAGAATGGCCATTTCCTCCTTGGGCCAGACCTGCTGTCTGTGCCCTGGGCCTGCCAGCCTCTCTTGACTTGAACCGACGTTGGGAGAAGCTCCTACTACTTGCTCTCCTCTCTCCCACAAGGACACATGTCAATATCCATGTATCTTTCTTAACCAGAGACCTATGCAGGGAGGAATAAAACGTGCATAAACAACTACCCAAGTCAACAAGAAAAGGATTTTGAAATGATGAGCAGCACCAGGAGACTTTAACATGACAACCCCTGGGGCACCCCACAGGGGAGTCTGGCACACTGACATCTTTCCCTGGAGAAAATACTCTTTGAAATCAACCATTTTCCCCGAGATGTCATTTCTCTGTACAAATACATCTCAGGGTCCTCCTGCAGCCCTACCCCTGGGAAAGCCAGATGCCATCCCGCTCCAAGAACTACTACTTCCAAGTCTCCCGTGTGAAATTCAAGCAGCACAAAACATGGGATGATTCCCTCCTTAAACTTCCTTCCTATTCTTTCCCATCACCACTAAAGTATAAGCCCTTCTTTGTTGTTTATCCTAAGTGATCCTACAAAGCATTGTCCCTGGGGTTTCTAGTCTAGTCCAAAATTATACCTGGAGGAAAAATCTTTTTACAGCATTCTACCTTTATCTACATGTCTCTTGGAAAGTAAATCTAATTCCAGGAAATGAACACACATTCTCAGTTTTATGAGAAGGACCCTGGAGTTTGATTCCAGATCTGTACATTTATAGACCAAAAAGGATTTAGTTGGAAAAGATAACATTGTCTTACTCCTCCACCCTTGGGGTGGACAAGATCATGAGAACCCAGTGACTTCTTGACCTTGCTCAACCCAGATTAAGCCTTCCTTGAATGAATTTCCCCTCAACCTGCTACTGTGTCCAGTGTGTTCCGAATGGGCCTGTCCACCTGTTGTTAACTGAGCCTGACTCACACTGATCACTGTCCTGGGTTTAGAAACAAAATATCTCCCTCTACCTTCTGGTAGCTATTGGGGTTGTACATTTTCTTCACTCCCTCGGGGTGAGTGATAATATCTTCCTCAGAGTACAGCATCTCACCCAGAGTTCTTCTTTCAGGTGGAAATATGGTTGAACCGTGTGCTTGCCCATATGAGGGCCACAGTGAGGCATGGGATGACTGAAGGTGTGGTTGCCTATGAAGAAAAGCCAAGGGAACAGTGGCTCTTTGACTATCCAGCTCAGGTATTCTAACCAGGACTGTGGTGGGCTGCCACCTTTTGCTACGCCCTCTCCCTCGGGGGTCTCCTTCAGCCTTCAGAGGACACCAGGCCTCAAACTCACTAAGTCCTTCAGTTAGGAGAGCCTGCTCGAGCATGAGGGAACAGGGGAATTGTCAGCCATGACCTACTCTAGCCATTACCTTGGAAAATCAAGGGTTGTCCATTTTTACCCTCACTGGCTACAGTAGGGGGAAAATGTAAACCATTCAACTCATTGAACCAGTCTGCCAAGATCTTTGCTGAGCACAGGAGACCTCCAACAGGGAATGATACATCATAAGACATCATAACTCGGCCCCACTGAAGCTTACCAACTGCTGTGGAAGTCAGTTGCTTACAAATGAGACCTGGTCCTCTGGGAGCACATAGCTAGCTGGGGGCAGAGTGAGGGGTGGGGGAGCTGGGCCCCCCACCTGAGGATACAACATGTAAGCTGAGATTTGAAGTAGGAGCAAACAAGTTAAAGATGGAGGGAACAAGCACTCAGACATGGGGAGGACTATGCACAAAGGCTCAGAAGCAAGGAAAATCATCCTGTGGTTAGGGAACCAAGTGTGATTGCAGCAAGATGAAGGGGGGGTGGAGTGAGAGGCAGCAGGTAGGTCCCGCAGAGGAAACTCGAAGCCAGTTCTCATCTCACAAGGGAGTCTGACTTGCTTCTGAGATGGATCTGAATACTTTCCAGGCTTCTCAGGAGGGCGATGAGGGAAAGGTATGAACTAATGAGACTTGTTTAAATGACTCTGGCTGCAGTATACCCTTCTGCCTTCCCTGTTAGGGGCACAGGGCTGGTATATTTGGGGGTTGCAGATATCTGCTCATAATTGAAGCCATAGGAGTAGAGAGGACCACCCCTGGAAAATATGTAGCCTGAGATGAGGATGTAGAGCAAATCTGAGCATCATGCAAAGATAGGGTTGACAAGGAGGAGCCTGTAAAGCAAGGTGAGAAACAGTGGCTTTTATATAGAAGGAAAACCAGGAGATGGCCGTAATGAAACCAAAAAAAAAAAACTGTCAGTAGTGGGTGAGAGTCAGGCATGCCATGCATTCAGATATTAGGCAAAATAAAGAAGCTGAGGCATGTCCATGAACTTGGCATGACCATTTCAGTGGAGTGCCAGGTGGTGTCATGTTGTAGGGGGGCGCAGATGGGAGAAGGTGGGAAAATGTTGGCAGTGAGTGCAGACAAACAGAAGACATGAGAAGTAAGTCGGTAGTGCTGAAGGGAAGAAGTATTCTTTTAACTGTGCAGTTGGCATGTCATATTCATACCATTCCAACAAGATCACAGCACAGGCAGGATTGTGTGTCTGTACCCAAAGGCAAAATCGGATACGTTAGAGAATGTTGCATTAACATGATGGGTTTCTCTATTTCACAAGAGGAATACTTCCTCTCAGGATTCCTTCTTTACCTGAATCAGAATTTTGAGGCAAGAAAATGTGTTGTCTTCTGCTGTTGTGACAGATCTCTAGAGCAATGTCTCCCAAACCAAATGATAAGACAGATGATCAATGTATCTAAATTCTCCACCATGAATAATCACAATTATGCGTTTTCCATACTAAGCTGCTCAGCCAACAGAAGAAATGTTCATTCGAATCCCTTTTTCCATGTATTTATTTTGAATCTCTGAAAAACACAAATCCCGTTGACCATGTTGAATTTTGCTGTAATTTGCCTGATTCTCAAGAGCAGGCTTTTCAAGGTTATAGGTTTTAAGAACCAAAAAATTGATGTAGCAAAAGTGTTATGGACAAGCAAAAAATATGCTACAAGTGATCATCAGTGGCTCACAAAGCTAGAACACTCGGATCACAAGAAGTCCAAGAAGAACAAAACAGAGACCAAGAGCTGTTGAGATGTTCAGTCAATGTATTGTTGACCTCCAAAGCACAGGAAAGGTGCTTTGCCTGGGGAGTAAAAAATTGAAAGATCAGCATAGCAATTTCTAAAACCAAGTGACATTGACCAAAGTGACTCTGGTTGTTTTCATACAAGCGATTCATTTTTTTCAAGAGTAGAAAGTGCTTTCCCCACTTGGAACCACTTCACATCTCCAAGGAGATAGAAGCAAGTGGCTCACTTAGTCAATGCTGGTGGAAGAGGGAGAGAGGCAGCTTATGTCACCCATACAATTACATTCTGATTCTCGCCGTGTGATGGATAAGTGAGCTGGTTTTGGAGACGGGTCCTGGTGATGGCTTTACAAAGTGACTCTTGTTGCCACAGGTGGCCCTGACCTGCACTCAGATCTGGTGGACCACAGAGGTGGGCATTGCCTTTGCCAGGCTGGAGGAAGGCTACGAGAACGCCATGAAGGACTATTTCAAGAAGCAAGTGGCCCAGCTCAAAACCCTTATCACCATGCTAATTGGGCACCTCTCCAAAGGGGACCGGCAAAAGATCATGACCATATGCACTATTGATGTGCATGCCCGGGATGTGGTGGCCAAGATGATTGCTCAGAAGGTGAGTCCCAAACACGCAGGAATGTCCCTCTTTGTGGGCAGCTACACCATGAATGATGGGATAAGGGAAAAGCTCATTACAGCTCAAGTGTGGGGGTCCCACACGCTGCACTGGCCAGAGAGCTGGGAGAGAGAGTCATGGTGGCTGCGCCCAGAGAATGAGTTGTAATCAGAGCAGCTTTCTGATTACACCATGCTGTGGTGGGTGCAGCATCTACTCTTGACTAGTAGACAACACACAGCTTGTCGAGAGCCCCGTGTGTCTTGTGGCCAATCCCTTCTGGACAGGGTTTCACACCCACCACCCCTACTCTGCATTCTCTCTTTAGGTGGACAGTGCTCAGTCCTTCCTCTGGCTGTCCCAGCTGCGGCATCGTTGGGATGATGAGGCCAAACACTGCTTTGCCAACATCTGTGATGCACAGTTTCTCTACTGCTATGAGTACCTGGGAAATACGCCTCGCCTGGTGATCACGCCTCTGACAGACAGGTGAACACGAGTGTCAGCCCCTCGCAGAGAACCCAACTGTGGTCTGGCTCAGGCCATTCAGGGTCAAGGCCACTGTCATTTGCTACTTGTCCACAGAGCTGTCAGCGGGGAGGAGGGCAGATCACACAAAACATGTAAAAATAAAACTGAAAAGATGTAGGGCAGGGCCCTTCTTAGAATGAACCCCAGAGCAAATCAGCAGACTGTGATTTTTTTTTTGAGGATTTACTAGGGAGTCATATAAACTTGGATTTTCATATCAGCTCTAAATGCGTACCAGCTCTTCAACTTTGAAAAACTTGACCTAATTCTTCTTAATTTTCTCATCTGTGGAATGGAGATAGTAACTCACACCTCGCATGGGGTTTGTAAGGACAAAAGACAATAATGCTCATAAGGAGTTCAATATATAGTAAGTGCTCCATAAATGATCCTATTACTATTTTCCTATCAATTGACTGGCACATTTACTGAGCAGCTCTTACTCTGGGAGTCAGATAAAAGCCAGGTAGTCCCTGCTGTGAAAGAGTGTACAATTTTTGGAGAACCATAGCCTCTGTCATTCATATTAATTTACAAATGAATTTGTACCAGTCACTGAACTGGCCATGGGGCATGCAAAGGTGATTAAAACATTTCCTGCCCTTCGGCTCTAATTCCAGTGAGGGAAATAAGACATCTGTAGATAAAAATTTAAATAGCACAAGGGGGAAAACTCTCAGGGCTATAGTGCAAAATAGGGCTCAAAGCCATTTGCTGTAGATTTCCAAGCAAATGACTTAGCCATGAGTGCTCCAAGCACCAGGGATCCTGCCCAACACGGGAAGAAGAGAACTGGAAATATACCTGGGAACGGGTGGTATCTGATCTGGACCTGGAAGGAAGTGTAGGATCGCAGCAGCCTTTCAGTAGGTTGTAGAATGGCTGCCAGGGCGTCCGTGAACTTGTACAGAAATCTGTGAGCCTGTCACTGTCTCTGGTGTGAGGATCTACCAGCATCCATTACTTGTTACTGTGGTCTAGGATCCCCAGAAGCTACAGAGCTGCTGCTAAGCATTCTGGAAAATGGAATTTTACGTGCAAAGGAGAATCTGAGACCTGTTCCTGGAAGGGGGGTACACTCTTGACTTAGGGGGTATGTAGCTGGTCATAAGCCTGGGAAAGTGGGTAAAAGTCAGACTATAAAGTGTGCAGCGTACCTTTTTTCTTCAGTAAGTAGTGATAAACCCTTGAAAACTTTTCATTGGAGGAGTAAAACGATGAAAACTGTATTTTATGGAGATTTATCTGACAGCACAGCTTGGGCAAAGGAGAGAGAGGACAGGATATTTTAATTCTGTTGAGATTTCTGTAAATTCTACTAACAGTGCATCCCCTTTCCCTTATAATTCCATTGAGCACTAAATCCCTTCTTCTCTGAAATGAGTTGCATACCTGAATGGCTGGCTCACTCTAAACGAGTGACTTGCAGGGACACCTGGGTGGCTCAGTGGTTGAGTGTCTGCTTTTGGCTCAGGTTGTGATCCTGGGGTCCTGGGATTCAGTTCCACATCGGGATCTCCACAGGGAGCCTGCTTCTGTCTCTGCCTGTGTCCCTGCCTCTCTCTGTGTCTCTCATTAATAAATAAATAAAATATTTTTAAAAATGAGTGACTTGTAGATAGCAAAGACATTGTCACAAATTGTAATGGTCAGAATGGCTACATAGAATTGGTGCCAGCTTCTATTTAATTTTCTCTGGCCTGTTTTAAGTGTTGCCACCTACATCCTGGTCTGATCCTCGGATGTGTTTCCAAGGAACAGTGAGTGGAATAACGGTGCTCATGAAATGAATTTGGGATGTGGGAAAATCCCAGCATCATCTAGAGAGGGAAACTTCATGATTCATTTCTCCCCCCCAAACCCCATGCTGTTCATTTCTTTCATTCGTTTTCCCGCCAGTCTGGAATGAGACCCCCTCAAACCTTTCCATGGTAACTCTTGCATTTGTCTTTTGTGTGTGTATGGGAGCCTGCAGAGGTCACATCACTGTCTCCAGTCAGTGCACTTGGACTAAAATCTGAATTCACCACAGGACCTAGCAACTCCTGCCAATCACCCGACACCTTTGCCCCAGCACCCCAGCCCCACTGGCCACCTCTCTGTTCCTTAATCCCCTTAAATTAGAGCCTTCTACACATGAGGTTCCCTCTGCCTGGAATGCCTTCCTCATGCTCACCGTTCCATTGTCACCTTCTCATCTTTCATTCTGTCCTCAGTTCCGAGGACACCTGCCGTGACCGCTCTCTCTAAAATCCAGCCTCACCCACACCACACATGCACTCGCAATAAACCAGATGGCTCCCTCTGTTTACTTTCTTCCTAACATTTCCCGCATTCTGCAAAGCCCTTGCTTGCTTGCTTGTTGGCTGTATCCCCTCTGGAATAGAAGCTCTTTGCAGTCAAGGAGCTTTGTCTGCCTTGTTTGTTGCTGTATCACCAGCACCTCGTAGACCTTCTGTTGAATGAATGAGTAGTTGTTGAATATTGAAGACCCAGATGGTGAGAACAGACAGAATCAAAGAGAAGGTTGACTCAGAAGAGGGATCCACACAGGCCCCGGTGCTGTGGCTCCCAAAGAAGGAGGAACAGCATCTCTGTCTTCTGCTCTGACCTAGGGACCAACACCCCTCTCTGTCCCAGCTCAGGGAAAAAGGTAGATGACGTCTGTTCAGAGGGAGATGCTATTTTCTCTGCTGCTGGTACAGTGTTGGCAACTACATCCTGGGGTGAGGGGGATTGGGCATCTTAGACTAAGTTAGTTGTACTTGGCCTTCATGTGGATCAGTCCATTAGAGGCACTCATTCAGTGTGGATCAAAGGAAAAGTTTTCCTCAAGCTTCATTCAGAGTTGACCCTCTCCTGTGTCTTTGTCTTCACAGTGAATCTCAGTGAGACACCTTCCCTGCATAGCTAGAAGCTCCGTCCGGTCCAGGATTCTCTTTGGCAGTGAATTTTTCTGCCAGCCTTGGAATATAAGCTAATAGTTTGGGAATTTATATTGCTTACAACAGAAGAATGAAGTTATTATACATTTGAGCATTTTGATTAACGTCCACCCCTTATCCTAGACTATGTGGTCCATGGTAACGTTGACTTTGATCTGCTCACTGCTCTACCCTGAGGGACCCAGCTCCATGTTGGGTACATGATAGACATCCAAGAATTTCACTCCTTGGACAAATTCAGTGAAATGATTTCTGAGACTGAGTATGTGCCCTAGCTTCCCTGTACCTGTCAGAGTATACTTCCTTCCTTTCCAAGGATATATTAGACGTTATCATTCCAAGTGATAAAAAGTGCAAGACTTTCCATTTCCCTGGGTTGTCACACCCACCCAAGGGTCAAAAACGATAATTGCCTTGTTTAGACTTAGAAGTCTCCAGTACACTAATGCCAGACACCTTCTAGAGAGGGAGAGGGTAAAGCTTTGACAAGGAATTATTTCGGAAACAGGAATTTATCACCCCTCCTAGGCAACGATGCTAGTAAGAACTAGAAAGGAAGATTTACTGCAAATAATGGTGAATGCTATATAGACCTTGACCTCATTTTGCGCTTTAGATGCTTTTCTGACAAAGTGGTATGTAGTGAATATTTATATGTAAAATTCCATTTTCTCATTGACTTCCATTATTATCTCAAGAACTGTTTTGCCCAGAAAAAGAAAAAATTGGCCTTAGCACAGAAAATCACATTTTAAAGAGCATTCAGCCTTTGCTGGTGTGTAGCATAAGTACATTTAATTCTCTCCTGCCAGAGGAATTAATCAAATGGACAATTGATCCATACAACCTTTGCACATTCATTAAAAGCATCCCTGCATTACAGTACATCCGACTGATTATGCCTATTTCTTTGGAATTTCCCACTGCCTGGATAGGACCTGAATATATAAGTGGGTACAATGGCCCCACTGCTGTCGCAGGACTTTGGCACAGCCCTAAGCTGAAAAATTAAATGGAAATGCTTTTTCAGGCTGAACAAAAGCAATTCACATAAGTGGTTTCTCAACCTTTGGATGACCTCCTCCGCCTCAACTCCCCTTCCCTCACCTTCACACCCAGCCGCCCCTTTCAGCCCTGTGCTGTGCTAAGTAAGGTTCTAATCAACCACTTATTGAGTTTGAGTACCTCCTAATTTCTCAGGAACTACTGCAGGCAGGTGAGGTATAATTGACCCAAGAGTCTTTGAAGGTGATTTGCCAGACAAAGGCATGGCTAGCAAAAGTCCTACGCTTTCTAAGTTTTTATCTGCAAGTTGTTGTTTTTTTTTTTTAAGATTTTATTTATTTATTCATGAGAGACATAGACAGGCAGAGACACACAGGCAGAGGGAGAAGCAGGCTCCCTGCAGGGAGCCTAATGTGGGACTCGATCCTGGGACTCCGGGATCACGTCCTGAGCTGAAGGCAGATGCTCAACCACTGAGCCGCCCAGGCATCCCTTATCTGCAATTTTTATTGGAAAACTTAGTACTCTGTAAACAAAGACCATAAAGTCAGGCAGAGATAACCATTGTTAATATCTGGTCTGTTTCCTTCTGCCTGTAGATTTGGACAAAATGCAATCGCCATCCTATACTTTATGTAAAATACAATATATTGCTTTTTTAAATATATAATATTGTATCACATGCATATTCTCTAAACATTCTTCTGAAACACTCTAAGAGCTGACCTACCTCCTCTTTACAAGTATCCCATCATTTATGTTCCATACCCTATTACAAAATGTTTCAGTCACACCTGAGCTTTGACTATTAAAAATGAATCTGTGGTGAACTTGCTTATAAATAATTTGTTCCTGTATTTCTCATTATTTCCCCAGGAGAGATTCCAGGAGGCAGGATAATTAGATGACACATACTTTAAAATTATTCTTGAAACAAATATTGTTCCCAAGCTCACTAGCAATTTATGAGAATGTTCATCTCACAACATCCTCACCAGCATTAAGTATTGTTGTTAAAAATATTAATTTTATGAGTCAGAGTGGTATCTCACTTGGACTTGGATGTCCTTAATTACAGGCTTGAGCATTTTTATGTGTGTATTAGTTATTAGATTATCCTCTCCTGTGAATTATTTATAACTGTCATGCACATTTTATGTTTAGAAAAAGCCCCTGCCATTTCAAGATAGGCTTAATATTCACCTATATCTTATTTTGTTTTATTTTTCCCTTTAACCTTTTAACATTCTTTGGTAAATTTTTTGACTAGTGAGTAGGGTGAATGTCTTTACCAAAACATTTTTGGTTACAAGTGCTAGAAGCCAAACCCAAACTAACATAAACAGAAGGAAGACCTATTTGAGTCTAGCTTGCTCTGTGTAGCAGTTCTGGGGCCCAGACAGGGAGTTACCAACAATGGAATGTTCTCCAGTAATGGCTTTGCTTTCTTTGGAGTGTTGACTTCTTTCTTGCATGGGTTTTCTTTGGATGGTTGCAAGAGCAGTCTCCACACCCATGACTCTGCGACTCCTGGTCCAAGAGGAAGAGAGACCTTCCCTCTTTCTCAGCACCACAGGTCTGATTCCTTCAAGGGCCTCTGATGATCCCGTTTGGGTCCTGTGCCCATCTTGGAGCAACCAGTAGCAACCATTACTGCAACCAGTGAGCTTGATTTTTTTAAATATTTTATTTATTTATTCAGGAGACACACACACACACACACACACACACACATACACAGAGAGAGAGACAGAGACAGAGACAGAGACACAGGCAGAGGGAGGAGCAGGCTCCATGCAAGGAACCCGACGTGGGACTCGATCTCGGGTCTCTAGGATCACGCCCTGGGCTGAAGGCGGTGCTAAACTGCTGAGCCACCCAGGTGCCCCTGTTGCTTTTTATTTCTGAATAATAATATCCCTTTTTATAGGTAGGACACATTTTGTTTATTCAGGCACCCATCGATAGGCACTTAGGTTATTTCCAATTTCGGGCTATTATAAATAATGCTGCTGTGAACAAGTCTTTGTGTCGATGTGAGTTTTTGTTTCTCTTGGGCACATACCCAGGAGGGGAATTTCTGGGTGGTATAGGAGTTTTATGGTTAACTTTCTGGGAAATTGCCAAATTGTTTTCCAAAGTGGCTGAATCATTTCACACCCCCACTTAGCAGAGTATGAGGGTTCTTATTCTCCACAGCCTCAAGAATTTTGTTATTGTCTGTCTCATATATTATAACCATTGAGTGGGTGTGAGGTAATATCTCCTCTGAGTTTTAATTGGCATTTCCCTAATAATGATGTTGAGCATCTTTTCATTTGCTCCTTGGCCATTTGCAGATCTCCTCATAATCCTCTTCACATCTTTTGCCTACTGTTTGATTGATCTCTTTGTCACCTCACTGAGTTGTAAGAATCCTTTGTGTCTTCTGGTGATGTTGCACACGTTTGCAAGTATTGTATCCCAGTCTCCTGCTTACCTCTTCTCTTTCTTAATGGTGTCTTTCGAAGAGCAGAAGTTTGTAATTTTGATGAGGTTCAACCTGTCAATCTTTATGCACCATGCTATAGATATTACAGCTAAGAAATCTTTGCTTAATATCACCATATCTTTTTTTAATCTCTTTTCACTCATGTATAGGAGAAAATGGATTTTAACAAATTTATCTCCTATTCTGCCCATTGACTGCCCTCTGTTAAAAATCCTAGAATTTTAGTCTTGATGTTCCTGTTTCCTAAGGCACTTCTGTAATGTCCAATAATATTTGAGATATACACACAATATGAAGCATTATTATAACTACTCAGGTTTTGTAACTAGGCATGCTATTACTTTCCTGTAAGATTTATGTATTTATTTTTATTTTTAAAAAGATTTTATTTATTCATGAGAGACACACACACACACACACAGAGAAACAGAGACATAGGCAGAGGGAGAAGCAGGCTCCACACGGGGAGCCCGATATGGAACTCGATCCACAGGACTCCAGCATCATGCCCTGAGCTGGAAGGCAGATGCTTAACCACTGAGCCACCCAGGCATCCCTATGTATTTATTTTAGATAGGGGTAGGGCAGAGGGAGAGAGAAAGAATCCTCAAACAGACTCCCCACTGAGCTCAGAGCCCGACACGGGGCTCTATCCCACGACCCATGAGGCCATGACTTGAGCTGACATCAAGAGTTGGATGCTTAACCAACTGAGCCACCCAGGCTCCCTGGTATGCTTTTATTTTTGCTAAAGAGATCATATGTCAGCCATTGCTCTCAGTTCTTTTGTTGTGTTTTGAGAACGATATTTACCACCTAGTGTGAGCAAAGAGAAAGGTGAGCACTAGGTGAAGCAGGATCGCACAACCAAGTGGCATAAGGAACAGATCTTAGAATCGGGGGACATCGTTCAAAATTTAAATATTAAAATGTTATAAGAGTGGCAGATTTGTTTTAGGTTAATGCTGAGGACAGTTGTCTTCTATTGATATTGTTTCTCACTTTGAGCAGTTACGGCTATTGAACCATGTGGTAGGTAGAGTTCTAAGAATGTGGTCCCCAGTGACCTTTTCACTTGTGTGATCACTTCCCCTTTGAGTCTGGGTGAAAACCACAAATATGCTGGTAGCGTTCCCATGGTAACGTTTTGCTTTATGGCAAGAGGGAAATTATTCAGATGGACCCAAGGTAATCATATGAGACCTTGAAAGTAGGGCTTTCTCCTGGCTGAGGACAGAAGAGGAGAGCAGAGAGATTTGAAGCATGAGAAAAAATTGGCATGCCATTGTTGATTTTAAAGGTGGGGGAACCATATGCAAAGATGGTAGAGGGGTCTCTAGGAATTGAGCCAAACCCCTGGCCAATAGGAACCAACAAAGACCTCAGTCTTGCAACTGGTAGGAACCTAATTAAGCCAAGACCTCCAGTGAGCTAGGGAGCAGATTCTTCCCCAGAGTGTCCAGACAGGAGTCCGGCCAACTAATAGCCTTGCTTTTGGTCTTGTGAGACCTTCTGTGGAGGGGCCACCGGGACTTGTGACCTACAACAGTGAGGTCCTAAAGGAGTGTTATTTTAAGCCACTCAGTTTATGCTGATTTCTTAGAAAGCAGTGGAAAGTGAAGACAAACCAACTATGATTTCACCAGCTCTAAGATTAGTCAGACCACATTTCTGGGATGGCAACAGGCTATTTATAGCAGAAATCAAGAAGCATGGGCTTTGATGTTTTCTTTAATCTGCCAAATGAACAACCATATCGAAAACGAAAAGCTACATTTCATATGTTTGTTACTTTAGAAAATATTACCTTAAACCTAGATTGGCTTTCTCTTTTCAAGGCACCTTCGTATCTTTTGTCTCATCTTATCTGTACAAAAGCCTGCCAGGGAAGATAAGAATAAGACCTATAGAAGTCATTTGCCCAAAGAGAACAAGGCTGCCTTCAGCTTGTGATATTAGGAAAGCCTTTCAAACAATTACAACCAGCCCACGGTGGAAGGAACTGACTTCTAGAATAAGAAAATCCTGTCCCTCTGGAGATGAAGACTACATAATCCTCTTGGAAGGAATTTTTTTAAGATTTTAAAAATTTATTTGTTTGTGAGAGACACAGAGAGAGAAGCAGAGACATAGGCAGAAGGAGAAGCAGGCTCCCTGCAGGGACTCTGATGCAGGACTCGATCCAAGATCTGGGATCACACCCTGAGTTGAAGGCAGACGCTTCAACCACTGAGCCACCCAGGCATCCCCTCTTGGAAGGATTTGATGGGAGAGAGCCTGACTTGGTGAAGAGGCCAGACCTCTGAGGTCTGTCCTGACACCAAAGGGCTTGTGGTTCCCACCAGACTAAATTGATCCGGATCCATGTTGGAGGCCAGTTGGCCAGGCAAGAACCCCTCTGAAAGGAGTCCTTGGTCATTCTCACAATGGCTATCGGTCTGAAGCAGCAAACATACTAAATTTCTTGGTTCAAAGACTACATGATGGATGCCAGTGACACCTTTTATAAGGCACCAAGGTTCACTACCCTGGTCGAGTTGCACAACACTTTGTAGAGGTGATGTTTTTAATTCTCCAACTCCAGAGTCCTTGCCTTGGCCCACGATAGCATGAGCCACCCTCCTCTGTGCAAACAGGTGCAGAGTTAAATAGCTGGCTTGATGTTTATAGAGACGGACAAGCTGGCAAGACCCCAGATGGAATTTTAGAGCAGGAGCCTGGACTGAGACAGCCTAAGGCCTGGGACAGCCTGCTGACCAGTGGCCCAGACATCAGGGAAACTCCCATGTAGAAGAGGGAAACCAAGCTACAGCGCCACTACCCCTGCCTTAGTTATTTAGAACACCTTAGCCCACTTTCTTTCCTGAGCCTTAGGCTTCCCATCCTTAAAACAAGGGTGTTAGTTAATCTCAGAAATCCCTTCTAGCTCTACAGTTATGTTCTTATGGAAAGAAAAATGTTTTTGGGGGGTTTGTTTGTTTGTTTTTCGCAGTCCCCCTCTCACCTCTGAGTCCTCCTGGAGATAATTGTGAGCTCAGTAGAGGCCAAAAAGGAGATCGACACCCAGTTCCAAGGATTTCTTTTCAGAGAATCTCTTTTTAATTAATTAGTTAATTAATTATTTTTATTGGAGTTCAATTTGCCAACATTTAACATAATACCCAGTGCTTATCCCGCCAAGTGCCCCCCTCAGTGCCCATCACCCACTCACCCCAACCCCCGCCCACCTCCCTTCCCACTACCCCTTGTTCATTTCCCAGAGTTAGGAGCCTCTCATGTTTTGTCACCCTCATTGATATTTTCACTCATCCTTTCCAGAGATTCTTGGGTCTTCTGTGAGAATTCTGTTCCTGTGAAACTCTGTGCTTCTGGACTCCCAGATTCCTTGAGAGTCCCACAGCTCCAGAGAGAAGCAGCCTGGGATTGCCCTCCGGCTGGCAGAGAAGGCAGCATGGGACAAGAAGGGGTGGGAGAGAGTGGGAAGGAGAGCTGGCTGGGGGTCGGAGTTCCACCAGTCTTCTTGCCTTTCCTCCTGGGAGCTATGGGGCTGCAGCAGGCCCCAGAGAGTTCTAGAAGAAACCTGAGGCTGGGAGAGTGGAAGAAACTAGGGCCAGTCTGGAGCCAGAACTCAGCCCACGAGGGCAGCTATGGCTAAAGCTGCATGCAGACCTCTGTGAAGATCTAGCTGGAGATGTTTGAGAGAGGAGAGAAACATTTCCAAATGGTAACAATGACTGAGCTTTCGCCCTTTGTCCTGACTGTCGTAGCTTTGTGGTCCATGCCCCAGGTCAGCAACTCTAATGTGAGCTTAGTCCACAGGGAAAAGTGAGGCACCGGGGGCCTGGGCTGGGGGGATCCCAGTTCCCCAGCGGTTAAATACACCAGTGCCTCCCCTCAAGAGCCGAGGCAGTACATTCCCTTACACAGGCAAAGTCCAGGCGGAAGAGCAACTCTGCACACCTGTTCTCTCCACCTGGGGCACCTGCCTTCCTGGGTTTCACACACAAAGGCTGAAATATGTACAGGAATTTTGCACTCAATTAAAGGAGAATTCTGGGACTCACTTCAAGTCTTTTCAAACCCATTTTGGTTCTAGTGGAGATATAATCACCAACTTGCATGCAGGGTGTTAGTCTGGGGTTTCGGGTCCTCGCAGGCCAGCCTGCAGGTGGAGAGCCTGTGCATTAATTTGCAAGGTATTAAAAAGCTAGGCCAGTGGCACATTTTTAGTGGCTTTCCTGAAGTATAATTTTTGTGCCTTATAGCTCACTGGTCACAAGTGTGCACTTCAGGGGCACCCGGCTGGCTCCATTGGTGGTGTGTGCAACTCTTGATGTTGGGATTATGAGTTTGAGCCCACACTGGGTGTAGAAATAATGTAAAAATATAATCTTAAAACAAGGGTACAATTCAATGACCTTTAGTAATTTAGTAATAGAGTTGTGCAACCGTCACCAACACCCAGTTTTAAACTTTGCCAGCACCCGTTCTGTGGTCAATCTCATATCCTTTTCCCAAGCAGCCTCTGATCCACTGTATGTCTCTGTATTTTCCAGATATGTCATAAATGAAATGATCCAATATGTGACATTTAGCGTGTGACCTCTTTGGCTTTAGTGTAATGCCTCTAAGGTTCTCCCTTCTTGTAACATGTTTGTGCGCTTCATTCCTTTATATTGTTAAATAATATTCTGCACAGGTACATCACATAGTTGTTTATCCATTCACCATTGGATATTTGGGTTGTTTCTGGTTTCTTGGCATTAAGAATATTGCTGCTAGGAACATTCCTGTGTTAAGTCTTTGTCTGAAAATAAATGCTCATTTCCTCTGGGTAAAGTCCTGGAAGGGGAATTAGTGACTCATATGGAAAGCTTTACGTTATTAAAAAAAAAAAAAGATTTATTTCTTTTAGAGAGAGAATACACATGCATGGGCAGGGGGAGGAGCAGAGGGGAGAATCCCAAGCAGGCTCCCCACTGACCTGGAAACCCGATGTGGGGCTCGACCCCATGACCCTGAGATCATAACCTGAGCAGAAAAATCAAGAGTCAGACGCCCAACCAACTGAGCCACCCAGGCACCCTGGTAAGCTTTACTCTTTAAGAAACCACCAAACTGTCTTCCGAGGTAGCTGTATACCATATTCATCCCCATCAGCAGTGGGTGAGTTTCCGACCTTTTTTACTTCCTCACCACCACTTATTCTGGTCTGTCCTTTTGACATCATGGTATCTCATTGTGGATTTAATTCACATTTCCCTAATGACCAGTGGTCTTGAGCATCTTTTTATGTGCTTATAACCCAAAGGCACATTTCCAACTAAATAGAAATGCAAGTCCTTTTTAAAAAGTACCAGAAATAAGGGGCGCCTGGGTGGCCCAGTTGGTTGAGATTCTGACCCTTGGTTTTGGCTCAGGTCCTGATTTCAGGGTCTTGGTATCAAGGAGGGTGGGGGTTTCACCATATGTCTTGGGGAGCTGGGGTGCACAAACACTCAGAACACAGCATGGGCACGTGAAAATAGCTCTCCACAAAGGTACCTTAGGGCACTAGGGCTGGAGAGATGGCAGAGACGGGCAGTGAGCTAGAAAAGTCAGCAGGGGCGAGATCAGAAGGGGCCTGGCAGAGAGCCAGCAATGCCCCTGAAAGGGAGCATTGTGATTAGATGAACCTTCTGAGAGTTCTCCCCGTAGCACTGTGGGAGAGAGACGGGAGTGGGGACCCTGGTTTTCCTTTACAGGAGCTGTCAGGTCCCCCATGGCCTGGAACCTGAGCTCTGTCTCCCCAGGACCCAGCAGGGCCAGAGTCCTTGGTCAGACCACGTGGAATCCTGGGAATGATCTATGCACTCCTGTGTTTGACAGATGCTACATCACCCTCACCCAGTCTCTGCACCTGACCATGAGTGGAGCTCCAGCAGGACCTGCAGGCACAGGCAAAACAGAAACCACCAAGGACCTGGGCCGAGCGCTGGGTGTCATGGTGTATGTGTTCAACTGCTCCGAGCAGATGGACTACAAGGTATGGCCTCAGCTGGAGGAGGAGTTAGGAACTGGGTGGCAGCACACACTGGGGACCAGGTTCATCCATGCCATCCTGGCCCAGCCCAGAGGCCCAGGCACAGAGGTCTCTGCTCGGTCGGTCCGAGGAGACCTGAGGCTTTGATCCCTGGAGCACGTTGACCTCACTGTAGATGAGTTTCCACCAGTGAGTGTTGTAACCACTGATGGGTTACTTCACTTTGGGAGCTTCTTTTAGTCACCTGTAAAATGAGGAGGCTGAGCATGTATCCAAAGGCTGACATTCTCTGTTTGACCTAGAACCACAGAAAGGTTCCCAAGTGGCTAACATGAAATCTTCCCATAAAAGTCATATTTGTGCTTTTCTGGAAAAGTAGGCATTTTCCCAATATTTCTACAAAGACAAAATATCCTCCAAGGGCAGGTGTGACTTCTGAAGGCAGACTAGATTAACCTCCACTCCTAACAAGTGACGCCCACAAAGGACAAGTGCAAGGCCAATGTTCTTCATCCAGGCGCTCACCATTTTTTACTTTTTAAATGTATTCCAGGTTCTGTGTCATAGAGAAAAGCAAGAGAAACAAGAAGCCCATAGGTCACTTCTTAGCTAGCAATGTTCTGCTAGATGTCATATAAATTCTTTTTTTTAAGTGTAATAAGATTTTCTCACTTTTTCATTATTTTTATTTTGTTCTATTGTATTATTTTGGTGAACTATCTTAAGTCCCTTTTGAAATAGGATGACATGTAAATAAATTTAGAGTGGGGGAAAAGATAAAACCATAGCATTAAGTAGATTAAATATTTATATCTATAAATCATGGTATATTGGGTACAAAATAAATTTAATTTAAAAATAATTTTAGAGACTACGAGCTAACCTATAGAACTCTAAATGAGATTCATCTGCTGTAACTTTAATAATTTCTCTTGTACAGAAAATTTTGCTGTGCAAAGAGTTGCAGAAATCTCAAACACTGTGTTTGCTTATAGCCAGCAAACAAAATGAGGATTCAGACGCCAGACAGCTGTCTTCCCCGTATTCTACACAGTCTAAATTTTATCATGGTTGCTTTTATTGATGAACACATTAAAGTACTACTTCTCAAAAAAAAAAAATAGGGCACCTGGGTGGCTTACTCAATTAAGCATCTGACTCTTGATTTCAGCTCAAGCCATGATCTCAGGTTGCGGGATCCAGGCCAGAGTCAGGCTTAATGGTGGGTGTGGAGCTTACTTAAGATTCTCTCTCTGCCTCTACGCCCCCCTCATTTGGGCATGTGCATGCACGTGCACGCTCTCTTTCTCTTAAAAAAAATTAATATTTCTCTTTAAGTTAGCCTAAAAGAAGAAAGTATTTTTTTTCCTACAAACTCAACCTTCAAGGATTAAGTTTCTAGATTTTTCTATAGTTGAGCAAAGGCAGCATTGCTGACTAAGGATATTCTCCCCAGAAGGACATTCTGGAGGATGCACTCATTTAGATGGAGAAGACCTGGTGTATTGATTGAAGATAATCAGGATTTCTTCAAAGTTAGGCCTGGCATGCAAAACAGAAATAGATGAATTGGCCCCATGGTGAGGGAGTCACCAAGGCCATCTTATTCGATTCTTTCAAAACTTACGAATGAACCCCAATCCCCCATCGATTCCTCTGAGGGTATAGGATGAACAGAGGGGTCTATCCGTATTTTGTCTGGACTGTGCAAAGCTTTGGCTCAGCCTAGTGAAGACACAGATCAGAACAAGAACAATAGAGAAAACTATAGCATGAATAGAGGAATCCATTAATTCAGGGAACTTAATGAAAGGTAGGGCTTATCCTTCCTTCCTTTCCCAGGCCAGCTTAGGTGATGTTAGATTGGTTCTCCTAAAACGTTCATTGAATCATTCTTTCCTCTGCTCCAAGCCTCCATGGACCTTCACAGTCTCTTCTAATAATTCAAGGCTTTTTATAACAACGACCTCCTTTTATACTTCACCTTCCCAGCCCAAATGATGCCTTTATTTTTTCTCTAGACATATGATTTTGCTCATCCTTTGCCTGCAATATTTACTTCCCTTACCCCCTTCCATTCTACCTATACAGATACTAATAAGCCAACATCCACAGTGTATGTTCTGAAGGTATCATACAGTCCTGTGAGATACCAGCACGTCTGATCTTTTAGAATTCTATTCCTGTCTTCTGTCCCTGACACAAATGTTCACCAGCGTGCATCCTGGGAAAACCAGGAGCCACATAAGGAAAATGAAAAATCCTGGCCATAAAACATTGACCGAATTTTGTTGTTCAGGACTCTTCCTTCCTCCCCTTAAAGTTCTAATAGATGTTGGGGCACCTGGGTGGTTCAGTGGTTGAGTGTCTGCCTTCAACTCAGGGTGTGATCCTGGATCCTGGGGTCCTAGGATCAAGTCCCACATTGGGCTCCCCGCAGCGAGCCTGCTTCTCCCTCTGCCTGTGTCTCTCTCTGCCTCTCTCTCTCTGTGTCTCTCATGAATAAATAAAACCTTTTTTAAAAAGAGTTCTAATAGATTTTGTAAATTAGCAAAAGAGGGTTATAGGATGTGGTGTTTCCTGAACTTCATCGGCCCAAATGCCATCTCTTCAAGGAACATCTACTGTCTCCCAGATTTGGCATCTTGTGAAATAAACATTGGGAGTCAATGTCGTAATACTGTCTGAAATTCATCCCTTTGGCAACACTGCTTGCTAGCGAGTGCTCTCCTTTGCTCCTCTCTGAACGCCCTAACATCTGTGTCTTTTACTCTATCCACTGGAACTCCTGCTCATGGAGCGATTGACCTGCTGTCTGGATGCCTTCTCTCTACAGCCCAGCTAGGAGTTCTTAGACTGAGTCCTGTGTCTAACGCACAAGCTGTGCACACACCTGATGGGTAGCAAACACTCACTACAGAAATGAATGAGACTTTTCCACTTCCCCAGCACTCCAGCAATGTCTCCTTGCCAGTGACCCTGAGAGTGTCCCCCTGTCACCTTCCCCTCTGTATTTGCTCTGTGGTTTAGTTATTCACGTTGAACGCCCAGGCGGTTTTTATTTTTAGGACAGATATGCCATCTTCCCTTTGAAAATTCCTTTCTTGCTCTCATTTGAAAATATTTACCTGTCATTCACTTTCTGCAGATCTTATCATGTCCCCCGTCCATCTACAGCTTCCTATCACCCTGGGCGTTTGGGCACAGATCTGAAGATACAGACATAAACTTTTCTATCAGCGCATGCTGAATGCTGAATAGAAGGCTTTTGTGTGTGTGTGTGGTGGGGGGGGGTCTATGGTGCAAAAAAACAATATTTTATTCATGTCCTGCGATTTTGAAAGCTACAGAATCAAGAGTATCACAAGCCCAATGACATTTTAAAGGGATTTTGGTCCAAGTGTCTTGAAAAAGTTCTGTTTGATCCCATGACTTATGTTGGCACCCTCAGCCATCAAAAATGTGATTGCCCTTGAAATTTTAATAGGAGTTTTTCAAACCAGCGGTCGGTGGGAGACTGGAAGTATCTCTCACAAAAAGGATGGAAGCTGATTTCCATGTGTGATGATGAGCCCGGCACAGAGGGCCATTTAACCTTTATACATTTCATTGCAGTCTTGCGGCAACATCTACAAAGGCCTCGCTCAGACTGGTGCCTGGGGCTGTTTTGATGAGTTTAACAGAATCTCTGTGGAAGTCTTGTCGGTGGTAGCCATGCAGGTATGGGGGCCACAAGTTGGTGGGAGGCCTGTGATCATCTCCCCAAGCACTGTGGCAATCTACATCCTCTTGCTCTCAACCTCTGCTCGTCCACTTTTGTGTCTCCCTTCCCACTTGGACATCAAGCCCCTTCCTCTGTTCTTTAGAATTGGCCCCGGGGCAGGATATGGGGATCCCATGAGTCCCTACCAAGGTGAATCCATTCACTGGCTGTGGACTCCATTTCCTCCTCCGTGACCTGTCCCACCTGCTTCCTGTGGGCGAGGGGAGGATCAAGGCAGATAGCAGAGCCTGGCTTCTTGGAAAGGCCATGGACTTTGGAAAGGTCTTCCCTTTTGTAATCAAGCCTGGGAAAGCTGCTCTACTTCCTTTGGGCCAATTCATCTCATCATACAAAGGTAGGATCTCTCATGCAAAGGGTGGGAAATGACTTTACCATGTGATGATAAGCTCAGTAAAGTGAGGATCACAGGGTGAATGTTGCTGAAGGAAGGAAGTCATGTTTGGGTCACATTTACATAAACATGCCGCTTGTCTTCCAACTTCTCCAGAAAGCATCTCATCTATTGAGCACCTACAGCAGAGTGAGTGCTAAGCTCAAAACCAGGGTGAAGTGTCCCCGGTTGATTAGGGCAGATCCCTAACTTCATAAAACAACTTTAGTTCTTGAGACGGGCACAAGCACTCTTGAGGGCTTTAGAAGGGATGAGATTCCTGACTCACAGTACAGGGCAAAGCTGCTAGATATGCCATCTTGAAGCTAGACCTAAAAAATTAGATGGAGATGATCTGGATTAAGGGGAAGGGTCTTATAGACAGAGGAAGCAAGTGGAAAGAGGGATCCGTAGGGAAAAGTGAGCAAACCTCTGTTGAAAGTCTATTCTGTACCACCTCCCAAAGACCAGCTGAGGAAAGTCATTTGTCCAAGGACATGTTGGCAAGCAGTGAGGTTGAGCCTTGAACCCAGCACCCTCTCCCATACAACCAGGGACATGTATAGACACAGATACCGGTGTCTAAGGGATAAACTGCTAGAGAAGAAAACAAGGCCAGAGAGGCAGATGGGCTCTAATGTTGTGATGTGTGTTGTACCTACTTTGGGGGGCAGAGAGCCCCTGCATGTTTCTGAAGGGGAAATTGCCCTCTGCTTGGCAATGGTTTTAAAGAGGGGCTGAGCAGCGGGAAAGTCAGTGGCTGCAGGTTGTCAGGGGTCTTTCACAGGGGTCCCAACTGGGGCCACGGCCTCAGTGCGAGCCCCATGGCCTCCCCCAAGGCACCTCAATCACCCTGGTGAAGCACAGCCTTTGCCAGCACCCGTTCTGTGCTCCTTCCAGTAAACTGGGTGCCCCTCTTTCCCGCGGAGGAGCCTGTCATTTCAGAGCCCACCCACTCCACCACCTCAACAAGACAAAGCCAACATAAGGGCACCAAGCGGTGAAGGAAGCCATGTGGTGATGGCGCCTGGGATACTGGCATGACTGGTGCTCCCAGGTTGTGCCTGGGCTCCATGCGGCCTAAACATATAATTTTCCTCCTGTCATTTGCCTTTATTTCCAGAGCAGGATGTATACAGTACAGAAAAAGAAAAGCAGAGCTATGAGGGACTCCTCGCTTCCCCTAGGCTTTGGTTTAAAGCCTTCAGGCCCAAATGAAGGGCCAAGGCAAAATTTTAGCTCAACTGACATTTTTCTAAGGGTAAGGGCAGCAGAAGGGGGGAGGTGGGAGTTGCTGCAGATGGAGTGTGGTCCTCGGTGGGGAAACTGGCCAAAGGAGCATTCTTCCCCTCCCGCTGGCCTGTGCATACAGGGCAGGAGCTAGCCCTGTATCCACCACCCCCCAGCATGCTGTGGGTGGGGCCCGGTATCCACCACCCCCCAGCATGCTGTCCCCATGCAACATGCTGTATCTGTCCATGCAGGCTGGACTTGGAGCCGTGAGCAGGTGCTGAAGCCACCCCGAGGTGGAACAGTAGCAGAGCTCACACCATCTACCGATTCCATGGCTCACCTTCACCTCCACTTGGCACTGGGAGCCATAAGTGGCTGGGAGACTCTGCAGGGTCCCTTCACTTCGCCCTCCCCCCAAGGTAGTCAGGCTTTCCATTCCTTGTGATGGACAGCTGATTGGTGCTCTCATTCATGGATTCTTGTCTGGACTGCTTCTTGGTGAAGCCCTCACAAGTTGCAAAACTGTGGGTCCTTCTCTCATTCCCAATGGTGATGTATGGTTTTCCCTCTTTTGGATTATTTGATTTGATAGGAGTTGGTAGCAGCAGTAAATTGAATAGGTGGCCAGAACACTCCCTTGGAAACCTTTGACTAGCATGGTTCATGGGAGCTGATTGCGAGCGTTCAGTGCTCTCACATCAGTGGCTTAAAATCAGCAGTGATGGGAGCATTTTCCCAGCAGAAAGTGGCAAATCCTACAAATCAGGGGCATTTTGTTTTCCCAGTGAGCTGGTTCTTAAACATTTACTAGCACGCCTCTGCCTTGTCAGAATATGTCAGTGTTGCCAGATTTTTTGAATTTTAAAGAGAAGCTGAAAGTCCAGATTTTTATTTAAAAAACTCCAGGGCAGCCCGGGTGGCTCAGCGGTTTAGCGACGCCTTCACCCCAGGGTGTGATCCTGGAGACCCAGGATCGAGTCCCGCGTCGGGCTTCCTGCATGGGACCAGATTCTCCCTCTGCCTGTGTCTCTGCCCCTCTCTCTCTCTTCTCTCTCTCTCTCTCTCTCTCTCTATCTCATGAATAAATAAATAAAATCTTAAAAAAAAACTCCAGGTTTCTGAAAGTTGGCAACTCATTAAAAAACAAAATGAAAGGAAACAACTTGGGAACTGGACAAAAAAGCATGCCACTGACTGCTTCACCTCTGTGTGGTCACTTCATAACTTAGAAGAACCAGGATTAATGCCCCTTCCAGGTCTGTGTGAATTTGGGGAAAGAAGGTGTGGAGTAACACGAATAAAATACAGCTTTCTCAGAGTACTAATTCTAGGCCTAGGATGGTTCTGAGAGTCGGGACAGAAGCATAAGCTCTTTGTAGCCTCGGATATTGGGATTATAATTATAATTATATCTTGTACCTGGAGTTTCCTCCTTGTTTCTTCCACTGCAGATACCTGACAGTTCATATACCACCCATCTTTTCTACTTCTTGCCCACCATCTTCTGTTATTCTACATGCTATAAAGTCCTGCTCTTTCATCTCTGCTGTTAGGACTTTCTGCATCTTCTTTTCTGGCTACTGGCCCCAGATTGCAGAGGGCTTTTCTTGTCCTCACCAGCCAGGTTGCACTGCCATGACTGCCCTTGCTGAAATCCAGGACCACTTATGGTGGACCCAATACAGTGCTCAGTGCTGTGGGGTTGCCAAAGGGCCATTTCACGGTGTCCCTCCAAGGAGCCTGGGGAAGAGCCAGCAGGAAGCAGTGAGAGCCAACTAGGATCAGCATAGAGTTCATCTTGGGCTCCAGAGATTATAGGAGCAATCCCACATGCAACTGGGATCTTCAAAGAAATAGGTTCTTGTAGGGTGGGGTGAACCCTGCAAGGGGGTGGGGAAGTGGTCATGTGTGTAGGTCATGTCTGAAACCACACAGCCAGTGTTCAACTCTGGTTCTGCCACTTACCAGCTGTGTGACTTTGGGTGAGTCCATATCTCAAGTCCCACATCTGTAAAGAGGGTTAATAATAGTACCTACTAGATGCGGTTGTAATAATTATTTAATAAGTTAATACGTGTGGAACATTTAAAGACCTACAGCTAGTAGGCATGCAATAAATATTAGTCTCTATGATGATTGTGGTGGTGGTAATGGTGGTGATTGTGGTGGTGGTAGTGGTGGTGGTGGTGATGTTAGTGGTGATGGGGGTGGTAGTGCTGTTGGTTATATTGGTGGTGATAATGGTCATGATAATGATGATCATGGTGATGATGGTCATGGTGGTGATAATGATGGTATGAAAATAGTGGTAATAAGATGATGGTGATGGTGGCCATGATGATGATGGGGACCATGATGGTGGTGGTAATGATGATGGTCATGATGATGATGGTGGTGGTGGTTACTGTTATTATTACCTGAGCACTGCAGAACACAGGTTGAAGGGCAGTGGAAGACCAGGAGACATGGGGCAGGGAAAGAAGGTCCACACTCAGGTCTCACCACCCTCCTCAACACCCTTCACTCCTCAGCTGGCCCAACCTCAGACCATCTTCCCAAACTTAGTGTCTTAATTGATGAGGCAGTATTCAATAGCCATTGTCCCCAGTGCACAATAGATAAACAATGTGAATTCGCCTTATTTTGAAGCTGCCCAATAGGATGTCCTAGCAGGTTCTGCAAGGTCAGTTCCTTTTTGCTTCTGGAATTAAATGAAATAAATTCAACCCAGAATTCCCTGGTGCTTTCACACTCCAGGCTAGGAGCACACCCGTAGGAGAGATCGTCTCAAACAAGTGGTCTGACAATAGTCGGGGCAGAATCTGAGTCTGTTCCACTTAAAATCCTATACCCACCCAAGGAGAAAATTACACTTAATTATTCACACAGCCATCCAGGCTGGCATATTGGTTCCAAAGCCATACCAGCTGTGACTCTCCCTCGTCATCCCCTCTCCTCCTCTCGGCTCCTTGCCTGTCTGGGTTCCTCTCCCAGTAACTTCTACAAAAGTGCGTGTGCTCTGGGGTTCTTGCAGGTGGGTATTTTCGTGTCTCTGTCAGAGTGGTTGAGCAGAATTACATATACGATGGGAATAAGTGGGACAATTCCAAGAGCAATTACTCTGCTATTTTAAAGATGTATGAAGTACTACTTAGTCTTCCCCCCTCCCCCAGAATTTTGCCAATACCATTGCAATCAGCTCACTAGGCCTTTGGGCCCAAGGGCATGTGTCAGCAGGACATACTCCACCACCTTCTCCCTCCAGCCTCCCTGGCCAGGCATTTCTGCCATGTGCCTTCCTTCCCCATGGCACAAGGGTGCTGGGCCGAGGAGGAAGCAGCTAGAAGCAGCAGATCAGTTAGCAAGGTCTTGGGAGGTCACCATAGCAGTGTTCCAAGGACTCAGAGTGCCAAATGCTAGAGTCTCAGAACCAAGGGAGCTTCCCACGTAACACCCTTTATAGAGGAGCGTAAGGTCTAAGGTAAAAACACGGAAATTTTTTTTTTAATGTAAAAAGTGGTGAGTGGGTTGCATTTCCTGAAGGCAGCAGATTCCAATCTGCTTTTTGCAGAGAGCAGCATGGAGTGAGCCAGGCAGGATTTTAATAACACATGGCATTTGGGGGCAAAGTCTGGACCACAGAGTGGACTTACTTCCCTAGAACATAAGGGGATGGTTGGAGGGGCATGGAGGAAAAAGCTGAGTGGGTTCAGGTAGCTCAGAGCTAGCCGATGACCTCTTTAAAACCTATCACCTACAAGAAAGATGGTATGACTGTTACCCTTCATGAGTGTGTCTGATACAAGGCCCCAGCCTGGGTGGGAAGACGTAGGGCTGGAGCCCTCTGTGTTCACCAGTTTTCAGTCTTGGAAGAGAAAGGCCTCATTCTTAAGATACCCCATTGGGCTCTCATAGTCAGACAGGCACATGTGGCTTGTGCAGGATATGGGGCTGGCCTGAGATAGAGGTAAAACCTACCCACCCATCTAAAGCATCAGGCAGAAAGCGAGCTCCCTGAGAGAGGGATGATTAAGACTGTGGCGCTGGAAGGGCAAGTGAGCCCATCTGGCTAAGGGCCAGGGGAGGGTCCTGAAATGGGAAGGGGGCAGTCGGGTTTCTTGGCTGGGGCACTTAATGGGCCAGCAGCCTCAACTTCCCTGGGGAGCCTGTTAGAAATGCAGATCCAGACCCACCAGAGCCCTGCTGTGACAGTCTGCATTTCTGCACAATCCCCTGGGTTTCGTACTAAATTTAGGGACATGCTGCCCTTGGCTCCAGCTCCTCAACCCTGGTGACACAGTAGAAGTGCCCATAGCAATGCACAAACACACTGTCTCCACCCCCAAAGATTCTGGTTTCATTGGTCTGGGACAGGACCTAGGCATCAGGTTTGCTTTTGAAATGAAACACTTTTGTTTTGAAAGAACCACGTCCACGTGGTTCTCATGTCCAGCAAATGCTGAGAACTGGAGCTAAGAGGGGGACTGGCAAGTGAAGGAAACATCTGGAAGGCTGTGGGGCATGGGTTAGCCTGGGTTAGCAGGCCACAGAGACACATCCTCCTCCCCAGGGTAGGTGGGGCAGAGGGAGTGGAGGAAGCAGGTGTACTGAGGGGGTGGGGCCTATATGCAGCTCTGATGCGGACAGCTGGGCAGCAGCCAGGATGAGCAGAAACACAAGAATTAACTGGACCACAGTAGTTCTTGAACTGGGCAGATATCCAGATCTTACTAGTCAGGGCTTACTATAATCCCAGGGCTTACTAGTTCGCTGGACCCCACCCCAGAATTTCTGATTGGGTGATCCGATCTGGGGTGGGGTGGGGGGCTATGAATTTGCATGGGAATTCAGGAGGCCCCAGGGCCACAAGCCGTGGAATGGTGGACAAATCGGTTATACTTTCTTACCTTCAGTCTCCTCATTGGGAAAACATTCTGCAGACCATGGTTTTCGCAACTTTGGCATTTTCAATGCCTTGAGCCTGATAATTCCAGAAATTTCGCCCACTACTTGTGACAACAAAAATGTCCCCAGCTGTGGCCAGATGTTCCCTGGGGAGGGCAGGTGCACAGTCACCCCCAGGCAAGAACATCGGTTTCTACATAGCGTTTTGTGTTTGTTTGTTTTCTTTAGCGAGTGGCAAATACACTTTTCTTACTTCGTGGAAACATATGCCTCTAAATTATAACATGATTATTTTTAGAGTAAAACAAAATTCCCCTGAAAGGTATATATTCGATGAGGAGCCATGTGGCTGGCACAGTGTCCTGGTAAAAGGAGGTTTGGGGAAGTGGCTAATAAGAGCATGTGCTTTGGCACCAGATTGCCTGGTTGGTAACTTGGGTTGCCCCACTTACCAACTGTTAGACAGCTGGCAAGTTTCCTTTTTTTTTCTCTTGCAACTTTTTATTTTTAACAATTTTAGACTTATAGAAAAATTACAGAAATAGCATAGAGTCCCCACATACCCCTGTCGTAGCCTCCCTAAACCCGGCATCTTGCATAACTGCAGCACAGCTTCTTAACCGCCTCTGGCTCAGTTTCCCTATCTATAAAATGAGGAGGATCTGCCCATCTCGTACAGTTACTGAGAGGACTTCACAGGATGGGATGACTCACCTAAAATACTCAGAGAAGTGCCTGGTACATACCAAGTGGTCGGTAAACGTCAGTTACTCTTTTTCTTTTTGTTATTCCCTGTGGGTTTAAATCTTTTAAAGTGATGGGTTTTTAGCAGACAAATAATGGACCCCCTTGAGTGAAGAGTGGCCTGGCCCCTTTGGTATCCGTTTATGCCTACCTGTGTTTGAGAATCCCCCTTGCTGGGCTTGCGGTGTAATCCATGTGATCCCAGCCCACCTGCTTCTCCTGCCTCTTCCCAACATCCTGAAGGACCTCTGGACTTTACTGGGGCCTCCTGGACCCCACCCGCTGCATTGCTGTGACTCATCCCCATGGACCCTGATTGCCACTAAGGTGATGAGAAGGTGCCAGGCACACAGTCTTCTGTCCTGTCCCAGGAGAGCCCTGCTCACAGAGCCTGCTACTAGCACTGATGCCCCAGCGTTAACTGTGGCCTTGTATCTGCTCCATACTCTGCCTCAGGAGCACCCCCTACAGACTTTTACATGGAAGGACAGAGGCCTCAGATCCTACAGGAGGGAAGCAAAACGGTCCTGGACTCTGGCCTTCGCCCAAGGGTATCAAAGCAATCAGTAAATGGCAATGAAACTCCCTTCCCCACCCTATAAGACGGTGATGAGCGTTTGGTGTATTTTATAGATGGGAGGACTGGGACCATTGGGGAGAGCCCCTTCCTCACCACCCTCATAAGCTGGGGGGTGATGGGGAGGCAGGAGGTGCTGTGCGGGGCTGCCCTGTGAGCACCGCTGTGTGTGCCATGCTGAAGATCACCTCTGACACACAGCATTGCCATTCTCTATGCAGAAAAGAAATTTTAGTCTCTAACTCCATGAGCTCAAATGCATTTGGTCTTTAGAGCTTCACTTTGAGAAAGGAGCTGAATCCTCATTCACCTGTCACCTGTAGACCTGTCACCCATTCTGGTGGGTGCTGCCCTGCCAGGTGCTGGGGAGAGCCCCACTCCATGGAGGATGGTCCAGCTGCCTGGTGTCTTTCTCCTTTACTTAGGTTCCTGCTGTCTCTCCATGTCTGTATGTCTCATAAATCCTCCAGCTCTGTCTGTCCTTCTCTGTTTATATCTGTCCCTCTCTGTCACACACACACACACACACCTACAGCCCAATCTGCACAGAACCCTCAACTATTCTAAACACTTGCCCATGGCAACATGATTGGAGCTCTTTCAAGACCTTGCACTGGCTCCTCGGCTTTCAGGAGCCCTGAATGGCTAGAGATACTCAGATACACTCTGGGGCCTCCCTGAACAAGCATGCCCCTCTTATTTTCACTCTTGCTGTCGCTCATCATTGTTGCACATGCCTTTCCAAAGCACCATGTGTGAAAATGGGCATCTCATTTCTGTCCCTCTCCCCACTGCTGTAAGAGCATTCTAGAATGTAGAGCTGACCAGGTCAAGCTTCAGCTTAAATCCACACCTTTAAGACAAAAGTCTGACTTTTGAAAGGTACTCATAGCCCTTGGGGATGTGGCTCCAGTCTCGCTTTGCCATTTAAGGACGTGCAATCTCTAAAGGGGTGAGCTGTGATTATGCCATGTGTTCTAGAGACGTAGCCTGAGGAGGTAAGCCAGGCTGAGGACCACAGTAACGATTTCTGTGTTAGCTGCTGTTTTTAAGCATTTTCTGTGTGCTCAGCTCTTCATAGGCTTTCTTTCATTTAATCCTTAGAACCAGCCTAGGGGGGTAGGTCCTGGTGTTCTATCCATCATGCAGTAGCCCAGTTGCCTGGATTCAAGTCCAGAACCCACCACTTAGGACCTGAGCAAGGTCAGGCAAGCTACCCAGCCACTCAGTGTTTCTGTTTCATCATAGAGAAATGGGCTTCAAGGATTATGGTGAAGAGCAAATGAATTAACATGTAGAAACACTCAGAACGGTGCCTGGTGGGAGGTCAGTGGGGTTAGACACCTGCTCGCTGTTCACGCCCGACCTCTTCACTGCTGTTATAAATATGGGCATGGGAGACCAGATTTCTTTCAGACGGGCACCCCATGCTCATTAGCAGAGGGTCCAGGATGCAGTCACTGTGCCCATCCTTCAGTGAAAGGGGCCACAGAGCACGTGTCTGCACTGGGCATAACCATGCTTCCTACCGCTCCACCCCCGGAGCACAGTGGAGACCTTTTCTGTTGACTCATTCACCAGGTAAAAAGCATTCAAGATGCAATCCGAGATAAGAAACAGCGGTTCAACTTCCTTGGGGAGGAGATTAGCCTGGAACCTTCGGTGGGGATCTTCATCACCATGAACCCGGGTTACGCTGGCCGCACGGAACTTCCAGAGAATCTCAAGGCTCTTTTCAGGTGAGCATCAGCTCTGCCTCATGCAAGGGCCCAAGAGAGAAGCCTCTTCTGTTTTTCTCCACTGAAAATGTATGGCACGTATATTGGAAGAAATTTAGAACATATAAAAAAGTAGAGTTTATAAAACCACTTTAACGTTATCACCAGTAAAATTATTTCTTGCTCTGTTGTATTCTGCTCTCCTCTATATGAGTATTTTGAAGTCATGCATTTGTGGTCTACACACACTTTCCTATTGTTTTTTTCCATTTCATACTCTATCATAATCTTATCATAAATCATCTCTTCTGTTAGATATTCATAAGAAATCTCATTTCATGACTACGTTTTATTATACCAAGTGCACAGTCCATGGTATCACTAAGTGGTCCCCCATATTTAAATATTAAGAGTGCTTCTAACATTTAAAATAAATTTACACGTAATGCTGTAATATACATCTTTGTATCTTTGTACATAAGTCCTTTTTTTTTCTCTATGCATAGTTATTTTCTTTGGCTAGCTGCCCAGAAGTGGAATCACTGAGTTAACAGGGAGGCACTTTTTAAGGCTCCTGATACACACTGACAAATTGCTTTCTACAAAGACTAGTGCCAAGTTAACGCTCCTAGTAGCCATGCACAAGAACACCTCTTTTATTTCACCTTTGCCACCAGTGGATACTGCCATGCTTTTACATCTTTTTTACTGTGATAAGAAAACGCAAATCCATTTTCTAGAAGGGGCTGGAGGGAGTCTCCGTTCTTTTTCTCAGGAAAGAGATTTCAGCCCAACCAAAAGAGGTACCTCGTGGTTTCTGATTTTTCCGCCTCCTGGATCGTCATCTAAGACAGAGAGGCCACAGGAGCTGTGACACAGAGGTCAGCTTCCTCTTGGGAGCCAGAGCCCTTACTCTGTTGGGGACGTGAAGTCCAGGAGCCCCCTAGAGAGGTCCCTGTGCATTTCGTCCCTCAGTCCGGTCCCTGTGCACTTATGCGGTGTCAAATTCCTGCGTCACAGGAGTGGTGTGGACATACCCCCCAGGCCAGTGCCCATGTTGGCCAAGAGCTTATTGGAACATCACCAGGCTGCCTGAAGGGGTGGCATGGAATATCACTTGCTCTTGGCTTGCACAAAGTATTTATTAAGTAAGCCTTGCATTTACAAACAATTATGCAAGTGGTTTATCACCCTGGTAAGAACAACTCTACATTTCCACACCACCCCCCTGCCCCAAATTTAAAGGGAACATTTATCTAGAAAATTGGGAGGGGAAGGAGAAAAATATTTGTAAAAAAAAACAAAACAATAAATACAAACATCTACTTTGTTACTTCATTTTCACAAAACCCAGTGAGGTGGGTGCTACTAGTATCACCCTTTGTGCAGGGAGAAAATAGGGCAGCAAATTGCCCAGGGTGGGAACCGTAGTCACTAGGTTCGCTCACAGACCAAGTAGCGAGCCACAGAACAGGGGTTAGAGCCCAGAGAGTCCACCTCCAGAACCTCTGCTCCTCTTGTTTGAATGCTGTCATCCAGAGATAGTTACAACCTTTTGGCATTCTCCCTTCCAATATCTGGTGGGCAGGGTATCTCTTTGTCACACTTGGCATAAGACTCTATATAAATTAGTATCCTGCCTTTGTTAACGAATATTTTCCCCATGCCACAAAATAGTTTCCTTCCATAGCATTATTTTCCATGGCCCTATTGCATTCTGTTGTATGAATGCATACTTAACCTTAGTTCAGGTTGCAAAATAATTGAGATTCTAAGTGTGTGGTTGCTCCTTTGAATTTGAATATGCTGTCAAATTTAGAGGAAAAATGTTCTTGAATGATATGCTTTTGAAAATTTTGCATCGGTGTAGGGAAAATGTGGTTAAAGAAATGTAAACAACCTTAGGCTCCTGTTATAGACTTAATAAATTAATTTTAAAAATACGTAATTTAAAAATAAAATGTTTCTAGGCTATGGGGGGGAAAATCACAGTAAATCCTTATAGATAAAAATTCCCCTCTGTATTCCCATATATGACATTTTTAACAAGATTTTATTTATCTTAGAGAGAGGGAGAGGGAGAGAGAGAGAGAGAGAGAGAGAGCGCACTCATGTAAGAATGGGCAGGGAGAGGAACAGAAGGAGAGGGAGAGAGAGAATTCCTTTTTTTTTTTTTTTTAAAGATTTTTATTTATTCATGAGAGACACAGAGAGAGAGAGGCAGAGACACAGGCGGAGGGAGAAGCAGGCTCCATGCAGGGAGCCCGATGTGGGACTCGATCCCCAGAGTCCCGGGATCACGCCCTGAGTCAAGGGCAGACACTCAACCGCTGGGCCACCCAGGCATCCTGAGAGAGAGAATTCCAAACAGACTCTGTGCTGAGCATGGAGCCTGAGGGTGGGGCTCAATCGCCTGATGCTGACATTAGGACCTGAACCGAAACTAAGAGTCAGTCACTTAACCAACTGAGCCACCCAGGCACCCCTCATATATGCATTTTGTGGCAAGATGGAGTTAATAGGTATTTACTTTAGACCTCAGTGTTAGATACTTATTTATATTTTTATGTGCATAAGCACAGAATGAGCCCCAAGTATATAGGCTTGGAGGAGACATACGTTTTGAAAATGAGGAGTAGATCCTTGTAGACCCCAGGAGAGACCCAATTCCTCAACCTTAGCCCCTAATCTATTATATAAGGAACTGACCGAATAAATTACTACTTACTAAAGCTTGACCAAGCCATGCCTGTGTAAGGTATATTGACCCCAAGTTACAAGATGAGCTGTAACCCCAACCCTGCCCTTTCCTGCTACCATCATCCATCACCTTGGTCAAGAAAGTTCATGTCTTTTATCCTTTGTCAACTCATCCCTGAATTGGAAATCTTAGATGAAACTATTGGTAAGGGCTGAGTGTTTATACTCACAGACGCCTCTGTCCATGATCTCAGCCAGGTTCACTTGTCTTCCAAGCACCCCCGCCCCTTCGACTGTGGTTGGGAAACCATCTTGGCCCTCTGTTTCCCCATTCACAGGCCTTGTGCAATGGTGGTTCCAGACTTTGAGTTGATCTGCGAGATCATGCTGGTGGCAGAAGGATTCATTGAAGCACGATCATTAGCCAGAAAGTTCATCACCCTTTACCAGTTGTGCAAAGAGCTGCTCTCTAAACAGGTACTCTCTCTAGTTTGGCCCGACCACCTGTCAGGTGTAATTGCCCCGTTCTGCCCAGTGTAGTAGGGAGACATGAAAGCCTTCTCACAGAGAGTCATTGTGCCCATAAGAATAGTAAAAGCTCCGAATTTAAAGCTTCTCCTCCCTTCGGGGCTCTCTTAATAGGACTACCTTTACTGCCATAGCATGGGTGCACTCAGCCCTATAAAATCTGTCCCAGGTGGATTTCTTTAAAAACCTCTCCTGTTTCTCCTTGCTTCCCAGACCCCTTGTTCATTGTATTATCGGTCGGTTCCCCACCACCACTGACTTCCCGGCCAGAGACTGACACTCACAAATCCACCCTGAACCTCTCTTCTGAACTCTAAACCTGTATGTTCAGCAGCTATACCACAGCTCCCCCTGAGTGCAGGAAAAGCAGCTCCAGCTCAGCATCTAAAGCCCATCTCCCAGATGATCCTCACCCCAGCCAACTTCTGCACATGGTGCTTCAGTGCGCAAAACCATCACTTACTCACTGGCTAGTTCTGGAATGCTGGAAGTCATCCTTGACACTTTTCTTCTCTGCAGCCCTATGTCTAATCGTGGATGAACTCTTATTCGTTTCACCCTCTGGATATCTCTCAAATCCATCTCATTTTCTTCCTACCACTTTATATCTAAGCACCCCTGCCTCTTGCTTAAACTCCTGGAACTGCCTTTATGAGTTGCTACTAGTAATTCTTCTTTTTAAAGATTATTTATTTATTTATTTATTTGAGAGAGAGAGGGTGTAGCAGACTCCCCACTGGGCAGAGAGCCCAACATGGGGCTCAATCCTGGAATTCCAGGATCATGACCCAAGCAGAAGGCAGACACTTAACCAACTGAGCAACCCAGGCACCCTGCTACTAGTAATTATTCTTTAACTACTTTTCTCAGAGAGTCTGAAGGCCTCCTGGGTGTAGAGCATGTGAGCTCAGCCTCGACCATCTCTAAGAGCTAACGTGGCTTCCCCCTAGATACCCTTCCACTCTCTAAATGGGCAAGGAGTAGCCAGACACATTGAAGTGGTTCTGTTTGGTTTCCCTTGCTCCCAGCCCCCTGTATGCTCTGGGGCTGCTTTGTTGTCATCAGAGTTAGAAAAGTAGCTAATGCCAGACCAGGAGCTGGGATCTGTGACTACGACCTTCCGTGTCATTGGTCCTTTCCTGAGCTTCCAGCTTGGCCTCAGAAGTGGCCTGCCTATAATTTTTTAAAATATTTTATTTATTTATTCATGGGAGACACAGAGAGAAGCAGAGACACAGGCAGAGGGAGAAGCAGGCTCTAAGTAGGGAGCCCGAAGTAGGACTCAATCCCAGGACCCTGGGATCATGACCTGAGCCAAAGCCAGAAGCTCAACTGCTGAGCCACCCAGGCACCCCCAACCTGCCCATAATTTTATAAACACTAGCATGTGATGTTCAGCACACCTGCCTGACCTGTGCCACCTTCCAGGATCACTATGACTGGGGCCTGCGGGCCATCAAGTCTGTGTTGGTGGTGGCAGGATCCCTGAAGCGAGGAGACCCTGACCGCCCTGAGGACCAAGTCCTGATGCGCTCCTTGCGAGATTTCAACATCCCCAAGATCGTGACCGATGACATACCAGTGTTCATGGGCCTGATTGGGGACCTCTTTCCTGCCCTGGATGTCCCTCGGAGGAGAGACCTCAACTTTGAAGCGTTGGTTAGGAAGGCGGTGGTGGACCTGAAGCTCCAGGCTGAGGACAGCTTTGTACTCAAGGTATTTGGGGGTTTCCCTCTCAAGATTTTTTTGTCCTTTAATGATTTTCTTGGATAATGGGTCATCCTTAATCCAAAGGATTGCTTTAGATATATAAATATGTATCTACCTAGTAATAATTCATTTCAAGAGCTCTTTACTGGGGCACCCACAATGGGGAATGTGTGGTGGGGAATACAAGGGAAAGATGGCACCCCTACCATCAGAAAGCTCATGATCCAATAGAGGACTAAGTCCCAGTCCATTCTGCTCTAGCACATATTTTTTTTCCTGTGAATTACTTCAGATATGATTAGAGAGAACTGACAGTGGTACAATATGGAAGCCATGTTGGTTCTTACGCATTTTTCTGAGCTTGTAAACATTTTGAAGTGATCAAGGACAAGTTTTCTCACAAGAAAACCTGAGGGCGGTAGGCAGAATAACATCCCCCACCCCGAGATGTACAGAGGACATGGATAGATTTTTTTCCTGTGCAGTAATACCTTTAGGGATCCTATGAACACCACCATAGAAGTTCACAACTGCCTTTATGTTGTGTATCCTGTCTGAACTCCCCACAACCCGTGAGGTCAATGGAGCAGATGAGGCACTTTATAGATGAGGACAATGGCCACCATTACTTCTACAGGATACTCCACTGAGCATTTCATGAGAGACAACGTGCTCCCCCTTGAGGAGGTTACCAGCTGGGGGGCACATTCCTTCTATACCACTCTGGGAGGCCTTTCTAGAGTGTAATACAATATAGTCGGTTGAGATTAAGCCCTGGCTATATGCAAATCAGCGTCTGCTTCTAGCTCTGAGCTTCCATTTCACAGAGGAAAACAAAATGTTGACCTGGTCCTTCCCAGCTCTGATTGGTTTTGCCTGTCCACCATCCCCACACCCAGCCTCCCTCCTCCCAAGTGCAGAGGATAGACTTTGTCAAGGTAGAGATGGGCTTGAGGGCCTTCTAGGTAGAGGCCAAGGGTTGGTGAAGAGTTGGATGGAGAAACACAGAGATTGTTCATGCAGCAACAAGAAATCCAGCATTGCTAGGGAGAAAGGTATGGGGGCAGGGAGTGAACAATAGGACTCAAAGGGTAATATGGGACCATGATATAAAGGGCCTTGAATGTCAGACTGAGTGCTTTCCTCTTAAGGCTCCAATCCTAAGAGATGCCCCTTCTCTGGAGGGCAGTTAAACCCAATGAGGCTCCTGATACCCAAGACACTGGGGCTGAGGACTTGCCATCAGAATAGCCCACATCCTCCCAGACACTCTGGTCTGCTAAGGCAACGTGACCCTACCTCCCTATTTTCTGCATATTTTTCCTACTCAGAATCTTACCTTTCCTATTTGTCAGTTGGTGCACATTCTGTGTCCTCCTTTCTCTCTCTCCTTTCATGACTGCTTTCTGCTCCTCTGCTAAGACAGATATTCCCTGTTAAAGGTTCTTGGGACAGATAGTGTTTTCTACTGGCTTTTCATTCGTGCTGTCCATCTGACCTCCTGAAAGTTCATCAGAAACGCCTAGTGAGGCTCTGCTTTCAGGTGTCATCCTGAGATCCCTAAAAGCAATACTATAAATTCATCTTTTGAGAAAAAGGAATTTGAAGTGTAGAAACTGGAAGGGGAGAGTTCAGTCAGTTCCTGGAAAGAGGATGAAAATGGGTTGACAGATCCCGCATGGCAGGAGGGCCAGAATCCACTTAGAAGGGGCTTCAGGAGAGGAGGGCCCTGGAGGCAGCCAGTCTGCCCCGCTGAACCCTGGTGATGCTTTAGCCTTGGAGTTGGTAGTGAAGGAGGGCAGGGGAGAGAAAAAGAACTGGAAATGGCCAAGGGGGAAATCATTAAGTCAGTTTACCCTGTAAATTTTCCACCTGACTCCCTATATTCTTGTCTCCTTTTTTTTTTTTTTAAGATTTTATTTATTTATTCATGAGAGACACACAGAGAGAGGCAGAGACACAGGCAGAGGGAGAAGCAGGCTCCCTGTGGGGAGCCCGATGTGGGACTTGATCCCAGGACCCCAGGATCACACCCTGAGCCAAAGGCAGACGCTCAACTACTGAGCCACCCACATATTGCACTGCTCCCCCTTTTGGTCTCAAATTGCTAGGAAGACAGAGCATGTACAGCCAGGCCTTTAACCTGCAGCAAGAAAGAAAAGTTTAAAACAGTCTAATAAACTCTTTGGGGGGAAACTATGACTGCTCTTGGAGTATTGGTGTTTCAGTTTATAGCCCATCTGGTCTAATTTGGACCCCCCAGCCTGGAGGCCAGTCACTTGCTGACTCACCCACAAGTGAAAGAACATAGTCCAACGTCTGTCCACATGCATGCGCTCTCATCCTGGAGAGGCACTGTGGGCATATCCACCCATCCCTGCCTCCTGGAAAATGCAGTGCAGCTCTTCATTTAAACCTGAGGCTCACCAGATCCTGGGAAAAGCAACAGCTCAAGAGACAAAGGCAGACACAGACACAGACACCCCCCCACACACACACACGTGCACACGCACACAGCAGCTGACTCTGATGTGAATAAGGAAGAGAACATTTTGAAAGTTCTAATTACTATCCTTTAAAAAAAATTAAGAGAATCTTCTTATGAAATAAGAAATACCTATGAAAAGGGAAGGAAATGCTCCAAAAAAATAATAAAAAGAACTATCAGAGAATTATAAAGAGCTCTATGTATCATTGATATAAAATTCAAAGAGAGGATTGGAAGGTAAAGTCCAGGAAATACCCCAGGACAAAATTATGTGTATATGTATAATTTAAAAATGTATTTATGTATATATTTATTTTTATTCAATGTGTATGTTTTATAAGGATAGGGATACTTGTGTCTATATGTAGATATAAAATGTGTACATAACAAAATATAATGTATACAACACACAAAGAGGCAGTCCAGGAGTTAAGATGACATAGAGAGGACTGATTTCTGTGCAACATGTTACCAATGGGAATTCTAGAAAGAACTTTGTAGAACTGGAGAAACAGGAGTTTGGAGGGGCATAGTCAGTACTGAAGAGTGGATTCAAATAGACTTTTACAAAGACACATCGTAATGGGATTTCAGAAGTCAGGGGTCAAGAGCAAACAGTAAGCTTCCTGGTAGGGTGATGGACCAAGGAGGTAGGAACAGGGGACCCGAGGAAAGGGCGAGGTTCAGGATGACATGGGGGCCTCTCATAATGAATACTGGGTACTAGAAAACGGGGAAACCATTCCTTCAGAGTTCAGAGGGAAATGGTTTCAAAACCAATTCTGTACCAACGAAGATAATTGAAGATACTACCAAAGAGTCCTAAATTTTACTTCTTAAGCACTCCCTTTTTACTGTTCTATTTTTTTTATTTTTTTTGCCTTTTTTGGTGTCTGTTTTTGTTTTTACTTAAATTCCAGTTGACATACAGTGTAATATTCATTTCAGATACACAAGGCAGTGATTCACCACTTCCATATGTCACCAGGCGCTTATCACAAGTGCCCTCCTTCATCCCCATCACCTACATCACCCATCACACTTCCCTTCCCCTCTGCAAACTGGTGACCATCAGTTTGTTCTCTATACCTAAGAGTCTATTTCTTGGTTTGTTTCTCTCTTTCTTTTTCCCTTTGCTTATTTGTTTTGCTTCTTAAATTCCACATATGAGTGAAATCATATGGTATTTGTCTTTCTCTGACTGACTTATTTAACTTAGCATTGTACTCTCTAGATCTATCCATATCATTGCAAATGGCAAGATTCTGTTCTTTTTTATGGCTGAATAATATTCCATTGCATATATACCACATCTTCTGTATCCATTCATTAGCCCATGAATACTTGGTCAGTTTCCATAATTTGGCTATTATAATAATCCTGCAATACATATCAATACATATTATGCACCCTTTTGAGAAGTTATTGAGGATATACTATGGAAAAATGAAGATGAAAAATAAAAATGCAATGAGTTTCAAAAAATCCAGAATCAGGAAGAAAAAAAAAAAGTCCTAGGATTTTAGCTGTCACTGGACCTAGAAAGCAATCAATCCAAATTAGGGCAGAAAGTCCACAGTGTCCAGCGAAAAGACCTCAAAAATGGTTACATCCAAAGCAAAAATAGATCAACGTTGATCTATTTTATGTGTTTTATTAAACTTCTCAGTTATGGGGACTGAAGCATGTGTCTTTTCTTTTAACAAAAAGAAAAGGAGGGATGCCTGGGTAGCTTAGCAATTGAGCATCTGCCTTTGGCTCAGGGCGTGATCCCGAGGTCCTGGAATTGAATCCTGCATCGGGCTCCCCACAGGGAGCCTGCTTCTCCTTCTGCCTGTGTCTCTGCCTCTCTGTGTGTGTGTCTCTCATGAATAAATAAATAAAATCTTTAAAAAAAAAAAAAAAAGAAAGGAAAAGAAAAAGCAATTAAGAACACCCAAAGAAAAAAATCATGGTCCACATAGTTTTTAAAGTAAACATAACCTGATATATTTTTTAAAGATTTATTTGATTCCATTTGGCCTTGGCTTGATGCTGAGAATATCCTCGGTCAAATCATGACACTAGCCCCATAGAGAACACAAAAGGTTCCAGGCAACCAGTTTCTTCTGTCATGAAAAATCTCCACAGCCATAAAAACGTCAGCCATGATCCGTCTTCAACCCTTACAATCGCAGAAAATAGAGAAGGTCTAAATATAAGACCAGAACAGAATATAAATATATCAAACATACCAGTGTAAAGGTATAATGTGTCTGGTAGAAGATAGGAGAAAGAAAGATAAAGGGAAAGATAGGGATACTTATATATTTACCTTACAAAAGATACTGTCAAAAGTTGATAGATTCATAATAGAGAACAGAAATAATGCATTCATCAGCTGATAAATGGATAAACGAATTGCAATCTACCTGCACAATGGCATTTTATTCAGCTCTAAGGAGGGATGATGTAGTGGTACATCCTATGGCACAGATGAGCCTTTAAACATTATGAGTGAAAGAGGCCATTCGCAAAATACCACATACTTTTCTAAATCTATTTATATGAAATGTCCAGAATAGTCTAATTTAATAGATAGAGAATGTCAGTCAGGGCTGCTCAGAGCTGAGATAGGAGTCGGGGGTGTAATGGTATGGTTTTCCCTTCTGGAGTGAAGAAAATATGTTAATACTGGTAATGATTTGGACTGTCCTGTGAATAGGCTCAAAACCTATTGGATTGGACACTTTCAAAAGGTGAATTTTATGGTACTTGAATCCTATCTCAATAATGCTATTGAAATGAATGAAAAGAAGTTAGATGGAACCAGAAAGTGATTTTAAGGCTTTCAGGATCAGGGAAACAGTCAGTAGCTGTTCATGAAAAAAAAAAAAATCTAGGAATATAATGTAGTCTCCATTCAATAACCACAGTACTGCCTTCATTTCCCTCCTTCCCTCCCTCCCCCTGCATTTTTTTAAGGCAATGACCTCAGGGCAATTTCATGCTTAAAAATCCTCCAATGATTGTTGTTGTAGAATAAAATTCTAAGTACCAATCCTGCATAGCTGACCCCTGCTTATCTCTTTTATCTCATCTTATGCTTGTCCCCCCCCCCCACTCCCACCCAGTACCTTTCTTTGAGCCGATCTTGTGCTCTCCAAGCTTACAGCCTGAACCTGATGATTTTGTACTCACTGTCACTCCACCTGGAATGTCTCCCATGGATCTTCACGGGGCTCTTTTTCATTCATATATCAGCTTAGATATCAGCTCCACTCAAAACCCTTCCTGATGCTTCCCTCATCCTTATCTGGAAATATCCTGTGTTAAGTCCCAGAAGGACAAAACCAAAATCTGCTTTGGGTGCTTTTGGGCTCTGAACCAGAGGAACAGCAAGAGCTTAGGAGAGAGAAGAGAAAAATAATGATGCTGTGGAAAACAAAACTCAGTATCTCAGGAAGTTATCTTGCCATGGTGGAAACTAATCATCTTGTTCCCCAAACAGCCATTCATCTGCTACCTTCATATTGAGCTTAGCAGTACCACTCTCCTCCTGATCCCTGGTTATATAGCTCTAGAATTTCATTTTGACACCTGAATCACTTAATTTTTTTTAAATAGAGAAGTTACTTTTTATCATTTTTTAAAATGTAGAAGAAATAAAAATCTTTGTACTATCCTACCACACTGTCAACAATCCAGAACAATCCCTTACATTCACATTTCTCAGCCAGTATTGGTTTTACAGTGCAAAATATGCTTGATCTATATTAAGGTTCAAATATCTTAGCCCATGCTGTATAAGATCTTTCATAATAGGGGCCACCCAGCTTCTCTAGCCAACCTTCACATTTTCAGCAAATATCTGGTCAATGCTTGGTATGTGCCAGACTCTCTGCTAGACACTGGAAATAAAAAGATAAGAAATCCAGTCCTCCCTGCCTTCAATGAGCTGATGATCTACTAGGAAGGAGAGTAACCATGGCAAGGTTGATGAGTACCAGGATATAGGTATGTCACATCTACTGCAGACTAAGGCATATGTAGGTTTGGCCAGAAGGCGGCAGGAGAAAGAGTAACATCTGAACAAGATGCCATATCTTGAAAGATGGAAACTCAGGAAGAACATCATTAAAGAACTCCACCTGTCTACCTGGGATGTGCATGCTACAGGATGAGCGAGAAGACTGGAAGCTGGTTGGGCCAATCTGCAAAAGGGCCTTGTAAGCCAATCTAAGGTTTTGTGATTTCATCACCAATGGAGAACCATTGACAGGACAAAGTGATGGCAGTGACATGATCAGATTTTCATTTCTATAAGTGGGGTCTTACAACAGTGTGGAAAGATAAGCCTGGAGGCAAGCCAGGACAACAGTGATAAGACCTTCAGTGCTACCATTGTTCCTAAGAAGCTCCTTGATGCCTGGCTCATTAGGCCATCTGGTCAACCACATCAGGGCTCTGTCACAAGGCTTTGTGCTGTTATACCTCTGCTTCCAAATCCCCTAATACATCTTCTTGGCAACTCACCTCTAAAGTCCTAGTTCAAATGCCCCCTCCTCTCAAAGCCTCTCTTATTCCTGTTACCTGTACAAAAGCAAACGTTTCTTCCTATCTGTTCCCATCACACTTTATACGTACCTCGATCAGAGCAATTATTATGCTTCCCCATTAGCCTGTAAGGTCATGGAGGGCAGGAGAATCCTCTCAGAATCTCCCTCATCTGGTACACTCTCCAGCACTTAGTTGGTGACTGGTAATTATCTGACTGAATGATGAATAAGTATGTTGCCCCCACATTTGGGACCCCCACATCTGGAGGGAAATAACCTTTCCTCTGTTGACATCAGGTCTCACCTCAGATATCAGCCTGGTGCACAGAGAGCAGTTGGGATGTCAGTGAGTTGATCCCCTTGGCTGAATTTTGTGTCTCTCCAGGTAGTCCAGCTGGAGGAGCTCCTGGCAGTGCGGCACTCTGTGTTCGTGGTGGGCAGCGCCGGAACTGGAAAGTCTCAGGTGCTGAAATCCTTACACAAGACCTACCAGATCATGAAACGCCGCCCTGTCTGGGCTGACCTCAACCCCAAAGCAGTCACAAACGATGAACTCTTTGGCATCATCAATCCGGCCACCAGAGAATGGAAGGATGGTAAGAGCAGGATACCCCTGGAACAAAATTCTTGCTATCCTGAGCCCCATCGGCAGGCTTGAATCCACATCCAAGGGTGAACTTCCAAGGGAAGAACACTGGCCTGATCTGTTAGGACCGGGAGAAGGAGATGAAACAAATCAAAGAAAGGAAGACCCCAGTTTTGGCTTGCAAGGGAACCTCAGCCCTTGGGATATTCTCTCTCCTTGGAGACCCTTCCAGCTGCTCTATGAGAGAGGGCGTTCTCAACTATGGTTCTGTGCTTGCATAGCACAAGTCAGAGTCCCTACATTGCCTGGCAGTGGATTTAACACATGAGTAGGGTAGAGATTCCACAGCTCCTTCCCAAAGGTGTGGCACAGCATGGCCTGGCATCCCACAGTTAGGCACTTGTTCCTATCTGCACAGGCCCAGGACTGATGGGGAGATACTGGGATGCCAGTGATGGGGCCTCCGAGCCTGGATGAAAATATTCATCGCCATTCATCTCAGATGGGTCCTAGAACCAGAATCTATAGGGATTCAGAGGGCCCCAAACCACTGTTCACTTGGTGTAAACCCCAAAGTCATCTTCCAATATGTAAGAATCACTGGTAGATGTGTGTAAGGGACACTGTCACTGGGAGAGAACTAAAAAGAAAACTCTGAGCAGACAGGAGCCCTTTCTAAAACCCATGTGGCTTCTGGAATGAGTGCCTCCTACCTCAGTATCCAACTGCATCAGAATCCAACTGCCTGGATTCCTTTTTTTTTTTTTTTTAATTTATTTATGATAGTCACACAGAGAGAGAGAGAGAGAGGCAGAGACACAGGCAGGCTCCATGCCGGGAGCCCAACGTGGGATTCGATCCCGGGTCTCCAGGATCGCGCCCTGGGCCAAAGGCAGGTGCTAAACCGCTGTGACACCCAGGGATCCCCAACTGCCTGGATTCTAATTCAAGGTCTCCAGTCAGAGGTCTGCAAGAAGGGGACTTAATAGGCAGCCTCCCTCGTTTGTATTTTGCTCACCATTAATGAGGCTTAGCATCTTTTCCTCCTTATTGGCCTTAGTAATTGGCTCTTTCGTGATTTTTATTTCTCTTTATTTTCTTATCTATTTGGTTTTTTTTGTTTTTTTTTTTAATTTTTTATTGAAGTTCAATTTGCCAACATATAGCATAACACCCAGTGCTCATCCCACCAAATGCCCCCTCAGTGTACATCACCCAATCACCCCCACCTACCGCCCACCTCCCTTTCCAATATCCCTTGTTCCTTTCCCAGAGTTAGGTGTCTCTCATGTTTTGTCACCCTCACTGATATTTTCACTCATTTTCTCTCCTTTCCCTTTTATTCCCTTTCACTAATTTTTATATTCCCCTAATGAATGAGACCATTCATAATGTTTGTCCTTCTCTGATTGACTTCTTCACTCAGCATAATACCCTCCAGTTCCATCCACGTTGAAGCAAATGGTGGGTATTTGTCGTTTCTAATGGCTGAGGAATATTCCATTGTACACATAGACCACATCTTCTTTATCCATTCATCTTTCGATGGACACTGAGGCTCCTTCCACAGTTTGGCTATTGTGGACATTGCTGCTGTAAACATCGGGGTGCAGGTGTCCTGGTATTACACTGCATCTGTATCTTTGGGGTAAATACCCAACAGTGCAATTGCTGGGTCGTAGGGCAGATCTGTTTTTAACTCTTTGAGGAACCTCCACACAGTTTTCCAGAGTGGCTGCACCAGTTCACATTCCCACCAACAGTGTAAGAGGGTTCCCCTCTCTCCACATCCTCTCCAACATTTCTTGTTTCCTGTCTTGTTGATTTTCCCCATTCTCACTGGTGTGAGGTGTTATCTCATTGTGGTTTTGATTTGTATTTCCCTGATGGCAAGTGATGCGGACCATTTCCTCATGTGCTTGTTGGCCATGTCTATGTCTTCCTCTGTGAGATTTCTGTCCCTGTCTTTTGCCCATTTCATGATTGGATTATTTCTTTGCTGTTGAGTTTCATAAGTTCTTTATAGATCTTGGAAACTAGCCCTTTATCTGATACGTCATTTGCAAATATCTTCCCCCATTCTGTAGGTTGTCTTTTAGTTTTGTTGACTGTTTCTTTTGCTGTGCAGAAGCTTCTTATCTTGATGAAGTCCCAATAGTTCATTTGTTCTCCTCTAGGACTTTGATGGATTCTGTCTCACATTTAGATCTTTCATCCATTTTGAGTTTATCTTTGTGTATGGTATAAGAGAATGGTCTAGTTTCATTCTTCTGCATGTGGCTGTCCAATTTTCCCAGCACCATTTATTGAAGAGACTGTCTTTTTTCCAGTGGATAGTCTTTCCTGCTTTGTCAAATATTAGTTGACCATAAAGTTGAGGGTCCACTTCTGGATTCTCCATTCTGTTCCATTGATCTATGTGTCTGTTTTGTGCCAGTACTACGCTGTCTTGATGACCACAGCTTTGTAGTACAGCCTGAAATCTTGCATTGTGATGCCCCCAGCTCTTGTTTTCTTTTTTAAAATTCCCCTGGCTATTCGGGGTCTTTTCTGATTCCACACAAATCTTAAGATGATTTGTTCCAACTCTCTGAAGAAAGTCCATGGCATTTTGATAGGGATTGCATTAATGTGTAAATTTCCCTGGGTAACATGGACATTTTTGCAATATTAATTCATCCAATTCATGAGCATGGAATATTTTTCCAACTCTTCGTATCTTCCTCAATTTCTTTCAGAAGTGTTCTGTAGTTTTACCTCTTTGGTTAGGTTTTTTCCCAGGTATCTTATGCTTTTGGGTGCAATTGTAAATGGGATTGACTCCTTAATTTCTCTTTCTTCAGTCTCATTGTTAGTATAGAGAAATGCCACTGATTTCTGGGCATTGATTTTGTATCCTGCCACAATGCCGAATTTCTATATGTGTTCTAGCAATTTTGGGTTGGAGTCTTTTGGGTTTTCTACATACAGTATCATGTCATCTGCGAAGAGGGAGAGTTTGACTTCTTCTTTGCCAATTTGAATGCCTTTTATTTCTTTCTGTTGTCTGATTGCTGAGGCTAGGACTTCTGGTACTATGTTGAATAGCAGTGGTGAGAGTGGACATTCCTGTCGTGTTCTTGATCTGAGGGGAAAGGCTCCCAGTGCTTCCCCATTGAGAATGATATTTGCTGTGGGCTTTTCGTAGAAGGCTTTTAAGATGCTGAGGAATGTTCCCTCTATCCCTACACTCTGAAGGGTTTTGATAAGTATTTTGTCAAATGGTTCTCTGCATCTATTGAGAGGATCATATGGTTCTTGTTTTTTCTCTTGTTGATATATCTATCACATTGATTGCTTTACGAGTGTTGAACCAGCCTTGCATCCCAGGGATAAATCCCACCTGGTCATGGTGAATAATCTTAATGTACTGTTGGATCCTATTGGCTAGTATCTTGTTGAGAATGTTTGCATCTGTGTTCATCAGGGATATTGGTCTACAATTCTCCTCTTTAGTGGGGTCTTTGTCTGGTTTTGGAATCAAGGTGACGCTGGCCTCATAGAACGAGTTTGGAAGTACTCCATCTCTTTCTATCTTTCCGAACAGCTTCAGTAGAATAGGTATTGTTTCTTCTTTAAACATTTGATAGAATTCCCCTGGGAAGCCATCTGGCCCTGGACTTCTGTGTCTTGAGAGGTTTTTGATGACTGCTTCAATTTCCTCCCTGGTTATTGCTGTTCCGGTTTTCTATTTCTTCATCTTCCAGTTTTGGTAGTTTGTGGTTTTCCAGAAATGCATCCATTTCTTCTAGATTGACTAATTTATTGGCATATAGCTGCTCATAATAAGTTTTTAGAATCATTTGTATTTCCTTGGTATTGGTGGTGATCTCTCCTTTTTCATTCATGATTTTATTAATTTGAGTCTTTGTTCTTTTTAATAAGGCTGGCTAATGGTTTATCTATCTTATTAATTCTTTCAAAGAACCAACTCCTGGTTTTGTTGATCTGTTCCACAGTTCTGGTCTCTATTCCACTGAGTTCTGCTCAAATCTTTATTAACTGTCTTCTTCTGCTGGATGAAGGTTTTATTTATTTATTTTTTTATTTATGATAGTCACAGAGAGAGAGAGAGAGAGAGAGAGGCAGAGTGAGAAGCAGGCTCCATGCACCGGGAGCCTGATGTGGGATTCGATCCCGGGTCTCCAGGATCGCGCCCTGGGCCAAAGGCAGGCGCCAAACCGCTGAGCCACCCAGGGATCCCTGGATGAAGGTTTTATTTGCTGTTCCTTATCCAGCTCCTTTAGGTGCCAGGTTAGCTTTTGTATTTTAGTTCTTTCCAGTTTTTTGATGGATGCTTGTATTATGATGTATTTCCCTCTCAGGACTTCTTTTGCTGTATCCCAAAGATTTTGAACGGTTGTATCTTCATTCTCATTAGTTTCCATGAATCTTTTTAATTCTTCCTTAATTTCCTGGTTGACCCTTTCATCTTCTAGCAGGATGATCTTTAACCTCCATGTGTTTGAAATCCTTCCAAATTTCTTCTTGTGATTTAGTTCTAGTTTCAAAGCATTATGGTCTGAAAATATGCAGGGGACAATACCAATCTTTTGGTATCAGTTAAGACCTGATGTGTGACCCAGTATGCGATCTATTCTGGAGAAAGTTCCATGTGTATTTGAGAAGAATGTGTATTCAATTGCATCTGGATATAAAGTTCTGTAAATCTCTGTGAAATCTATCTGGTGCAGTGCATCATTTAAAGCTCTTGTTTCTTTGGAGATGCTGTGCTTAGAAAAATCTATCAGTTGCAGAAAGCGCCGTGTTCAAGTCTCCCAGTGTAAGTGTATTATTATCTAAGTATGTCTTTACTTTGGTTTTTAATTGATATACTTGGCTGCTCCTACATTAGGGGCATAAATATTCATGATTATTAGGTCCTCTTGTTGGATAGATCCTTTAAGTATGATATAGTGTCCTTCTTCATCTTCTGCTACAGTCTTTGGGATAAACTTTAATTTATCTGATATGAGGATGGCTACCCCTACTTTCTTTTGAGGACCATTTGAATGGTAAAGGTTCTACAACCATTTGTTTTCAGGCTGTAGGTGTCCTTAGGTCTAAAATGAGTCTCTTATAGACAGCAAAGAGATGAGTCTTACTTTTTTATCCAGTCTGAAACCCTGCGCCTTTTGATGGGATCATTAAGCCCATTCACGTTCAGAGTTACTATTGAAAGATATGAATTTAGTGTCATCATGATACCTAGTCAGTCCCTGTTTTTGTGGATTGTTCCCTTGGACTTCCTCTTTCTATTACAGAGTCCCCCTTAGTATTTCTTGCAGAGCCGGCTTGGTGGTCATATATTCTTTCAGTTTCTGCCTATCTTGGAAGCTCTTTATATCTCCTTCTATTCTAAATGAGAGCCTTGCTGGATAGAGTATTCTTGGCTACATGTTCTTCTCATTTAGGATCCCAAATATATCCTGCCAGCCCTTTCTGGCCTGCCAGGTCCTTGTGGAGAGGTCTGCTGTTAACCTAATACTTCTCCCATAAAGTTTAGGGATCTCTTGTCTCTTGCTGCTTTAAGGATCTTCTCTTTATCTTTGGAATTTGCAAGTTTCACTATAAAATGTCAGGGTGTTGAATGGTTTTTATTGATTTAAGAGGGGGATCTCTCTATCTCCTGGATCTGAATGCCTGTTTCCCTCCTCAAGTTAGGGAATTTCTCACCTATGATTTGTTCAAATACACTTTCTGGTCTGTCCCTTTCGGCGCCCTCTGGAACCCCAATTGAATGTAGATTTTTCCTTCTGAAGCTGTCATTTATTTCCCTTAACCTTTCCTCATGATCTTTTAATTGTTTTTCTCTTTTTTCCTCAGCTTCCTTCTTTGCCATCAACTTGTCTTCTATGTTGCTTACTCGTTCTTCTACCTCATTAACCCTTGTTGTTAGGAGGGTTTGGATTGCATCTCATTTAATTGATTTTTAATTTCGGCCTGATTAGATCTAAATTCTGCAGTCATGAAGTCTCTTGATTCCTTTATGCTTTTTTCCAGAGCCACCAGTAGCTTTATAATTGTGCTTCTGAATTGGCTTTCTGACATCAAATTGTAATCCAAATTCTGTAATTCTATGGGAAAGAGGAATGTTTCTGATTCTTTCTTTTGTGGTGAGTTCTTCCTTCTAGTCATTTTGCTCAGGGCAGGTGGCTAAAAACAAGTTGTACTAGAAAAAGGAAGAAAAAAGGGAAGAAAAAAGGGGGGGGGGAACAAACAAACAAAAAACAAAAAACAAGGAGGGGTATCCTCTGATTCTATATACTATAAGTCCCTCGACTTCCCCTGGAGCTTTCCAGAGCTGCTTGGTTAAGAACTTGCTCTTCCCCTGTCCTTCTAGCTGGTCTTCTGGGGGAGGGGCCTGCTGTGATGACTCTCAGGTATATGCACTTAGGGGAGCTGCCTTGCCCCTGCCAGGTGCACGGTTCAGTGGGAGCTGTTTATCTTGTGCGGCCCCTGCTCCCTGGCAGCCCTGCTCAGTCCCAGGCACAAGGTGACACCAAGAGGAACAACAACAGTGGCAGCGGCCAGCTCTCTAGCCCTAGAGTCAGCTCCAGCAGTAACTACCATAGTCTCCCAGTCTGCTGGGGCCTGGGGGCTCCACTGCCCCTCCTGGGATCCTGCCCTAGCTCTCTGCGAGGGCCCTTCCATCCGGGAAGATTGGTAAAGTCCCTGCTCCTCCAGGCCTGGGGGCTTCAGCCCGCTGCCAGCCTTGGCCAGGCTCCTCACAGGGGCCCCTCCCCCACTGGATACTTTTTTTTAAATTATTTTTTCCATCTTCCTACCTTGATAGAAGCATGAACTCTTCTCACTGTAGCATTCCAACTGTTCTCTCTAAATCTCAGGCCGAATTCATAGGTTTTCAGGATGATTTGAAAGTTATCTAGGTAAGTTGGTGGGGACAGATGACTTGGGGACTCTACTCTTCTGCCATCTTGCCCCACCTCCCTCTTTCTTATCCATTTGTTTAGCACAGATATTACCCATTATCTGTTATATGCATCCTTAATGGTTATTCCTATCTACTATTTGTCTACACACACTTCATGGCATATTTACCATGTACTTTTTTAAAAAATATTTTAAAGATTTATTCATTTATTTAAGAGAGAGACAGAGAGAGCAGGGGGAAGGGGCAGAAGGAGAGGGAGAGAGAGTCCCAAGCAGATTCCACACTGAGCGCAGAACCCAATGTGGGGTTCGATCTCATGACCCTGAGATCATGACCTGAGCAGAAATCAAGAGTCAGTCGCCTAATAACTGAGCCACCCAGGAACCCCAACCATGTACTTTTTAAGAGGAAATTATGTCTGTCCATTCTCTTTAGCATCTGGGATTCCTATCTAGTTTATCATTCTTTCTGATTTTCAGCTATATATACAGTATCATAAATTTGGTCCTGAAGATTCTTTTTATATTAACATTTTTTAATCCATCTGGTATTTCTTTTGGGGCTTAGTATGTGGTAAGGTAGAGAATCAACTTCATATTTCCTTCCAAATGGGTAATTGAATGTGCCAGGACCATTTATTAAGCAAACCATCTTTTCCCTCTGAATGTAAGTACCAGCTTGTCATATATGCTGAGATCTGATTCTGGGTCTTCTATTCTGTCCCATTCTTTATTTAATCCTATATGAATGTCATTCTACTCTGTTCACAATTGTTTTATAACACTTTAGTGTCTAATGACATAAGTTCCTCCTCAATATCCTTTTGTAATTTTCTTGGCTAGTCTCAGGCACTTATTATTCCATATTAAATTCAAGCACATATAATGTAATTTAGACTTTAATCTGTATTGTAATTTTAATTAAAATTTTATTAAGTATACAGTATTCATCAAATATCAAGACATTAACAAAGAAGATTTATAATCATAAATCTGCATTCCCAAAAAAGAGAGCTTCTAAGTAGATGGAGGGCAACTTTTTAAAAAATTTTAGGGGAACTTGAGAAAAATAGAAATGTAATGGATAATATTACTATGTGTTTTTCAAAACTGGACAGAGTCTGTAAACAGAAAAATAAGGATAGTCATAGAGAAATTGAGAAATACTTCATCAGACTCAATAGAACACAGTTTTAGAACTTTGCATTTTATAAGTAGAAAATATTCCTTTCTTGGTACATTCGTGGAACATTTACAAAAATTTGAAATTTAGTTGGGCACCGAAGAAACTGTAGTAAATTCAAAAGTATTAATTTACAGGCCACATTGCCTGATAATAAAGCAAAATAAGTAGAAAAGAACAGCAAGAAAATGACCAAAATCAAGAGATGTTCACTTAACCCCTGGATGAAAGGAAAAAAAAAAAAACATTGCATCCCTTCTTGGAAGAGTAAAAAAAACATACAAAAACCAATGGGGCATGCCTAAGACCAATAAGAAAAGCTCTAAACTCCTCTTTTTTTTTTTTTTTAAGGTGGGCTAGTAAGTCCATCATGATCATACTTGATGGTGGAAGAAGAGTAAAAATTAGCATAATAACAGCAGATAAAGATTAAAATGGAAGAGATCACTTAATTATATGATACATGTTTGGAAAACTAGAAGAAATAAAAATGGTCCTTTAGCAAAATATAACATTAACAAAATTTACTTCAATAAGAAGCAGAAAATGGATAAACTAGTGAAGAGGGCAATTTAAAAAGAGTAGCAAAAAAAGAAATCCCAAAATGATAAAAGAAAAAGGACACCTTTTGATTCATTTTATGAATCCAGAATAATCTTGATATCAACCTTTCTGTAGAACCAGAAAGAGCCCAATTTCACTTAATAATATAGTTTCTGAAATCCTGAATAACATCAGCAAGGAGATCACATCTCTATATTAATAAAAATAAAAGTACATTTTGACTAAGTAGAATCTAAGAATGTAAGGATACATAGATGATTTTTTTTTAAGTTTTTATGTAAAGCTTTGAAAAACTAAAGGAGGAAATCATGTGCTCAACAGTAGACCCTAAAAACTCAGGAGCTGTTTCTAATTTTAAAAATCTAAGTAAAATAGGAATATATGGAAATCCCTTAAATATGATAAATCTAAATCTTTATAAATAAATCTTTATCTAAAACCCAAAATGGGAGGGGGATGCATTCTGAATGATGAGAAACCATTCCATTGGTTAAAGCCATTTCCATTAAAATCAGGAATAAGTCAGGGGGAGCCGTTACCAACATTATTATTCAGCACTGCTTGGCTTGGGATCCTAGAAAATTCAATAAGACAAGAAAACGGAATACATGGTATTAGAGGAAAGGAAAAACATTATTGTTTTGCTGATTATACAACTTTATACCTAGAAAATTCAGGAGACATTTTGAAAAAAAATCACAAAAGCTAATATGAAAATTTACTAACAGTAACTAAGCATACACAGAATCTGATACCTTTTCTCTATATGATTACTAGCCAGCTAAAAAAGGGAAATACAGAAAAAAAAAATCCAATTCACCATAGCAATAAAACTATGAAATGTTTAGGAATTCTTTTAAGCCAGAGATACATGAGAAACACTGTAAAAGTTTATTAAGGAGCATAAAGTAATATTTGAATAAATGAAAAAAAGACATATCATATTATCGGTAGGGAAAGCTTAATATCATCAAAATCAATTCTATCCAAATTAAGATATAAATCCCATGTAGTGCCAGGGAGAGTCACACGGGGAACTTCTCTCAAAGCCTGGGCTGTCATCACAAAGGATGAAATCTTATCTAAAAAGGTTTTATGTAGGGGCACCTGGGTGGCTCTGTAGTTGAGCGTCTGCCTTTACCTCAGGGTACGATCCGGGAGTCCTGAGATTGAGTCCCTCATTGGGCTCCCCGCAGAGAGCCTGCTTCTCCCTCTGCCTATGTCTCTGCCTCTCTCTCTCTCTCTCTCTCTGTGTGACTATCATAAATAATAAATAAATGAAAAAAATTAAAAAAAAAGGTTTTATTGATTGATTCATGAGAGACACAGAGAGAGAGAGAGAGAAGCAGGCTCTGTGCAGAGAGCCTGATGTGGGACTCGATCCCAGGACTCCAAGATCATGCCCTGGGCTGAAGGCAGGCACTAAGCCACCCAGGGGTCCCCAAAATTAAAAGTTTTATAAATTTATAAAATTTATTTTTATAAAATAAAAAATTTTATTAAGATTTTATGTAAACCCATCATGTCCCAGTTGCCTGTTTAAATGGTTCTCCGGGTCCCTCGTCCCCTAAGCCAGTACTATCAGATTTTGTTGCTGTTTTGTTGATGTTCTTAAAAAGAGCCAGAGGGAGGCACAGAGACAGGAGCACCTTGGCACTTGCTATCAGATTTAGATAGATCAAAATACAAATCCAGTTCTGACCTGTCTTTTCCATTTACACCTTCTTCTGGACGTTATAGCTAAGAGGGAGGGGCTGTCTGATGAAAAAGAACATTGACGGTGAGGTGGTTGGTAAGCTATTTGTGGTTCCTTTCAGGACTCTTCTCGTCTGTCATGCGGGAGCTTGCCAACATCACCCACGACGGGCCCAAGTGGATCTTACTGGATGGCGACATAGATCCGATGTGGATTGAATCTCTGAACACCGTCATGGATGATAACAAGGTATCACGGGGGAAAAGAAAGGCCCAGGCCATCCCTCATCATCTAGGAAACCAGTTTCTCTGGTACATTTGGAAATCTCGATCCTATACAAGGGCTGGTCCCAAGTAAGGAATTGGTTGAAAGCCAGTGTTATATATTATTTTTAATTTTTACCAGCTTTGTTGAGATATAATTAACATATAACATTGTGTGAATGTAAGGTGTATGATGTGCTGATTTGGAATATGTGTATTTTACAAAATGACCCCAGTAAGGCTAATTAACAACTTCATCACATAACTACTGTGTGTGTGTGCATGCGCCTGCAATCCTGCATTTTTAGCATTGTTGTAACTGTCTTCAGAATCATCTGTAGAGAGATGAATTTAATATTCAGAGCTGGAGGGAATCTTAGGTCATCCATTCAAATCTTTTTTCTTGGGTTTTTCCTTTTTTATAAATAAGGACAGAGCCTGTTAGCCATCCTTACCAGTGACAAACCATTATCCATGGAGAGTATATTTTATTTTTTGTAAATAGTGAAAATTGACACCAGTAAAGTGGCCACTAAGCTGATAGCTGCTTCCTGAATTTGTTCAGAAAGCACACATGGATTAGAAGTGTTATGGTGGTTTCAGCATTGACAGAATCATTAAAATAAATGTGTGCTCTCCCAGAGGGACTACTTTACTTATTTTTTATTGAAGAGCAGTTGACACGCAATGTGATAAGAGTTTCAGGTGCACAGCATGGTGATTAGGCAGCTCTCTCTCTTAGGCGGTGCTCCCCTCAGGGGTAGCTACCATCTGCCACCCTGCAATGCTCTTACACACCATTGACCATATTTCCTACACTGTGCCTTTCCATCCCTGTGACTCATTCCATAACTATAAGCCTGGTACCTCCCACTCCCCTTCACCCATTTTGCCCACCCTCCGACCTCCTTCCCCAGAGGGACTACTTTATTTATTTTTTAAATTTAGAGACGTAGGGAGAGGGAGAAGCAGGCTCCCTGCAGGGAGCCTGATGTGGGACTTGATCCCAGGACCCCAGGAGCACAATCTGAGCCAAAGGGAGACAGTCAACCCCTGAGCCACCCAAGTATCCCTACTTTATCTTTTTTTTAAGATTTTATTGATTTATTTATTCCAAAGAGATTGAGAGAGAGAGAAAGCAGAGGGAGGAGCAAGGGAGAGGAACAAGCAGACTCCATGCCAGGCATAGAGCCAGACACAGGGCTTGATCCCAGGACCCCAAGATCATGACCTGAGCCCAAACCAAGAGTCAGATGCCCAAATGACTGAGCCACCCAGGTGCCCCCCAGAAGGATTAATTTAAAAGAAACAGTAATATGAAACCTAAACACTTTTTAAAAATAGCCTTGTTATTCCAATATGTTCTTGCTCATTCAAATCACTGACCTCCATTTAAACTTTTTAAAAAGCTTATTTTTTCATTTTTTGTACACACAGGGATGGAGGTGGATGGGCTACAGGGAGAGAGGTAGAGGATTCTTGTAGCAAATCTAGAAAATACTTGTAAAGAGGAAAAGAATCATCCTTAGTCCCTCTCAGGAGTGATCAGCCAAATCTAGCCCCCCGCCCCCAGCTGGCCATGTGTCCTTACTCCTTCCTCCCTGGTGTGTCCCTCCCCATTTCCAGGTCCTGACCCTAGCGAGCAATGAGAGGATCCCCCTGAATCCCACAATGAGACTGCTCTTCGAGATCAGCCACCTGCGCACGGCCACACCAGCAACTGTCTCCAGAGCAGGTATGGCCCAAGAAAGGAGAAAACCCACAAACCCGCCTCACTTGAAAACAGGTGCCTCCAGCATCACATATGACATGGCTGGTTCTGAAGGAAGCTCCAAACAGGAGCCACACATCGATCCTGCGGAACTCTGGCCTGCATCTCAGCCTGAATGCATGTCTGTGAGGGTGAGCAGGTGCTCTAAGGCAAGAGCCATAGGATTTTCTTAGTCCAGAGGTGGGAAGGGAAAGGCCCCAGAGCTGGATAGCTGGGTTCTGCACAGAAGTGCCTCGGATAAAGAAGGGCCACCTGGATACCTCAGTGGATGGGTGTCTACTTTTGGCTCAGGTCATGATCCCGAAGTCCTGGGATTGAGTCCCACATCAGGCTCCCTGCAGGGGAGGGACTATTTTTCTGCCTCCCTCTGTTTGTCTCTCATGAATAAATAAAATCTTTAAAAAGAAAAAAGAAGTGCCTCGGATGAGGCTACTTTTAGGCCAATTCCAGCATCATTGTCAACAGAGATGACCATCCCTGCACTTCTCACTACGTCCTGGTGACCATTGGCAACTTTATACCTTAACTCACCTCTGACTCCACTGCCAGACTGATTGGCCCAGACTACAGTGTAAGGAAAGTGAGTCTGATCTCCACCGTCACATCAGATTCCTTCTCAAGGACCCACATAGGCTGTCCTGGAGAGAATTGAATTGTCTCTCTATTTATTTCCTAGGGCTGCTGTAACAAATCACCACAAACTCAGTGGCTTTGAAGACAGTAGGCACATATTCCCTCACTATTCTGGAAGCCAGATTCCAACATCAAGCTGTCAGCCTTTGGGGGATAATCCAGCCTTGCATCATCCAGTTTAGGCTTGAGGCCCCATAACCCTCCCCCTGCCCTGACCTCCTCAGCCACACAGCCTTCTCTGTGTATCTGACCTATTCTGTCTTTTACAGGGACACTTGTAAATGTCCCACGCAGATAATCCAAGATGATCTCATCTCGAGATCCTTAATCACATCTGCAAGGGAAGCTCCTTTTACAAATGAGGTCATGTTCTCAGGCTCCAGAGATTAGGACATGGTCATATCCTTGTAGGGGCCGCCGTTTAACCTCCTGAGCCTAGGCTTGGCCATCTGATCCTTCTCAACCCTGCTTGCCATCAACTATTAGCAGTCAATTGGAGCTGGTCCCAATATAAACCTACTTACCCTCTCAGATCAAGGCTGGGTCTCCATTTCTTTAAAGTCCAGTCTTCTGTACATTTCCCACACAGAAAGTAACTTTTCAGGGGGCGGGTGAAGAATATATTGTCATCTGTGGAGACTTCACTGAACAGAATTCTCTGTGTTCCCAGGAATCCTGTACCTCAATCCAGCAGACCTGGGATGGAACCCTCCAGTGAGCAGCTGGATTGACAAGAGGGAAATCCAGACAGAGAGAGCCAACCTAACCATTCTGTTTGACAAGTACGTCCCAACGTGCTTGGACACGCTCAGAACCAGGTAGGCCAGGAAATAAGGAAGCTAACGATTTCAAGAGGCAGTAAAGAGCCCATCGGCTCACACCTGATGTCCCGCTAATGTTCTGTAAGGAAAATGTAAAGTGACTTCCGCATGTGCACATGGGTATATCCAGAGCCTGTGGGTTGTGCTATGAGGTGACAATCCTGAGATCCTTCAGTGTGCAGACCCCATGGCTGACCCTCCTGCAAATGATACACACGCCAGTTCAACAGACCTGGAGGTGACGATGACACCCATCAGTGACAAACGGGGCCCGCCCCCGTCACTGACCATGTACATTCACCCAGATAACGCAGGACCAGATGTAACATGTCATTCAACCAGTCCTGCCGCTCTAGACGCTGAGAGTCTACTCTTCCTCTTCTGAGTTTGCAAAAGTAAAAGCAGTAAGTGCTGACCACGTATCCCATACACAGGAGACCAAGTACTCTTACCCAGAAGTTTGCTTATTACAGCAGGAGTATTACAGGTGCCTGCAGAGGGAGGTTCAAGGTTTGGAACCTGTGTCTGCTTTATACTTTCTTGCCCAGTCGATGCATCCTTCTCTGAATCAGTCACCCAGCCTCATAGTTCATCCAAGTCCAATCACCAGCTTGTGAAGGCATGACTCAGGAGTTCCTGAACATTCACCAAGTTAAGATCAGGATCATGTTTCTGGGAAATTAAGGCCACCGCCCAAAACAATCCCTGACTCTGTGTTCCCTGATCTGTTGCACATGGGACAGAGCAGAGCTTGGCAAGCGTGGAAGTGGAGATGGAAGGGGACCTGCAGGCTGCAGAAGGCCACGTGCCCTGCCCCTTACCCAGCCACGATCCATCCACGTGAAGAATGAATTTTATGTAACTAAAACCCAAGTTGCATGTGACTAGTTGACATAGATATTATTTTACATATTTTAGATATTTAATTGGACATCTATTAATTTTGCTTTGATAATTCTTGTATTTGGGGGCCAAGAATTCTTTTCCCGATCTTCCACATTTTCAGAAACCCTTGAAAAGCCTTCAGCCTCTTGTGGCCTGTGGGCTCTTTGAAGCCTTGGGATCTAATGAGATGAAGCAAGCAGCCCTGGCAGCAGGTGAAGTAGGGAAGTGGCCTCAGGTGGGCCAGGGCGGCAGAGTTAAAATGATTCAGGAAGGGAAGGTTTTCAGAAAATAGCAAGCATAACTCTGTCCTTTATCGTTTGCTGAAACACTTGTCTGATAGAGCCTTTTGCCAAATGTTAGGTCATTTACACTCTGGGCATTTAGGACAAGAGATGCTAAACTCTTACCAGTGTGTGTGTGTGTGTGTGTGTGTGTGTGTGTGTGAGAGAGAGAGAGAGAGAGAGAGAGAGAGAGCATGTGTGTGAGTGTATGAGTGTGCACAGAAGCCTCTGGACTTCTGTCTCTCCAGAGGCAGCTCCCCCCGATGTCTGAACCCTGTAGCCATCAAGGAAGAAACACGTCTGTGGTTTATGGTGCCCACATGGGGTGGCGTTGAGTGCTCATGGAATTTCTAAGAGGGCAAAGCATCCGTAGACCAGGGGCTGAGGTTCCATGCTGTGCCCTGGGCACCACAGCTTTCAGTAACGAGTCTCTGGCCTCCTAATGCCAGCATTCCATGGCCCTGGTCCTACAAAGCTGTGGGGTATCCCCACATAATAATTTTTATATTGAATGAGTAGGCCTCATAAGGGGTGATGATAAAGCAACTTTATTTTGTCTCCCACTGCTCCTTCAAAATCATCTTATGTGGCTGGTTCTCCTCCTGCCCCTGGATGAAATCTAGGTCAACACTGATGACTTTCCTAGTCATTCTCCAATAATGCAGAGGCACATGATCACCTCCAGAGCCTACCTTCCCTGTGGAGAGGGGGCACCTGCACACCAAGGCTTCTCCTCTAAGCCCTGAATGCAAATTCCTTTCCCCTCCAGCATCTCCCACTTTGATTCTCTATCCCCTTGAAGGAGACCAGAGACCCCCATGGTTGCCTGGAATCTGTTGCCTCCGTGCTTCACCCAGAACCAGGCCTGAGATAGTTGGACTTTAACTTTATGTTACAAATCGGTGTTGAAGAAATGAAGGAAAGCCTGTCAAGGCCTTAATTTGCTCATTGCTCATGGAAGTAATGCCTAGACTGCAGGACTACTTCCTAGTGGTACTGCTGTAGGGATTGCTGCTAGGTTAGAATCAAGCACAAGACACTGTGGAGAATGGAGCGTGTGCGTGAGTGTGCACGTGTGGTGAGATAAGCGTGTGTGTGTGTGTGTGTGTGGGCACACACATGTGTGTGTACTAGTGGGATAAGAATGTATGTGTGCACATGCATGTGTGTGTACTCATGGTGGGATGAGAGTGTGTATGCATGTATGTATGTACACATGGTGGGATGGGGTTGTGTGTGTGTATGTGCATGTTTGTGTACTTGTGGCATGAGAGTGCATGTATGCACGGGCACATGGGTGTACCCATGGTGGCATGAGTATGTGTGTGTGCATATGTGTATTCATGATGGAATGAGAATGCCTGCATGTGTGCACATGTGTGTATGTGTCTATACACATGATGGGATGAGAGTTACCCATGTGTGTGCACTCACACATGGACATGCTCCTGTTCCCTCACACATAGATGCACCTTTGAGCATCTCTTGTTACCTGCCTTTCAGTCAAAACCTCCGAATCCAGTATTAAAACTGCAAAAACCAGGTTAGGGCAAAGGGATCAAGTAAATCATGAGCATATAAAATAAGCATCTGTCTGGGTCCACTCTGTGTTCCCTGCTCCCCAGTAAAATGCTGGTTCCAGAGAAAATGTTTCTCGTGCGTTTGAATCAAGGGAACCTCTCCTCATGAAGGAGTGGAAGGACCAGCATCAGCCCTGCACCCACCTTGACTCTTGAGGAAATTGTGACCCTGAGATTTCACCCCGTCTTGTCACAGTGGCCTGTGCTCCCCAAGGACTGAGGAGCATTCGTGTTCAAAGAAAGGAAGAGCGGATGGGGAGAGTACCAGAGGGAAGGAGGATGAGAAAGAACCTTCTCAGAGCACTCCAGGCCCTTGTTGGTGAGGAGCTGATGAGAGTAAAGGCTTAGGTAGCCCCATGCAATCCCAAAGAACCTGAGAGGCCACGGTTCCACCAAAACCAAGTAGGTTCCAGCAGGCTTCCACAATAGAAAATCTGGTGCCATAAAGCATATCTGGGTCTGTCTTTGCAGATTTAAGAAGATAATTCCAATCCCAGAACAGAGCATGGTCCAGATGCTGTGCCACCTTCTCGAGTGTCTCCTGACCGAGGAGGACATCCCTGTAGACTCCCCCAAGGAAACCTATGAGCTGTATTTTGTGTTCGCTGCCATCTGGGCTTTTGGTGGAGCAATGATCCAAGATCAGGTAAGAGGAGGGGCTGTCATTGACACCCATGTGCAAGTCCACCAAGGCAAAAACCCAACTTCCAGCCAAGATTTGGAAAAGAGGACTGATGAATGTCAGAATTAACATGAAGTCATCCATCTATTATCTACTCATTGCTCTTCTAAAGACGTCAGTCCCCATGAAAGGGCCACTTGGAGCAAGACAGATGAGCTCAGGCTATGTTTTGAGCAATTGTTTTTTGAGCTGATATATCCTGATTTCTTGGAGAGTTGCAATGTTTTGGAACAAACGGAGGTAAAGGTATACTATTTGGCAAGCTGATGGGTGTTTTATAGAGGGAATGATGCTGTGCTGTAGAGGCTTTAGAAGGGGGAATCCCTTTAGTAATCCAGAACAAGCATATGCGACTCCATACCAGGCCAGAGTTACCCAGCATATCCCCAATCCCCCAAAACACAGAGCTGCCCACAGAAGCTTGGACCAAATGTTCATGGACATCTAGGGGTAGGAAACCAAGTCAGTATTTATATCCTGATATTGGCTGCTGTAGCCTCCTGTATTGGGGTAGGGATGTTGGCTTGGAATATCTTGGCATCCTATTCTCTAATCCTTCCTATATCCCCAGACTTTTCTTTTAAAGAAAGATTTTATTAATTATTTGAGAGAGCGAGGGGCTGGTGCACGCAGAGGCAGAGGGAGAAGCAGACTTCCCGTTGAGCAGGGAGCATGATGCGAGGCTTGATCCCAAGACCCCAAGATCATGACCTGAGCTGAAAGCGACACTTAACCAACCACCCAAGTGCCCCTCCCCAGACATTTCCTTGGTTTAGTTTCCTCCAAATAAGAAGTTCCTTATCTGGAAACATCATATTCAAGGTTAGACAAGCCAGCCTTTGACAGAGGACTTCAGCTATCAGGCAGGGTCACATAGGGGCTGAGGCATAAACTCTGGGTCTGAATTATAATTTTGCCACTTATTACCTGGGGGACATTGGGCAATCGCTTCAACCCTCTCCACCTGGATGAGGGTGCTGACAGTGGTGCCCAGTTTCCTGGGCAGTTATAAGGATTACAGGAAGGGATACTGTTCTGCTCATCTGGCACAGATACATGCAAAGCTGTTAAAACTGTGCTGGCACACGTACATGCTTACTATTAATATTCTCATACCATAAATACTCAGTTTCATAGCAGGTGTCTGGTACCCCCTCACAGCAAGGGATCAAACCAAGCTGCAATGGGTGGAGAGGTATGATTTACTCTTTCTGGTCTGGGTTGGTCTGGGGCTCTTTCGAGGAAAGAGGTAGAAAGTTTCAGCCTCCCAGGGCAAAGCCACATTCTAGAATCTAGAATGGTGGTGAGGGAGAATTAATTTAGAATTAACAATTAATTTCTATTCCGTTTCCACAGGCCCTGCTTGTTAGCATCCATCCTACCTCTCTTCACTCCCTAACGTGTCCTTTGGTGGTCCACATGCAGAAAGCAGCTCTCACAAGCTCCTGGGACGCATACCTTTCCCTGTCTCCCTCTCCAGGGCCAGACGCTGGTGGGCAAGGGGGAATCTCTGAGGGCAGGGTGGGGAGGGAGGCCCGAACTGGGGTTGAGGCATCTGAGAATTTCACACTGTGTCCCCTGGTCCTTGGAGCTTCTCTGTGACAGCTTCTTTGACAGCTTTCCATCCTTGTCCCTCACTTTTTAAAAATGATTTTATTTACTTATTTGGTTGTTCATTTCAGCACAAGCAGGAGGAGGAAGGACAGGGCCTAGGGAGGAGCAGGGAGCCCGACTTGAGGCTTGATCCCAGGACCCCGGGATCATGACCTGAGTTGAAGGCAGATGCTTAACTGACTGAGCCCCGAGGTGCCCCTCCATTTCCCCTTCGAGGCAAGGAATCCACAGGCTGGACGGGACCTAACTAAAATACAGAGGTCCCAAAAACATAAGTTCCTGCCTTCCATCAAATGCATGCTGTGACCTTTCAGCAGCTCAAATGTCATACAGCAACCACTTCTGGGCTTTGCCACCATGTTGGTGCTTAGCAGGTAGCAGGGAAACAGGATGAAGACACTTGGTCAATTTTTCTATCTCAGTATAAATTTAAATCCACTCAACTCTTTTTAAAAGCCCAGGAGAAAGCATCCCTCCAGGCGTCCTGGGCTCTGGAGCGCTTGGAGCTGTAGGCAGCCATGCTACTGCATGGGGAGAAGACAAGGAAGAAAGCTTTTAGCAGCAGGGAATGCCCCAGACCCCTCCACAAGCTGCATTCAAGCTAAACACCAAAAATAATGCTGTAAGTAGAAAAATAGGAAGCTGGCCAAAATACCCACCTCGAGAACACACACACAGTGGTGCTGATGTTTGTAAAGCTGTCGTTAAAGCAGAAATTCAATATGCAGCCCGTACGTGAGTTAGAAGCTCCAAAGGAAAAAGGAGGTTGTTACTAAATACTTTGCAGGGGTCCCAGGAAATGGTCTCTCAGAGGGCACCAGCTCGGGAAACCAAACACCTGAGTCCAACTCCCAGCTCCACCATGGGCTTCCAGAGGCCATCCTTTTGAGTTTTTGTCTTTTCGTATATAAAATAGGAAAAATTTGTACTAGCCAGGGTAACTCAGAGCATGGTGAGGATCAGATGAGATGATGCTACAGCCCAAACTCTTTTACAAATATACAGATGTGCCTTAGTGTCATCAAGTTCAAAGGCAGGAAGGGGGCGGCAGGACTGTCCAAATCCAAAGGTGTTGTGATGTCTGAAAGATCATAGCTGAAGAGACACCCAAAGAGTTGAACTGAGAAAGAGCTGCTGGTTGACTCAACAGAGGTGACCTTGTCTTTAGTGTCCAATTATAATGGAGGTGAGGCCAAGTGCCAGGTAGTGGAGAGGAGGTGATGCTGGTCCAGTCCAACGGGCAGTGTAGCTGGTTACCTGACCAAGGAGCTCAAGGTGGAACTGGAGGTAGAGAAAGAAGATACACCCAACCTCCTTTTTTCTAGAGGTGGCCTTTGCCTTGGATTTTCCATATAAATCTAGAACCAGGTTGTTTATAGGAAGTGAAAAGTCTTGAAGGATTTTATCCATGAGGTTTTCCAAGGCTCTGATCGCAGAGCACAGTGTCAAGAGGACAGAGCACCCCCTTCATCGGAAATCAGATCAGAAGAACAGCAAGCAAAGCCGTCCTTCTCTTAGGGCTTGTTTCTGTTCTCATTCTAAAGTAAAAGAATTCAAAACAATCTTTCAACAAAAAAAAGAAAGAACTTAAAAAAAAATAAATAATAGGGCAAAAGAACTCAATCCTACTTACCCAGTAGGTGACAAAACAAGGAGTGCCACTCTCTGCAAATCCAGATTCACTGCCACAGGGCGGGCTTGCTTGTCTGTCCAGACTTCCAACTCCATCATTGTTCTGCCCTTCAGGAATAGGTCCTGAAATGTCCAATATGGGTCTCTTTTTAAGTTTTCATTTTTGGAATTTTTTCTAGGTCTGTATGTTCAAAGAATGGCTTTATTGCCAGTAGTAAGTGGGTATGCTATGGCAGGTGTGTGCATGTGCGTGTGTGTGTGTGTGCACGCACATGCACATGTGCATATGTGTTGGATGTTTTGGCTGGGACACAGTAAGACCATGTGAGTACATGGGATGCACAGTCTTATCCTGAGGGACTCCTGATCTAATGTGTGTGCGTGTAATATGTATGATACATGATCTAATATGTACGCATGTAAATTACACAAAATAAGGCTTTGTCTTTGCTGCTCCTACATTTTAGAAATTCTGTGAGGGCACCTTAGAAGTCCTTTTTTCTAGGTTGCTCATTTTGTAGATGAGGGAAATGAGGCTCTTCTCACTCCACCACCCTGTACCCCCAGATGTCAATGGCCACCATGTTACTCATTCTATCCCCGACTGTCACCCCGGAATTTCTGAGTCTCGGCAGCCTGGGAGGATGGGGGTCCATATATCTCTTCAGGAGCTCTTGGCCATGTTTGCCCATCTTATGGTCACGAGCCCCCAGTCTCCTCTCTGTTCTTACACCCCCTTCCCTACACCCCATAAGGACACAGCACAGTGGCAGGGCAGCTCAGCCACATGGTCAAGGGGTGGCACGCGCACCTGCTCAGGCCTGGCCCCCATGCCACTGTGTCTTGTTAGGGCTGATCCTCAGGGAAGCATCATCCTTCCCCACGTTCCCCACCCTGACCTGCCTGATGCTAGGGCAGCCTGTCCAGGCTTCTGAAGCTCTGGAGAGCCCCACCTCCTGATTGCTTTGTTTGGGCAGATTGTGGACTACCGGTCAGAGTTCAGCAAGTGGTGGCTGATGGAGTTCAAGACCATCAAGTTCCCCTCCCAGGGAACCATCTTTGACTACTACATAGACTCAGAGACAAAGAAATTTGAGCCTTGGTCCAAGCTCATCCCCCAGTTTGAATTTGATCCCGAGATGCCTCTGCAGGTAAGTGTGGCTGAGTGACCAAAGGATGTACAGTGGCGCCAAGGATCTGCAGTGGCTTTAGTGCCAGCCCCTTATTGGCGTACAAGTGTTTTAACTTTGCAGGAGCCAGTCATCCCCAGCTGCACACTTTTCAGGAGGAAATCTTAGGTGCAAAAAGCCACAGATTCCCCCAAAGACTAGGCAACTTGATTAGACTCCACCAGCCTCCTTGGTGGCAGAGCAGGGGAAACACCACGGCAGAAGGTTCTCAAACACAACAGAGCAGCCGCAGGGAGTCAGACAGAGCTGGCAGGGGAGGGAGGGGATGCTCTCCATCAGAGAATGGAGTCGTGGAATGGTCTTACTGTGCATGTGACCAAAGTCACTCCTGCCCGGCATAGGGAGCCAGCACCACCACACCTCTTCAGAAATGCTCCAGAACATTTTGCAACACACCTGTTTCTCCCACAAGCCCCTGGCACACTCATCACATTCTCCCTGCAGGCTTGTTTGGTACACACAAGTGAAACCATCCGAGTGTGCTACTTCATGGAGCGGCTTATGGCACTGCGGCGGCCGGTCATGTTGGTGGGGGCCGCAGGCACGGGCAAGTCGGTGCTGGTGGGAAGCAAGCTGGCCAGCCTCGACACTGAGGAACACCTGGTGAAACACGTGCCGTTTAACTACTACACCACGTCAGCAATGCTGCAAGGTGAGGGCCTGGGGCACATGGAGGGGAGGGTGGGGGTGTCTGAGTAGCTACGCGCCCTGACATGGAGCTGGAGTAAAGCATTGGGCACCTGCTTGGCTCCTGTGCCCATACTCCTCTCCTGCCTCTCCCTTCCTTTCTCCTCCATGGCACCTCTGTTTCACTCCTCCAGCACCCTTAGCACCATACTTTTTCTCATCCTGTCTCCTACATTCTTCCCTGGTCTCTTACCTCCTTCCTGGGCCAGGAGTTCAATACAGAACAGTGTTCAGTACTTTGATGCCAAGGAAAGCTGACACCCACAGAAGGATGGCCACCGGCTTGTAGACCGTTGGCTCTTGAAGCATCTCTTGAGATCATTTCCTTCACCCTTCTTATCGGACAAATAGGAAAACTGAGGCTTGGGTAAAAATCGCCCAAGGTCAGCCATCAAGTGGCAAGGTTGGTGGGGCACATCCGGTCTTCTGAGCACACAGTGGGTGATTTCTACTAGGAGTTGACGTGCTGAGCTCCCGAGGGGACATGGGTCCTCCAGGTGTGGCGTCAGGGTCAGAGGTTCACTGACAAAGTTTCCCCCTTGCCAGCACCACTTTCTCCCTGACCCTTGTTAAGAGTAGGGTCTCCTTTTATGTAGAAACACTCACCACATTAACCCTAGAAGCAGCTTCCTCTTGGCGAGGTGTCCAAGCCAGGCTCCTGACAACATGAGAGGGGTTGCAAGGTGGGGGAGCACCCTGCTCTTGTTCCTCACACCATAACTCGGCCATGCTTCCCACGTGAGACCCCAGCACGTGCCCACACCCCAAATGCAAAATCACTGACAGGAATTCCGTGCTCCAGGCTGTTCACACACTGGTGATTATAAGCCATAGCGTAGCATGCAGAATGTGAGCCTGGCACTGCGCCTGTCCGACATCCAGGCCTCAGGCCAGCAGACTTGCAAAACAAGCTTCACTTTGTCCCTTGCTCAGCCTGGACTGGCTTCATTTACCCAGACCTTCCGTGGCCCCCCTCAGCAAGAACCCCAGAGTCAGTCAGCTCAGTGTTGGCGCATGCCATGTCCCTGACTCCTGCATAGAGAACAGCTCACTTCTCTCCCTCCTCCCGACCATTCTGGCCCTTCTCCATGTGCTGCTGGGAGCACCACTAATCTGCTCCCTGCCTCTCAGAGCCATTAGGCCCTGGCATCCCGACAGAGAGATTCTTCTACACCTCTTTGTCAAGTGAGCCTCTGGGCTTCCTCCCATGTTGGGCTCAGGAATGTTCCACATCCCAGTCAGAACCCAGCAAGCGACTGCAGTTCCCATGTTAACATAACAAGACAACGAGACATGATGAGGACTCATGTCAGGAGTTCACTAGTTGGTCAGTGACATACATGAGCATCTTCTGTTTGAATGGCCAAAGAGGATGCCATTTTTGTTGTTGTTGCTCCTCACAGTGTAAACAGCTACAGGCATGAGCACTTTTAAGTTTAATCTGCATGATTAACATTTTTTAATCCAGCATTTTCTGAAATCTACATGAGCAACCAAACCTGTCCCAACTTCTATAGTGTAAATACCCTCACCGTGACCAATTTCAAGCTGCCAGTGCAATGTCCGTGAACAGAGAAGGCAGTAGCTCACCCTTCGTGGTATTTCCACTTCCCAGATACAGTAGACAAGAAATAGCTTCAGCAGCACAGATAATGGTAAAGTGGGGTAAAATAATTCAGATGTGATGAGATTTAAATATCTTTACCCTTGTTTTCAATGTAATTTAACTAGTAAGGTTATTGAACTTACTGTTTAAATAATGACTGTGTTTAGAAATCCATCTTGCAGAACTACCTCAGTTGTAACAATCAGCTCTCAAGAGGCAGCTCCAGTAAACCACTGGCTGCAGCCTTCTTCCGTGAGACCTTAGCCACCATCATGGCACGCCATGTTATCTTCATGGCCTGGCCGCATCCATCATGGCCTGGCCACATCACATTCATGCACTGTAGTGGTTGCAAGCAGACTTCATATGCATGGCTGGCTCATGTCTGAACACTGTTTTGTCTACCTTCCAGAGTTTCTTGCTCATGGCAAGACATGCCTCTTCACTTATTTGTAAGCCTAGAGTCTAGTGACTGATCAGATTATCAGTTTTGCCCATTCACTCCAATTCTTACGCTACTACCTCTCTGCTCATATCAACAACTGGCATTTATCAAACATTCACCAAGTATATGTCAGGCACCAACCTGAGACTGGAATTTTACACATATTTAAATTATTTAATCCTTTATAGCCCCATGAAATAAGGCCTTGCATTATCGTTCTGTTATTGATAAGAAAATCAAGGAAGAGAGAAGTTAAATAAGCTACCATAGGCCACACAGTAAGTGTTGGAGTTTGGCCCCAGACAGTCCGACTTCAGAGCCTGTGCTCTTAATTGTGAGGTTATACTGCCACCCTGGCCAGAAAATATTTTGAAAACTGAAATAAATGTTTGCTATTAGTACTGTTATCATTAGTGGTGCCATTCGAGTATTCTGGAGGAGTTGTTTTCTAGGATCCTATTATAAGGATTCTTAGTTTAAAAAAAGTACCTTGGGCAGCTCGGGTGGCTCAGCGGTTTAGCGCCACTGCCTTTAGCCCAGGGCATGATCTTGGAGACCTGGGATCGAGTCCCATGTCAGGCTCCCTGCATGGAGCCTGCTTCTCCCTCTGCCTGTGTCTCTGCCTCTCTCCCTCTCTCTCTCTCTCTCTGTGTCTCTCATGAATGAATAAATAATCTTTAATAAATAAATAAATAAATAAATAAATAAATAAATAATTTAAAAATTTTTTAAAGTACCTTAAATAATGAATCAAAACATAATCGAGGAAAAGGAGATGAGCTGTTTGCATTGCCTGGACCTCTCTCTCTTATTCTGGGCCCCTAAGCCAGAGGATTTTCCCCTTCTCTCTTGTTGAAGCACAGAGAATTATTTAAGAGTCAGACTGCCATCAGATGGAACCAGAATGATACTGGCCCCTCACTGCAGCTAGACACAATGCTTCTGCATCTTGTGAATTTCCCAGTGGCCTCTTGGTCCCATCCATCCTCCACACTAGGGATGGATGAAGCAGTGATCTCTAACCTAACCTATCTAGAAGGAACAAGAAACCAGGGAGTCACCCAGAGCCCCAGGGTAACAGGATAAATGCCCCAAGAGTCCTCACTGCAGAGCTCATACCCTTGACTTTGAAAAAAATGCTGAATTCCCTTTCTGGGAACCTCCTGCCTCTTGATTTGGTCACAGTCCAAACAACTTTATTGGGCTTCTTAGCCTAAAACATTTTATTTTTCTAAAGATTTTTATTTATTTGAGACACAGAGGAGAGAGCATAAGCAGGGAGGAAGGTCAGAGGGAGATGGAGAAACAGACTCTCCACTGAGCAGGGAGCCCGACTCGGGCGGGGCTTGATCCCCATACCCTGGGATCATGACCTGAGCCGAATGCAGACGTTTAACCAACTGAGCCACTCAGGTGCCCCTAAAACATTTTAGAAACAACAAAATGGCAGGAAAAAAGATGCCAATGACACTTAGAAAAGTGGTAGCAAGGAACCTGATATCCAAAAGGACACGGAGAATTTCAAAAAGGAGATACAAGAACTCCTAGGGTAACTACTCTGGCCTTGAACAAGAGGCAGATGCCCCCACCCACATCCTGATCCCAACCCTCTTTCTCAGCCAAGTGTCTTCATTGCTGGTCATGCTCAAGACCCTGCATAATTACGAAAATATTGAATGTATTGTGAAGCAGTCTGCATCAAAGGGCAGGTAGTACACCCAGATAGGTGTGCAAAATGTGCAATTATAACGTGTCTGTAGTGGCACATGGTAGGAATAGCCTAATTATCTATATGATGAAATGTGAAGCATTATTACAAAGAATGAGGACATTCTCTGTGAATGGATTTGGAACTCTGTTCAAAGTTTTGTTGCACAAAAAAAGCGAGATACAGAACAGTATATTGTGTGCTCCCAAAAATGTCATATTTAAAAGATATAAAGACAGAACAAGAGGCACCTGGATGGCTTAGTTGGTTGAGTGTCCGACTCTTGATCTTGGCTCAGGTCTTGATCTCATGGTCATGAGTTCAAGCCCCACCTTGGGCTCTGCACTGGGCCTGGGGCCTACTTAAAAGAAAAAAAAAAAAAAAGAGGGTCGCCTGGGTGGCTCAGGGGTTGAGTGTCTGCCTTAGGGTCAGGTTGTGATCCTGGGACTACATTGGGCTCCCTGCATGGAACCTGCTTCTTCCTCTGCCTGTGTCTCTGCCTCTCTCTCCCTGTATCTCTCATGAATAAATAAATAAATAAATAAATAAATAAATAAATAAATAAATAAATTTTTAAAAGAAAAGAACAAGCTGAAGGTTGATGGAGGAGGGTGGAGGATGGACTAGATAAGTGGTGGGCATTAAGGAGGGCATTTGTGATGAGCGCTGGAGATGCTATGTAACTGATGAGTCAGTGAATTCTACTCCTGAAACCAATATTGCACTATGTTGACTAATTAGAACTTAAATACAAATTTGAAGGAAAAACAAAAAAGAGATACATAAAATGTGCATATATATATATACATATATATATATATATATCACTCACATATCTATGCTTATATATACTTAGAAGATCTCCAGAAGTACATACAATAAATTGATAACAGCAGGTGCCCCTGGCAGGGGGAACTAGATGGTAACAGAGAGCTGGAGAATTATTTAAACTTTTTAAAAATTATGGAATTTTCCCAGCATGCAAGAAAGTACAGAAAAATAATATAACAGATGCCCATGTACCCACCACCCAGGTTTCATAGATGTTAAAATTGTATCATTTTTGCAGTGAATCTTAGCATTGCAAGTACAGCCAGCACACCACCCCCATCCTCCTTCTTGCCCCTCTTTGAATACTAAAGTTGATGTGTGTCATTCCAAATTAATGCCTTTTCTTAAAAGTTTTTAAATTCCAGTTAACACACAGTGTAATATTAGTCTCAGGTGTACAGTTTAGTGATTAAGCATTTCCATACAGCCTTCCGGGTGTTCATCACAAGTGTGCTCCTTAATGCCCATCACTTCTTTCACCCATCCTCCCACCCACGTCCCCTCTGGTGACCATCTGTTTTCTATAGCTAAGAGCCTGTTTCTTGGTTTGCTTATCTCTTTTTTTCCCCCTTTGCTCCTTTGTTCTGTTTCTTAAATTCCACATATGAGTAAAATCATATGGTATTTGTCTTTCTCTGATTGGCTTATTTCAGTTAGCATTATACCCTCTAGCTCCACCCACATCATTGTAAAAGTCAAGATTTCACTCTTTTTATGGCTGAGTAATATTCTATTCTATACATATATAGAATATATATATATAATCTGCTTTATCCATTCATCAGTTGGTGGCCAAACTGTTTCCATAGTTTGGCTATTGTAGATAAAGCCGCTATAAACATCAAGATGCACGTATCCCTTTGAATCATTATTTTTGTATCCTTTGGGTAAATTCCTAGTAATGCAATTACTGAATCTTGGGTAGTTCTATTTTTGAGGATGTTCCATACTGTTTTTCACAGTGGCTGCACCAGTTTGCATTCCCACCAACAGTGCAGGGAGGTTTCTTTTTCTTCACATCCTCGCCAACACAAGAATGTTGTTGTTTCTTGTGTTGTTGATTTTTGTCATTTTGATAGGTGTGAGGTGATATCTCATTATGGTTTTGATTTATATTTCTCTGATGATCAGTGATGTTGAGCAAAATGGATGAAAGACCTAAATGTGAGACCTGAAACCATAAAAACCCTAGAGGAGAGCACAGACAGTGACCTCTTTGACATTAGCCAAAGCAACTTCGTTCTAGATATGTCTCCTGTGGCAAGGGAAACAAAAGCAAAAATAAACTCTTGGGACTTCATCAAAATAAAAAGCTTCTGCACAGAGAAGGAAACAACAAAACTAAAAGGCAACATATGGAATGAGAGAAAGTATTTGCAAATGATGTATCTGATAAAGGGTTAGTATCCAAAATATATAAAGAACTTATATAATTCAACACCCCAAAAAACAAATAATCCAATTTTAAAAATGGGCAGAAGACATGAATAGACATTTTTCCAAAGAAGACATCCAGATGGCCAACAGACACATGCAAAGATGCAAATTTACTGTTAGTACATATATGTACTCATAAAAATATACAATGTTGTGTTGTAGTTATATTTTAAATATATATCATACTGTAACTTCCTTTAGCAACTTACTTTTTTAATCATTGTCTATTTTAGTACAAGTAGATCTATTTTTTTCAAAGATTTTATTTATTTATTCATGAGAGACAGAGACACAGGCAGAGGGAGAAGTAGGCTCCCTATGGGGAACTTGATGCAGGACTCGATCCCAGGATCCCAGGATCCCAGGATCACGACCTGAGCCGAAGGCAGACACTCAACCACTGAGCCACCCAGATGTCCCCTCATGTAAATCTATTTCATTGGTTTTCACTACTGCACAGATTTCCATTGTGTGAATAAATCACAGCCTATTTATCCATTTTCCCACTAAAGATAGCAGATTTTTTTGACACTTTACCTTTTTAGAAAGCACTATTGAGTTATAATTGACATACAACACATGGCACATATTAAAGTATACAATTTGATACGTTTTGAAATATTTACACACCCATGATGCCATCACTACAGTTGAAATAATGAGCATATCCATCACCTCTGAAAGTTCCTCCCCCCCCTTACCCTTCCACCCTGCCTGTGCCCAGACAACCACTGACCTGTTTCTGTCACAAAAGATTAATTTGCATTTTCTCGAATTGTCTATAATGGAATCACAATATGCACTCTTTTCTTTTTTTTTTTTTTTTGGTCTGGCTTTTTTCACTCAGCATGATTTTGAGATTTGCCCATGTTGTTGAGCATATCAACAGTTCATTCTTTTCTTTCTCGAATAGCAAGATAAAATATGTAAAATGCTCAGAATGAGTCCTAGCATACAATAAGGGCTTAGTAAACAGAAGCTATTATTATAATAATATCAAATCCCTCTTGAATTTAAGAATCTATAAATACCATGCAATAATTTCGAAGCCCCGACTGCCAAAACAAAGGAACACAAGCAAAACTCTTCTGCTTCGAAAGGGGGCTTTACTTCAACTATACTAAAACAAAAATGTTTTGGTGAGAAAGTCTCCAACTTTCAAATAGGCAGTGACCCAGCCCAGCAGGTCAATTCATGGGGCTTGTGGGGGATATTTTACAGTTCACTCATCTGGCGAGCCCATCAAATGCCTCATTTCTCAAAATGAGACTTTCTTTTATAGAAGGAGGCACCTGCTTGATACTCTCTGCACTGCTCCTGTCTTTCATTTTTTCCAGCTCTGGGGTCTCCACCAAGTACTTTTCTAAATGCAGATCCAATACTCTCTTAAGAACAAGTGGGGCTTTGGGCACCTGGGTGGCTCAGTGGTTGAGCATCTGCCTTTGGCTCAGGTCAGTGATCCTGGGGTCCTGGGATTGAGTCCCAAATCAGGCTCCCCACAGGGAGCCTGCTTCTCCCTCTGCCTGTGTCTCTGCCTCTCTCTCTCTCTCTCTCTCTCTCTCTCTCTCTCACACACACACACACACACACACACACACGAATAAGTAAATAAAATCTTTTTAAAAAAATGGGTTGTGTTCCAAAGCATTAATATGGCTCACCAGTGTAAATACCATGTGCTTTATGTAATGTTTATACTGTGCCAAAACTTGGGCTAAGGGTCTTACCCCTTTGGTTCATTTCACCCTCCCCATCCAATGAGACAGTGTCAGTAATGCCTTCATCTGCACTCAGCACAAAATCTGACAGCAATGACATGAACATTTTTTTCCATGCAACAAGAAGTCTTAAGGTAGGCAGTTGCTAATGCTAAATCAATGGCTCAATGGTATCAATGCTATAATATCTATTCTCTTAGCTGCTTCCTCACGGTGGCGGGATGACCACTGCTCTAGCCATCACATCTGCATTCCAAATGGAAAAAAAGAAAAAGATGAAGGGGAGAGGTAGCGCCCAGGTCAGGAAATGACAGCTCTCCAGGATCCCCCAATGGCTTGTGTGTGTGTGTTGCTATTTGAAACCTGGCCACCCCAATTGGAAAGTGACTAAAAAGAAAGAACTTGCAAATGGTGTCCAACACAGATCTGATAGTCTCCATTTTTGTGAGATGAGAAAAATGAGGCTTACCGATGTTCAGTGACTTCCCTGAAAGTCACACAATGAGTTAATAGCCAAGCTATCTTATTTCATCGAGCTACAGCCGCCTTCTGCTTTGATAAGAAGACTGTAAGTCCTGCTTCTGGTTTTCCATAATAGAATGCCAACTTTGCTTCCATTCATCTGATATCTAGAGCACATGGATATCTTTCCCTTTGATAGTAAATAAAATAGGCCCTTCAGGTATTCATCGAGATGTCAGATTTCTATTGACTTCTCTCCAAAAGCTGCCCAGAGCACAGATTTAGAACACCGACACCTCACATTGAGGAAGGCAGGGACCCACGCACATCCCATTCCCCAGCTCCTGAAACCCCCACAAACCCACTGCATTGCTTTCATTTCCTTTCCTGAACTTCAATTTAATGATCCACCTTCAGGCTTTGTTGAGGGTCAGGATGATAAGAAATCATTTTAAGTAACTTTTAGATCTCCTATGAAACCCATTTGAAGACCATGCCCATTCTGTACCCTGGTATTTCTTTTGTGAGTATCCATAATACATGCCCTTTAGAATTTCATGCCTGGAAAAATTTTTCATACCAAATGAGAGGTGGATTTATTCCAGTAATCCAGGATGACATGGTTGCTGTAATTAAACACAGATTTAGCTCTGAGATTTCAGATAGGGAATTCATAAAGAGCAGCATGCAATACATTTTTATTTGGTTACTGTAATGGTGTCATCCTAGATGATGAGTCCAAATATGTTTCTTTTCCTGTATTGTTTTGGAATCTGTGTTTAGTCTCTTAATTGGTCTGTTTCATGTCCCTCCAAATACTTGAAGCCTATTCTCATTCTTTTAGAAAATACAAGTAATTTTTAAAACTAAAGGAATTTTCAGGGACCTATAGACAGGATGGTCTAGAAAGGGAAAAAGAAGAAGCTAAGAAATGGACTGAGTCATCAATGGGCTCATATTTGCAGCATCAAAAGAGGAGGTTCAAGATGATGTGCCTCACAATTTGGAATTCTCTTACCATCCACCTGTGATTTAAATTATTAGTTTAACAAATATTTGAGTGCTTAATTACACTAATTAGATAGGAGCTCAGGCATCTGAATCTTTGTGTAATATAGATCTCCATAAACTATTCATTAAAAGTTTAAGGTTGGACAGGACCAGAATAGATCTGATTAGACTGTCAACCTCAGAGGAGCATCATCACACTTACATCATTACAGATAGGCAGCTCTTGTCCACCTGCCTCACTGTCTTTCAAAAAGGAGATGACACAAAATGAAATCATGAAAAATTTGTCACCTCATGGGCAGAGCACTCTGCTCAGGGTGAGTGAGAGTAGTTTCAGAGTATTAAAAAAAATGGAATACTGCATACATTTCAGACAATGGAGAAACCATCCCATAAATTTTGCTACCTCCAAATTATGGAACACAATGCAGCAATTAAAATCATATTTTAGGAGGATATGTTATTATATAATGATATTTACAAAACTTGGATTGAATCATTCTTCAACCTTTTGGTTAAGAGCAAGTATACAATACTTGGATTGAAAACATATATGTATATGAGCATAATATGCAATATAACTCTGATTTTGTAAAGGGAAAATTGAACAGAGTGAATAGACTAGGTTGAAATGCACCAAAATATTGAAACTAATAGCTCCTGTGAGGTGATTGAATCCCAGATAATTTTCATTTTCATCATTATGATTTTCTGTGTTTATTAATCTTTAGATAATGAATATGTGTTCTTTTTACAATCATACAGAGGACATTCTATTTGGAAAGAATAAATGCAAAGCCCTTCCAATATAATGGAAATGTCTTAACACATGAGAAACTAGATAATGTGGACGGGAAATATTTCCAAGAAAAGGAACATCACTACAAAGTCAGACATGATTAATTACTAATGATCTCTGTCAAAAGTGTGGTCAGGCAGTGAGTTCTCCAAACTGGGGATTTTTCAAGGGCAGAAGCCGTGTTGTGAAAATGTTCAAGTGGTTCGCAGTACCAGCTACCCCAGGTGGCCCAGGTTGGAGTCCTGGCTTGACCATTCAGTAGCTGTAAGACCCGGCATAGAGCCCTGGATTTTCTCGAAGCCTCAGTTTTCTCATTTGCTAAAAGATTTTTAATACATGGTAGGGCTGCTCAGTGATACATGCATATCACTGACTCTGTAGAGAACCAGGTCTTTAGTGATGCACCACAAGTGAATGGACACCCTGCTCTGAGTTCAAAGACCTGATGAATCTATAGGCTGGGAATGGCCAGGGTAGCCTTAGACAGGGACTGCAGTGTGAAGGCATCCAAAGGCTCTCTCCCTGAGTGATACAAAAGAAGCACTAGAATCAGGATCTACAGACCTGGATCCTAATTCCCACAAGGCTGGCAACCTACCTTAGTGTCAGTGTCTGTTTTCTTAGTTACAAAATCATGATAATATATCTCTCTTTGCCATTCATGGGTTTTGTTATAAAGTTCATTCATTTGTTCATAAGTATCTTTCAGACACCCTACTGTGTGCTAGGTAATGTTCTAGTACATTTCTCTGGGGTTCCAGAAGAAGATTCCTGTTCTCATGGAATTTATAGTGTGGAGGGGGTAACATAATACATAAGATGAATACATAGCATTTTAAGTGAAATTTTAAATATTTTTAATTTTTATTTATTTATGATAGTCACACAGAGAGAGAGAGAGAGAGGCAGAGACACAGGCAGAGGGAGAAGCAGGCTCCATGCACTGGGAGCCCGACGTGGGATTCAATCCCGGGTCTCCAGGATCGCGCCCTGGGCCAAAGGCAGGCGCCAAACCGCTGCGCCACCCAGGGATCCCCTAAGTGAAATTTTAAAATGAAGCAGGCACAGGGAGTGGAGGTTAATTTTAGCCCTTGTGTAGGGCAGGGCTCATTGAGAAATGGCATTTGAGCAAATAAATGCCTGATGGAAGTGAGAGAATAAGCTATGCTGGCCTTTGGGAGAAAGGATTGCAGGCAGAGGCGTCAGCCAGAGCGAAGGCCCCGTGGCAGCGAGTGTATGAGAGCAGGACTGCTCGAGCAGAGAATGGACAGGAGTGCATCGGAGAGAAAAACAGAGACGCAAGATTTGGAGACATGAGCAGACTGGCTCTTGCCCCTGGTGAGATAGAATTCCCCAGGTGAGTTTTAAGCAGGAGACTGAGGTATGAGCTGATTTACATCTTACTATTATACTCCTGTCTGCTGTTTTGAGAATATTATAGAGTAAATGGATCCAGGGCGAAAGCAAGGAGGTCATTTGGGAGGATGTTGTACCTAGCAGGTGGGAGCCAACGGGCAAAGTGGGGGTCACGGTGGGGACAGTGGTCACGGTGGGGACAGTGAAACAAGAACAGATGGGAACCGACTTTGAAACTGAAATTGCTCTTTGAGTGTATGATGGTGCTGAAATATTGCAGGAGGAGTGATATGAATAAAAGCAGAGGGCCACTAGTGCAGGACATGGCCACAGGCTGAGGGCCAGGCCAGTCCATACAGAGAAGTTCAGTAAGTTGGAGCCGATGGGGATGCCTGGGTGGCTCAGTCAGTTAAACGTCCAGCTCTTTTTTTTTTTAAAGGTTTTATTTATTTATTCGTGAGAGACAGAGAGAGGCGAGAGACATGCAGAGACACAGGCAGAGGGAGAAGCAGTCCCCATGCAGGGAGCCCAACGTGGGACTCGATCCCGGGTCTCCAGGATCAGGCCCTGGGCTGAAGGTGGCACTAAACTGCTGAGCCACCGAGGCTGCCCAGCGTCGAGCTCTTGATCTTGGCTCAGGTCATGATCTCAGAGTCCTGAGATCGAGTCCTACATCAGGCTCTACACTCACCAGGGAGTCTGCTTGAGATTCTCTTTCTCCCTCTCTTTCCACCTCTCCCCCAACTCGTGCTTGTGCTCACTCACTTCCTCTAAATAATAAATAACTAAACATGTTTTTTAAAAGATGGAGCGGGTGAACTCTGGGCCAGGAATGGGCTTGACTCTCGGGCCTTGTTTACAACAATGCAGGACCCAGAAGTGCAGGGGGAGAATCATGATCCTTTACACTTCTCATGTGTTGAGTGCCTTCACCAGCATGTTTGCTAAAACTGAAATCCACTTCTGTTTCTCCAGTTCTGTCTGCAATCACTGAACCCCCATTTCATCCAAGAATTTGGATGCCTTTCCTGAAAGGGTCTTCCCTCCCTAGAGGACTCCACATGATCCTTTTGGGATGATCCACCACATTCCAAGCCCACTTCTTGCTAACTGACATGCTTTTCTCCTCAGTAATCCTTTAGAAGCATAAAGAGCTTAATCAACCCAAATTATAGGGGTCTGCTTCATTCCAGGGGTTGATTTGAATATCACTGCTTTGGGGGAGGGGGAAAAGAAAACAAGTCTCCCTAAGAAGAGAATTTCCTCCTAGAAGGACTGTTCTCAAAAACATGTCCTTGGCAGCCCATTAATTATATTTCATCTTGACAGATCTCATATATAGTTGTTATATCTTTAGGGGGGAAAAGGTGTTGGGTGATTAATTGGTTGATAGTGTATGTTAATTGATGCTAATTAAATTTAAATCTAATTCATATTTGAAACACTTAATTTAACTCAGGACCAGAAAATTAGAATATTCAAGCTTCTTGAAGGAACTTGTCTTCCTATCTGTCACCTCCAAATGTCTATTGACACTTTCTCCTTGTTTACAAACTTGTTTTTCAAAAGAAGGAATCAGATGGTTCTTAGAGCTTCCAGCTGTAATAAGAAGTGTCGGTTCTTTTTTTTTTTTTTTAAAGATTTATTTATTTATTTATTTATTTATTTATTTATTTATTTATTCATGATAGACAGAGAGAGAGAGAGAGAGAGAGGCAGAGATACAAGAGGAGGGAGAAGCAGGCTCCATGCTGGGAGTCCGACGTGGGACTCGATCCCAGGACTCCAGGATCGCACCCTGGGCCAAAGGCAGGAGCTAAACCGCTGAGCCACCCAGGGGTCCCTGAAGTGTCGGTTCTTGCAAGCCATATTTAATTGCTTTATTGGGGGGGAAAAAAGTACATATATCTCCACTCCATTACTCAAGGTTGTCCTAAACAAGTCCTGTCAGGCTAGACAGCGGTGTTGTTTGAAGAAAAAATTCTAGAAGGCAGTCTGTAGCTAAGTCTCCAGAAAGGCACTGAGATGCTCTGCTAGGAGCCTGATAACCCAAAGGCAGTGGAGGAGCCCTTTGCAATGCTGGAAAGCTTCTGGTAAATTCTCTGGGGTGGCTATTCCCATTCCCCGTCAGGGAGGTGAATTCTCCGGGAACTCTGCTGACAAACTGTCCAGTAGCCCCTAGGTCTTATCCCCCAGGCATGGAAAGGGCCTCCACCCACCCTGCTATGGGAGCCACAGCTTCTGTGCCCCCATGTTGCCTTAGCTAGAGAAGCCGGCTCTAGCCAGGACACATGTGTGCGTAGGTTTCCCTGAGGGTAGAGTACCAGGTAGAGACTGTGAAGGTTTCCTCTGTTTCTACTCTATAAGCAAACCTGGGGACCACAGCAAGTAAGATAAGTGGAGTGTGGGCTCTGTAATATATATGCTCTGGACCTGTGTCCTGGCTTCACCTTAGAAAAGTACCTTGTACTTTTGGGCATCGAGTGTCCTCATCTGTAAAATGGGATGATACTACTAATCTTGTGCTGACATCGCAAGGATCAAATGAGATCATACGCATTTGTAAATGAGATCGTACCTGACACGGCACACAGCCAGGTGTTGAACACCTGGGTGATGCAGTCGCCCTTACTACCAGGTGATGCCAGGTGATTCCCAGCTTCACCTCTGGTCCCATAGAATGGTCTGGATCTGGTAGTGACTGCTGCTGTCTGCAGGCAAGTGCATGCTGTGTCATGGTCAGCCTGCCCTTGACACCTGTTATGTCTCAGTGGTGACATCTGAGGTTGGGACCTCCCTCCCTCACTAACTGACTCATCTCTTCAGCTGTCCTGGAAAAGCCTCTAGAGAAGAAGGCTGGAAGAAATTATGGCCCCCCAGGCAACAAGAAGCTTATCTATTTCATTGATGACATGAACATGCCCGAGGTGGATGCCTATGGGACCGTGCAGCCCCACACCATCATCAGGCAGCATTTGGACTATGGCCACTGGTAAGAACACCCATGTAAAAGGACTGGGGCCCATGGGGTGGTGGGGGGAGGCCTAAGGCAGTGCTGAAGGCTGTTTCCCTGGAGGCAAAGACCACAGCTGAGTGCTGGTACCAAATGAGAATCCCCATGGCAAACCTCGTTCCTCACGAAATTCTGTTTCTGGGGTGCTCTTTCAGACAGGGTTGTTAATGCCTACATAGGAAGTGTGGTCAGGGAAGATCCTGAGCACTCCCCCTCCCCCCAAAAAATGCCTACTTTCTTTTTCAACATTCATCTCAAAAGTTGCATTCTCCAAACCCCCAAAGCAGAGCTAACCACTCCTGTCCCCCCCACTGTGGTCCTGTAGCTCTGAACATGTACGCAGGTGCTAACAGCTCACACCCTGTGTAGTGCACATGTGCCTACATGCCTTCACAGCCTTTGTCTCTTTCAGAACAACTCACAGGGTCTGGGGTGTCTCACGCTCTTCGTTTCTCCCCTACCCCTTAGTCCATCCTTATGGCTTCTTTATCCTACGCTACTTCCGTAGATGTTGGATCCCTCAGGACTTTGGCCCAGGCTCTTGTCCTTTTTCATTCTCTACCAATGGATCTAGACTTTTTTTTTTTTTAAACTACCCAAACACGTGAATGATAGGACATATCCGTCCTCACTTTGACAAGGCACTCACCTGCCTGGGCCCTCACCTACCTTTCACCATGGTTTCTGACTGTTCCAGGTATGATCGGAATAAGCTGTCCCTGAAGGAGATCAGGAATGTGCAGTATGTCTCCTGTATGAACCCCACTGCAGGCAGCTTCACCATCAACCCACGGCTTCAGGTATGGGAGGAACCATGGTACCCAATCTTAAATAAATTCTACCTCACCAGAGCTGATATCACTCAATGATAAGTAATAACTGTCCCTTCCCCCATCCAGCCTCTTAAAGTGGCAAATCATACAGGATGCTGATTTGCATTTCTAGAGAGACAAAGACCCTTCTAGACCTGTGAAGGTTTTTGAGCTGGAAGGGGCCATGGAGCCCACCTGATTTAGCCCATTCTTCAGAGTAGAAAACCTTCAGTGAGATGAAATGACTCTCCTGCGGTCATATGGATCTTAAGTATCAAATACTGGTTGGGACTCAGATGCTCTGAGTTCTAGCTCCGTTCTCTTCCTACTACCTATTGGCATCTTCAACGGAAGGCCCAAAGCCCATCACTCCCCCAATCATTTAGGTTCAGCCTTTGTTTTGGTTCAGTGTGAGGAGTGTGACCAGAATATAAAACCCCAAGCCCTTATAAGAATTATTTGCTGTTTTACCCAAATGCCCAAAAGTCGATTCCAACTCTAACTCACATGCCTGTTCCCTTACGCAGCGCCACTTCAGTATACTTGCCCTCTCCTTCCCGGGACCAGATGCCCTGGCATCCATCTACGGCACCATCCTGACTCAGCATCTAATGCTTGGGCGCTTCCCAGTGTCCCTGCAGAAATCTATCCCCCAGCTCATCAGCCTGGCCCTGACCTTCCACCAGAAAATCGCCACCACGTTCCTACCCACAGCGATCAAATTCCACTACGTTTTCAACCTCAGAGACTTTGCCAACATTTTCCAAGTGAGTCCATCTGCTCCAAGATGCCCCAGAAGGCTTAGTGATGATCCAGTCCCTTCCATTCTTAGTAAAACAATAGTCAACACCAAACCCTCAGGCAAAGGCACAGTTCACATGGATCCATGAGCATCATAAACAGGTAAACAGGATGCCACGGGATCCGAGAGGAAGGACATTAGCCAGGTAGAGTTCTGTTTGCCATTGACATCATTTCCCAGGGCGTGTTTCTGAGTTGGTTCGTTTGGGTCAGAGAAGGCTCAACATCTTGAACAAAATGTTATATAATGACTCCAGCATGCATAGGAAGGGAGGCCAAGAGAAAACTACTTTGCAGGCCCTGGCTTTATATCCATTGTTCTTGGGATCAAAAAGAATGTCCCCTGAATCTTGCAGGATAGATCCACTTCCAGAAAAAAGCCATGTCGTAATACTCTTAAGATACTATCTGCCAGCCCCTGGGAAGCCTCTGTTTTAAAATTCCAGGTTCCTTTCCAGGCCACAGCCATTCAAGATGCTTCCAGCTGCTCTTCTGAATAGTGATGGTCTGTCTGCCGGTTGCTTTCCATTGCTTGACCCTTTGCTGTCAAAACATCCTGATGGCAATGCAGCAAAGTCCGACCCCCTCTTCCTGTTGGTCAGGTACACCATCCTCACAGGATGGAGTCCACAGCTTTCCCATCCTGGACAAGAATCTGCTGAAACTGCTTTTCAGAGAGACTCCTCCGCAAGATAGCCCTGAACTATAGCGATAGAGGAGGCATGCCTCTTACACCAAGCAGAGGCTGCACCTGTAGGGAAATGACAGTCACAGAGATTGGGGGGTGAGGCGTGACCTTCCATTGGGAGTATTTGGAATTAATTTCCCAGGGCACTACATGTGCAGGTAGGATTCTGGGGAAGCTCAGATTAGCAAAGGTCCAGACCTGGAGGGCATAGAGTCTGCATGGTCCAGCCAGGACTTTGGGTTGTAAAATGTAGAAATCTCCTAAACATGAGTTCAGAGATCTAGCAACCATGCTCCAGAATGGCCGATCCTAAAGGTAGAGACACTGAGCCCCACATGAGGGCAGGTCTTTGAGAACACCCCTAAACTGGCTCAGGAAAGCCCTCCCAGTCATGTACCTCATAAACATTAACTACTCAAAATGAGGGGACACAGGACCCCCCAGGGATTCTATAGATTTTCCTGAGAGCATACAGCTAGCAGGTGAAGAATGGGAACAAGAATCTGGGTCTTTGGGTTCCTGGCCAGACCCTCTATCTTCCACACCATTCTGTCCCTCTCATCTGCACTTCTGAGGAGGAAAACAAGCTTAAGATAGTTAAAGTAGCAAAAAGACTCCCTGCAAGCCTGTGAAGCTTGCAGACTGTAGATGTGAGGCCAGGACAATAACAAAGCTTGTGCATGCCCACTCTCATTTCTCATCTGTTAAATATTAATTGAGAAAGACCTTTTTATCACACACCCCCTCCCTTAAATCTCACTGCAGCTTGGTGAGGTGGGGGTGTCACCATCTACATTTCCCAAATGCAGAAAAGGGAGTTAACATCATTGGATCAAATCCACATTGCTCATAGAGCAGAAGCTGAAGTGGGGAGGGCATTAAGTCTCTTTTACCAGAAGCATCCAGCTCCTACCTGGACAGACACCTTGTCACCTGCACCCTCTAAGATGTATACTCATGTCAATCCTTTGGGATGCACATTATTATCCAAATTTAAGGTAGGCTCAGGGAAGTCACCAGCTGGATGACAGCATGAATGGTCATGAAGACAGAAAGGTATAGACAATGTCTATACCAATCAATAGCAAGAATCCACCTCAGTGGGAATGGAGAGTCAGGTGGAGGGGGTCGCTGAGAGGGGAGACTGGAAAGAGTATTTGAGGCCACAGTGGGCCCTCACAAAGTCTGACACTGGTCTGTAACGATAGCTAGCATTTACTGAGCGCAGTCCTAGACCTTGCACGTCTAGTAGCTAAATAATTCTCGGAATAATTGTGCACGGTCAAAAACCAATGATTTCCAACTTGGAAATGACAACATTATGCCACAGACACACTGAGTACCTTGAATATGATCACATAAGTGATAAGCAGCAGCACTGACATCCAAAGCTAGAATGTTCCAATCTACCCTGCAGGGAATTGGGCGCCAAAGACTCTCTGAGGAAGGACGGCTCTATTCCAGCCTTGTTTTTGTTTTTAATTTTTTTCATTAAAGTGTAGTTGACATGCCATATTATTTTATTAGTTTCAAGTGTAGAACACAGTGATTCAGCTTTTATATACATTACAAAATGCTCACTGTGATATTCCAGCCTTGTTTCAGTGGCGACCCTGCAATGTCAAGGGAGAGCCAGGAAGGGAGGTATTGGCCTAGAGGGAGGTCTCTTGTTCACCCTGAGCACGATGTGCCATCCAGGCCTCGCTGCAGCCTGCCAGCTGTCAGCCACCTGCCACAACGGTGGGAAAGTGCATCCCCCACTGGAGTCCCTGCCTCCCTGCAACCACACGGCCCACCACCCTTCTCCAGAGGGAGTTTCAGGCTCACAGCTTGACCATGGCCTCCGCTGCCTGCCTCCCTGCCTACTTGTCTGAAGTCCTGATGGAAGCACTGAGGGGGGTAGTTGAATGCCTGCTGGAAGACAGGCATTGCCTAGAGAACAAGCTGCTTTCCTCTACCCGGCTTGACTCAAGGCTCAGTAATTCAGACCTTCTCCATACATCTCTCACTGTCCTGATCAGGACACAATCTGATAGAGCTCCGAGTAGCAGAATTTATTAACCGCTCCATCTCCATGCAACTCGTAACCAAGGTGATGCAGAGTTTTTGCTTGACGTGCTCACATCGACTCAGTCCTTAACTGTTGGGCATCCTGAGCATTTGGCTTTCCCAGGGTTACAAACTCCAAGTCATAGCACACCTCACGGTGTCAGGGTTCCAAGAAGTCAGGGTTCCTGGGTGGTACTTCTTCCTACCCACTGCATCTCGTACATGCCTGACACCTAGGAGAGTGAGAACAAGGGAGGCTGAGATATGGGTGTGGATCGGGCCACAGGGACCTAATGGAATTTCTTTTTGAAAAATAAACTTTTATTGAGTGTAACATACATATAGGAAAGCACACAAGTCATAAGCTCACAGCTTGGTTAATTATCACAAAGTCATCACACCCACTTAGCCACAAGAAATAAAATAAGATCTTCAGATCAAGAAACAGAACATTCCCATATCCCTAAAGCTCTCTCTCTCTTTTTTTTCCCTCTCTTTTTTTCCCCTTTCATCTGTTTTTTTTTTTTTTTTTTACCCCTTCCAAGAGGTAAATACTACCTGGATTTCTAACACCCTAAGTTCTTTGGGCCTATTTTTGGATGTTATCAGAATGGAATTCCATGACAAATATTATTTTGTAACTTCGTTCAGTATGATGTTTATACTTACATATACAATCATGTTAAATTGGTTAAATAAATACTGGTGATAATAATTTCTTTCTTTCCAATCCTTTAATCTTATAATTTCTTTTTCTTGTCTTATTGTGCCGGCTATGACTGCCAATGCGAGGTTGAAGAGAAGTCATGAGAGTGGCCTTTTGCTGGGTTCCTAATTTTAGAGCTTTTAATAGTTGACCATTAAGTGTGATGCTTACTTTTTGTGGTTGCTCTTTGCCAGATTAAGAAAATTTCTACCAGTTTATAGTCTCCTAAGAATTTTAACTCTGAATGTATGCTGAAACTTAACAAATGATTTTTCTGTAGCTCTTAAAATAATTATATAATTTTTTCTCATTGTTTCTGGAAATGTGATAAATTACAGTATTTTTGAATCTTAGATCACCCTTGCATTCCTATGATCAACCTAACTTAATTGCTGCATGTTGAGCCTTTTATATTTTGCTAGATTCCATTTGCTGTTTTTTAATATACTTTTTGCACCTCAGTTAATAAGATTGTCCTATAATTTTCCTTTCCTCATAGAATGCTTTGGAAAGTGGTCTTTCTTTTCCTATTCTCTGGAAGACTTTGTAAAACATTCTTAAATGTCAGAAGAATTTACTGCTGAAACCATCTGGGGTTTTTTTGTGGAAGAGCTTAAGTTATGAGTTTAATTTCTTTTGTACACATTAGACAATTCAGATTTTCTATTTCTCCATGTCATTTGTGATGTTATTGATGTTCTTAATTTTTAATTTATTGGCATACAATCATTTATAACATCCTGTGATTATCTTTTAGATGCCTGTGTGTCTGACATTATGTCCTCTTATTGGATATTATTTGTGCCATTTCTGATTTTTTCTTTTTCTCTTTTTATCAGCCTTACTATGGAATTATCAATTGTGCTAATCTTTTCAAAGACACTGAAAAGTATATGAATATTATAAGATTTTTTTGCTTTATTTGCTATTTGATATCCACTTTTATATTATTAATAATCATTCTCTTCTTTATAATCTCTCTACACTTTTAGGGTTGTGGTTCTCCTTTTTCTAACTTCTTGACATGGCTACTTGTGCCATCAATCATCAGCCTTTCAGCTCTTCTAAAACATTCATTTTAAGGCTATGACTTTATCACTAATTGTGCCCTACATTCTACTATGCAAACTTTTATATGTTGTATTTTTATTATCATTCACTTCACATTATTCCTTAATTCCCCCTATGATTTCTCCTTTAACCCATGGGGTATTTGGAAGTATATTGCTCTATTTTTTTAAATTGAGAGATTTTCTAGTTCTCTTTCTCTTGTTGATGCTCAGTTTAATTCCACTGTTGTCAGAAAATGTACTCAATTACTTTATTCCTTTGAAATTTGTTGAGATCCTTGTTATGTCCCAAGATCTGACCAATGTGCACTTCTTAAATAGGGCATTCTTCAAATGCTGAGTGTAGTTGAATCAACATGTCAATTAGGTCAAGCTTGTAAATCATGCCATTGAAATATTTTACGTCATTACTGATTTTTTTTGACTACTTGTTCTGTCAGTTTCTAAGAAAGAATATGCTGAAACCTCGCACTGCATTTGTGGACATGTCCATTCCTCTTTTTGTTTATGTCACATTTGCTTTATGTATTTTGAAACTATGTTATTAGGGGCACACACATTTTGAATTAGTATATCTTCCTAATGGACTGACCTTTTTCTTATTATTAAATATACTTGTTTATTTCTACACTTGATCTTAGCCAAAAGGCCGAGAAATGATTATACTTTTTTATTTCTAAAACTGGCTCTTGCTTCAAAGTCAGTTTTGTGGAGCCATGTGGCTATTCCACATTATTTTAGTCAGTATCTTCATGCTCTATTTTTTCCAATTCCTTCATGCTATAGTGTTTTCCAATTTCTTATTTCAGCCTCTTCTTTCTTATGTTTAAGGTATATCTCCTATAAGCAACATATAGTTGGATTTTTAAAATCTTGTCTAATAATCATAGTCTTTTAATTAAAATATTTAGTTCATTTATATTTGATGTTATTTTATATAATATATTTAGGATTAAATCTACTTCATACTATTTGTTTTCAGTATGTTCTACCATATTCTATGTTTCCTTTCCTCTCATGTTCTGTATTGCATCAAACTAATCACTTTTTATTCTTTTATTTTCTCCCTCTTTTAGCATACATCTTAGCATTCATCTAATGGCTACCAAATGCATCATTTTATCCCTTTTTCTTTTATAAATTAGTACATTCTCAATTGCCATATATTGCAGGGGTCTTAGAATAATTTTATTCTATTGTTACTTTTAAAATTCAATGTATATTGAAACTTAAGCTATAAATACAATGCACTATTATATATAATTATATATGTATTAAATTATAATACACTAATATTTCTGTCTTAGTCAATATTTATGTTTTAAAGATTTTATTTATTTGAGACAGAGAGAGCACTAAAGAGAGCAAGTGCAAGCTGGCAGCAGAGGCAAAGGGGGAAGCAGGCTCCCCGCTGAGCAGAGAGCCCGATGCAGGACCTGATCCCAGGATCCTGGGATCATGACCTGAGCTGAAGGCAAATGCTTAACTGACTGAGCCATCCAGGTGCCCAAATCAATATTTACTTAGGTTTACTCACATATTACTCTTCTCATTGTTCTTATTCCTGTTGCATTTCTGATTCTTCCATTTGGAATCATTTTAATTCTGCCTGAAGAACTCCTTTAGTGTAGCTTCTATCTACACTAGAGAAAACTGAGAGACCAGAAAATAATCTCTCAGTTTTTATTTAACTGAAAGTATATTTGTTTCTTATTTTTTTAAAGAATTTTGGGAAGGGGGTTTAGCAGCGAGGTTGCTAGTCTAGGTCGGCAGCTATTTCTTTCAGTATTTTGAAGGTGTCCTTTTATTGTCCTCAGGTTTCCATTGTTTCTGTTGAGAAATTCTCAAGTCTTACTGTTCCTTTGATGCAGTACACACATTTTTTTTTTACTTCTTTACTTTTAAGATTTGGTTTGTCTTTGATTTTCAGAAATTTCACTATTATGCCCAAGATGTGCTATTTTTGTATTTATCCTGCTTAGTGTTTATAACACTTTTGAATCTGGGTGGATATCTTTTCAGTTGCCTTTCCTCCCCCCCCCCCCCCGCCCAGTTTTAGAGAAGTCCCAGCCAATATCTTTCCAAATATTCCTTCTGCTTCACTCTCTTCTTCTAGTATTCTAATACATGTATATGAGAACTTTTCACTGTGTCTTATATGTCCCTTATGCTGTTTCTTTTTTTCTATTTGTGATTCAAGCTGAATATTTTGTGCTACTCTCTCTTCCTGTAAACTAATTCTATTTTCAGCTCTGTCTATTCTGCTGTTAACCCCACTGATTAGTTCTTAATTTCAGTAACTGTAATTTAGGATAATTTTTTTTAAATTTTTTTTTTATTATTTATTTATGATAGTCATACAGAGAGAGAGAGAGGCAGAGACACAGGCAGAGGGAGAAGCAGGCTCCATGCACCGGGAGCCTGATGTGGGATTCGATCCCGGGTCTCCAGGATCGCGCCCTGGGCCAAAGGCAGGCGCCAAACCGCTGCGCCACCCAGGGATCCCTAGGATAATTTTTAATTTGAGAATTTCCATTTGATTAATTTTTAAGGACTCCAGTTTTCTGATGAAATTCTTTACTTGATGTCCTCTAATATCTTGGTCATTTTAATCATAGTTTTGTTAAAGTTTATGTCTGATAACTCCAATACCTAGATCTCCTGTGGATCAGTTTTTTCTTGATTTGGTTGTATCTTCTGGTATTCCCAATAATTTTTGTTTGCTTGCCAGACATGAGGAGTTTTTAAATGTGCAGATAATTTGAGTGTTTGGATGATGCTGTTCTCTTTCAGAGATTACATACTTCTGCCTCTGCTTCTGGTAAGCAGTTACCAGGGCTTGAGGAAATTGAAATTGGGCTCCAGTTTCTGTGAGGACAAAATAGATTTGTGATTCACTCATACTCTTGGCGTATAACCATTTGAGGGGTTCCCTTGGGGTTTTTCAAGATAACCCCCTTTTCGATCATTGTAATACAGATTACATTTTGTCTGTTCTCTTTAAAGGGCATCCTGTTCTCCTCAGTAGAATGTGTAAAATCCACACAGGACCTAGTAAAGCTCTATCTGCATGAATCAAATCGAGTTTATCGGGATAAGATGGTGGAAGAAAAGGACTTTGATCTTTTTGATAAAATCCAGACAGAAGTGGTCAAGAAAATTTATGATGTGAGTACTGCCCTGCCAATTTTTTTTTACATTTGAAAATAATTATTATGCAGATAATCACCCAAATGATAAAATCTAGCTCATGAAATGGAGGGGTAAATTACAGATTAGATTAGGGAAAGAAAATCTATCATTATTTTGCTGAGGTGAAAAATGCTAGGGGGGCTCCCTGGGTGGCTCAGCAGTTTAGCACCTGCCTTTGGCCTAAGGTGTGATCCTGGAGTCCTGGAATTGAGTCCCAGATCAGGCTCCCTGCATGGAGCCTGCTTCTCTCTCTGCCTGTGTCTCTGCCTCTCTCTCTCTCTCTCTGGGTCTCTCATGAATAAATAAATAAATTCTTTAAAAAAAAAAATCCTAAGACAAGTAAAAGCACCAATTAATCATAAGATCTCAAGGTTGAGAAGGTCTGTGGGGATCATCTGATCCAATTCCTCATTATTTTTTTAAAGATTTATTTATTTATTTATTTATTCGTGAGAGACATAGAGGCAGAGATATAGGCAGAGGAAGAAGAAGCAGGCTCCCTGCAAGGAGCCTGATAAAGGACTTGATCCCAGGACCGCAGGATCACAACCTGAGCCAAAGGCAGAGGCTCAACCACTGAGCCACCCAGGCACCCTGCAATTCCTCAATATATACTGACTCCTTTTGGTAACATCTCTCAGATTGGTCATCCCAATGGACACTCCAATGTCCTTGAAATTTCCCACCCTCATCTTTCCCAAGGGTTCCATTTTGGAGCTACTAGTGACTGGAAATTTGAAACAATTTTGAAATTTGGAAACTTTTGAACAATTTTAAAGGCTGGAATTTTTTCTAATAGTGATCTAAAAATTATTTCCTTGCCCTGTAATTTTAGGTCTACATGAAAAACTTTCACATATTTTAAGACCATTTGCCTTGTCCTTCCTGGGTCTTCTTTTCTTCAGACCAAATAGCCTCTGTTTTTTTAGCCACTTCTGATATCACTTGTTTTAAAACCCAGAGAAATTTGCTATCATTTTGATTGCTTTTCCATTAGTTCCGCAATCTGAAATCATGGTGTCTGACTTTCATTACACAACCCAACTGGGGTCTGACAAAAAGCAAGATCGTCATTGCCTCTTATATATACTATAATTGTGTTACCATTTCCCAAAATTGCCCTACTAACTCGTTGCACTGCAATATACTTCTTGAAAAGAAAATATCCATGATAAAATAAATTGAGAAATATTTCATATTCTACCCATCCCTTGGGAATTCACAGTGTTTTCAGCACATTAAAGCCCTAAAAATCTTGAATAACCCTAATTCATTTATCATTTCTCAAATGTATGAAACCCAAAAACTCTTTTCCCTTGATAAAACCTATTAATAATTTGCAGAACAAATATTCCATATGCCTTGGGAAGCACTGATACATTAACACAGCCTAAGATCATATTATACTTCTTCGTGTCAAAATTACCCCACAACTAGCACTGAGCCTTTCAAAAGTTGGCCAAACCTCCATGTTTTCCACACATACCACTTGTCCTCTCTTGAACTTAGAAATAATTAAAACTTTTATTTAAATGCATGGTGGTGTCCCAATGCTCACCTTGCTGGGTCTCACTCCATATTTTTTTCTGATACCAACCTGTGTCTACCTGTGAAGATTTTTACAGTCCATCCCAACCTACATGACAGCCTTCTGGATGTATGGACAGCATTTCTTTTTAAAGATTTATTTATTTCAGAGACAGAGAGAGAGAGGACATGAGCAGGAGGAGCAGAGAGAGAGAATCCCAAGCAGACTCAACACTGAGCATGGAGCCTGATGCAGGGCTCAATCTCACCACCATGAGATCATGACATGAGCCAAAATCCAGAGTCAGACACCCAACCGACTGCACTACCAGGCACCCCTTGGACAGCACTTTTAAGTAACATCTCAATCTGCTCTTTATTAGTATGAACACCCTGAAATTCCTCCACTTATCATTTTTCTCTGCCCCGATGTTCAGTACTCCCACATCTTAGATGCCCTATGAGCATTGTAGAATTTGCCAACTCATTCATTCATTGTTAGATCTGCAAACGAACCTTGACTATCTTCTCCCATCTATCTGAGCTGGCAATTTAGAGTAACAACACTCAGCCTTTGAAATAGAGGTTCTATGTGCATTTGTATCCTAAGAACACATTCTTTTGATCATAGACCCAGATATAATTAATACTGACCTCATCCTTCCCCAACAATATTTGAAGTGCCAGCCATAAGTACCTTTGACTGCATTGAATCTTGATATCGGTATTAAAGAAAAGTTGCCAAGTTTTCACCAAGGAAATGATACAATCCTGTTTCCACCACTAAAATCTTAAAGTTCTCTGAGAAGTGGCCCTTGTATGATGTGGTGTCGCTATTAAGAAATCTTTGATTCATTGCACGGGTTGGTTTTCTCTCTCCCTCCTGCACAGCCTGGCTCTGATCATAAAATCTGAGACACGTTGTTTTGTTCATCAAAGAGTCTTTGTAGAGCAGGCTTTTCAGAACTATGCTTCAGTCATTCCTCTGCTAGCTCATTAGTGTAAATTAACTTCCATCAGGACCCATTCCCAATATATTAGCCCATTTTCAAACTAGGTAAATGGATTCCCACATCACTTCCCCACATGCTTTCTGCAGCAAGCAAGAATGGATCTCTTGCCTTGCATTAAATCTTATCCAGGTCTCCAGACATTTATGGTTAATGTGTGGCAAAACCAGAATAGTTTAATGGCTTTCCATGGCCCTGAGATCACCTTCAAACTATATAACTCTTTGATATTTAACTCTTTCTATTTCATTCTTATAAACCAGATAGCAATCCTGGTCCATCTATAGATAGGACTGTCATCCTTATTTACCCTCCATTAGGTTTTATGAATCTTGTCCCATGGGCTTACAGAGCTAACCCTACAGTGACTAATGCCCCTGCTGATAAATAGTATGTGGATTACTCTTTCCCAGGTGTCTCTCTCAGTCAGAACTTTGGAAGAAAAAATGGCAGATGGGGACAGTTGCTCATACTGGTATAAATTCCTACTTAGGCGCTAGAAAACATGCTAGTTCTTGGACTTACTTCCTCTACCACTTTTCTTCCTTTTGAAGTCTCCAGGATTGGGTCTTTTAAAAAATATTTTATTTATTTATTCATGAGAGACACAGAGACATGGGCAGAGGGAGAAGCAGGCTCCCTGTGGGGAGCCCCATGTGGGACTTGATCCCAGGACCCCGGGATCACGACCTGAACCAAAGGCCAACGCTCAACCTCTGAGCCACCCAAGTGCCCCCAGGATTGGGTATTGATAAGTAAATAGTTCCTTTCTAAAGTAAAAAAGAGATTAGCTTTTGATCTCTTTGATACTTAGAGGGTGTATTCGTAGTAAAGAGACACAGACACCCTATCTCTTAAATTAATTGAGTTGTACTAGGTTTTTATTAAACATATTAAGGTCTGCCCTGTGGCAAGAATTAACACACATGGTTCATATCTTTATGAAAATATTATATGTAGGGGGCTTTAGTGTGAATGTTTTCAGATTATCAGTATCCCCATAAACAAACCAATCATCTAAGGATGGCTCATGACATGTTTTTTTTAGAAATCAAGTTCTATGGGATGAGCCATAGAACACTGACAGACACTGGCAGCCTATAGTGTCTATCTCACAGGAAACAGAAAAGGATGTTATGATGCTGCTGTGGATTGGGAACTAAGACCTGTTGGAATGGTTGTGTAGGAGATGAGGCCATTGGGACATGGATCCCTTCACCCAGCAGTGGTGAAAGAGCCCTTGCTTAGGGAAATCTATCCGTATGTCCCCATCTGCTCCTCTGTCCAGACATGGGCTCTTACTATGCATATGGGAAGAATACCTTCCATTTCCCATCCTCAGCCCACAAGGAATAACAAACATCACCCATGACTTCATGGAGCTAGTAAATGAATGTTAAACATCTACTTTTTAAGAGCTTCTCAGTAAAAAGGAAGTGTTAGAAGCATCACTGATATTTAATTTGCAAGAAGTGTTCAGAGAGAAAAAAGCAAATGAAGGGTCTTCACTCTGTATGGAATCAGAATTGATTCAGCAGGGAGGATCCTTATGTCTGTGTTCCACCCCCAGGATATTGATGAGACTGTGGAGCAGACCCGAAGCCTGAACATGTATTGCCATTTTGCCAGTGGTATCGGTGAACCAAAGTACATGCCTGTTCAGTCGTGGGGGCTTTTGACCCAAACTCTGGTGGAAGCCCTAGAGAACCACAATGAAGTCAACACAGTCATGGACCTGGTTCTCTTTGAGGATGCCATGCGCCATGTGTAAGTGTGCTTCTGTTCTTGCCTTTCCTCAACTGTCTCTTCTTCCCAACATCAGATGTCTTCTTCCCAATGTCAGATGTCCCAACCTTGATAAAACCAGGAAGGCAGAGCTGCTCCTGCCATGAAAATCAAGATGGTGGCTCATAGAGCAAAAGTCACAGCTTCTACCACCGGCCCTGGGAGGCAGCAGGCTGCTGAACTCAGGCAGAACTGGATTTATTTCCCTGTCTGTCAATTACCATCACTAAGCATGACCACAGTGACACAAAAGGAAATTTTGAGATCATAAAAGAGACATCAGAACAGCTCAGGACCTGCATCCCTACCTCATACGAGTCTGAGGGCCAACTTTACATTAATGAGATTGAAGATTTTTGTTTAAATGCTCACATATGTCAAAAATTAAATACCCTTTTAAGGATCATTGAGTCACTGAGAATAGTCACCAAGCCTCTCAGATGATTTACACTCACACCGATGCTGTCCCAAAACAGCTCCTTACATTTCCCAACTAAGTCATGTCTACCACTCCTCTCTGCCTTCTAGAATCTTTCCACTCTGTCCCCTGGTTCCCATGGACTTCAGCAGCACAACCCACCTCATCTTCAATTTCTCTGAGCTTCCCCCTCATTGATGATTCTAAGTGAAACCTCCCTGACCCCTGAGTTGGGGAAAACTCTTTTTTCTTCTCCATTCAGTATACCCCAGAACCTAGAAAGAGCTAAGTACCTTCCTTCTATCCCACCTCATTTCGTTGGCCCATTTAAACCACCCGCCCCCCTTATCCTTCACAAACCCCAGTTCTTCGAAAGCCTGAGTAACTGGACTTTCATACTCACCATCTCACCTTGTCACTGCCATCTACTGACATTGACTGCTTCCCCAACATTTACCAACTACCTGAGTGCTTGGACCAGCTTCCCTCCTCAACCATATCTTTCTTCATGGTGGGCATCTGTGTATCACCTGGTCCTTCTGCTCCCTGGCCTCATTAGCTTCAGGGGTCATTTCCTCTATTGCCTCTCAGGCACACACTCTCATGTTCCTACCCTAGAATTTCTGTCATCAGAGATGAACCCATCTCCACAAGCCTACTCTCTGACATGTACCTCCTACCCTTCCACTCATCTGCTCTGTTTTTTTTATTCCAGATATTCTTTCTTTACCTGGTTTTATTGAGATAGAATTGAGATACATCTAACATTGTATTAGTTTAAGGTGGACAACATCATGATCTGACATAGGTGTAAAATACAAAATGGTTACCACAGTAAGATTAACAGCCATTCACAGGTTACGGGGTTTGTTTGTTTGTTTTCCATTGTGATGAGAATTTTAAGATCTGTTCTTGTAGCAACTTTCAAATATATGATATGGTATTGTTAACTATAGTCATTGTGTTCTACATTACATCCCCAAAACTTATTTATCTTATATCTCATATTTTGTTCCTTTTGACCACCTTTATGTAATTCCTCAGCCCCATTCCCCCACCTCTGGCAACTAAAAATCTGATCTGTTTCTATGTGTGTTTGTTGTGTTTCTTTTTTCTTTTTCTTTTCTTTTCTTTTCTTTTTTTTTTTTTTGGATTCCATATATAAGTAAGATCCATATAGTATTCGTCTTTCTCTGTCTGACTTTCTCTATCTCTGACTATCTCACTTCAAGGTCCTTCCATATTTTCCCAAATAAAAATACTCCAGTTACTCTTAAACTTCATCAAGACTTCATTTCATGAAGCCAACCACTTTCTCAGACTCCTTCACCCTTCTACCTACCATGTTTTTGCTATCCTCAACCACCATAAACTTCGTCATCCTGTTACAAGCTCCACTAACTTTCCTGGCCTTACGTTCATGTGGCTTAACCCCATTCTAGTTAATCCCAACTGTCTTATTCCACACCTGGTCCCAACCCTCTGAAGATTGTTGCAGAAAAGCCACCACCATTTGGGCTTGGTGTGCTTCAGATTTTCAGCCACATATATCACATGGGCCCTTGACTTGGCTGGAAACCCACCTCCACTACTGTGGGCAGTTTGCTCTCTTACCCTGCCTGTGGTGATTGCATTCCACATTTTTTCTTCTTTTATCAAGCTTCTAGTTCCCATCTCTCTTTTTACCATTAATGAGCACATCTCTTACTTCACTGAGGTCGTGAAAGCAGCCAGAAGAGAATTCTCTTTCCCTGCCATCAAATCTAACAGCCCATCTGCATCCCACCTGCATGCCACCCACAAGTTGTATCTTCTCTACTATTTCAGTACATAAACCTTCTCTGTTCCTACCTAAGGCCAATCCCTCCATGTACATCCTGGATCTGATCTCTTAGCATCTTCTTAGTGACTTGACTCCTTCCTGAAGTTAAATTATTCATTCTCCCTCCTCCTTTCTTTCCCCTCTTGTCCCATCATCATTACTTGAGTAATTTCTATCATATGTATCTACCTACAAACATGCCATATTATTATTATCAAAGGTAATAAACAATTCCTTCACTCTCACATCATCTTCATCTCCTACACCATTTCTTTTTTGCTTCCGTTCACAGCAAACTCATCAAAATTGTTGTCTATACTTGTCATTCTTTCTCACTTCTCATTCTCTTATTGATCCATTTCTTACCAATTGAACAAAGAAGCTTTTTTTTCCAATCATCACAGAGCCCCTTCTTGCTAAAGTCAGTTGTCACGCTGGGTCCTCACCTTATATAACTTGACTGCCCTGCTGCATTTGTCATGATTAATCACTCTGTTTACATACATACATACATCCCCCCATTCATCCACCCACCCACCAATCCACCCATCCATCCATCCATCCATCCATCCATCCATCCAACACATATCTATGGGTTAGGCATACTTTGAGTGCAGGGACCTTTGTTTTATTCACTGCTAGATCCCTAATACCTAGGACAGTGTCTGGAACATAGCAGGTACTTAACAAAAATTCTTAGCATGTCATTTAGGGTAAATGACATAGAGGAAAAACAGAAGGAAGGGTGGAAGGGTGCCGGTGAGAGTGGGGAGGGTGTTGATTGCAATTCTAAATAGAGCAGTCAGGAAGACCTCTCTGGAAGGGCAACATTCGATGTGGCATGTAGGCTACCCTGAATACAGAACTCACCATGGGCCTGGTGTGTAGACCTCTGCATACATCACTTCATTTAGCCTTTACAAAAACCCTGAAGAAAGTAGAGTCTGCTCTTATACCTATATTATAAATGAGGAGGCTATAACCCAGAGATATGGGAGAAGTTGCCTAGCACCACACACCCCAGAAATATGCAAGCCAAAGCTTACACTTGCACACTGTGGCTCCAGTGGGTTCGCCCTCAGCCATCACACTGTGGTGCTTCCTTGTCTGCATTTCCATCTTTCCCGATCCAGTGTGAGCTCCTTGTGTGCAGACTCAGTCTTGCCCACCGCTGAATCCCCAAAACAGTGTCTGGTGCATACCAGGTGGCCAGGACCAGCATCTGGGGACATCTGTTCACAAACCTCAGAAAATTTCAGTGAGCATTTTCCTTCCTTTTAAACAGCTATCAGACCCTGTGTCATAGTCTTGGAATTGAGACAAATCTCTGTCCTTTCAGGATAAATTAAATTTGGGAGAAGAGCAAGTGATTCGGTCAATGCATTTTCCAACATGGGTGATCAAACTAATACTGTTTTTAGGAAAAAATAAGGCTGTGAAGACTGGCTTGTCTCCCAAGGCTCCTTAACAGGCTCTGAAGATGGTTTTCAGAGAGAAGCCTGAGCTGCATTAGCAATGGCAAAATAACTGGAATAATGAACTGCCTCGAGGGGAGGCAGTTCTCAAGATTAAAGTATATTTGGGCATATAATTTCATGTACGCTTGTTTAAAAACATCAGTTCCCCATGACATTGTCTTTGCATTGCCTTCCTCTTCCCTCCTCATCTATCCCCTTCTGCCCCCTTCTGTCCCTTCTCTTCCCCTCCCCCCCAATCCTGTCCCCTGGGGCCTCTTGACCCTCTGCTACCTCTACCAGACACATAGAGCAGAAGCACCCCCCTTATGCCAGAAAATGGAATGTCTACCAACAATGAGAAACATAAGACCTAAGAGTGACAGAAGATTCATGGCCTCATGTCACTGCCCACGATACCCGAGGCAGAGAGGATTCTTTCCAGGGAGGTCCAACTTCTGATACCCAGGGTGGGAGCAGGGTGAGGCAGAGCAGGATGGAGGCTGTAGCACCCCTCGGGAACCCATAGGGCTGGTCGAGGGGCCAAGATAAGGGTATATGTTCATAGGTGCAATGAGGCTTATGCTCTTTTGTTTGTTTGTTTGTTTGTTTACAATTCTATATTTTCACTGGGTCTTTTTTTTTTTTTTTTGGAGTTCAATTTGCCAACATATAGCATAACACCCAGTGCTCATCCCACCAAGTGCCCCCCTCAGTGCCCGTCACCCAGTCACCCCAATTCCCCACCCACCTCCCTTTCCACTACCCCTTGTTTGTTTCCCAGAGTTAGGTGTCTCTCATGTTTTGTCACCCTCACTGATATTTTCACTCATTTTCTTGTTTTGATTTTATCATCTGGCTCTTTCTTCTTACCACATGAGTTCTTAGCCAGCTCTCTGGTCTGCTAATTTTTCCTGCTGCTTTTATGCTGAACCCAACCGTGGAGCACTGAGTAGGGGTTATGGGCACAGGTTCTAGAGACAGAGCCAGACCCACATTCAAATCCTGGGTCTGCCACTCATTGGCTGTGGTGTTCTGCAGAGGACACTGAACTTCCCTGAGCTGCAGTTTCCTCCTCTGGGAAGTGAGGATAATGAGAATGTCTATGTTGTAGGGTTGTTGCTATGTGTGCACAGTACTTCATGCTTAACGAGCAGTCCATAGATGCTAGGCTTTTTCTTTGTGCTGTTGTGTCCTTCATGGTACCATTTTGCTCTCTTGCTGATTTTCTTCACCATTCCAGCAAATTCTTATTCTGCGTTTCCTTAAAGTTTCACACCAATTCTTTTCCCCTGCTTTTGGCATAATCCTTATCTTTTTGCTTTGTTTATTGGCTCCCACAGAGATTGTTCTGCCTTTTCTGTTCTCTTAGCATCACTTAACAAAAAAGGAACATTAGATGTACTTATCTTGTGCCCCTTCCTTTGTGTATCTTATCCATTCTCTAGGGCATGTGTGTGCACATGTGTGTGCATATGTACACATGTACATATGCATATGTATGCACATATGTGTGTGCATACATACATGTTTGCACACATGTATGCATGTGTGTGCTTTTGTAGCCCTCAATAAGCCTCCTTCCTCCAGCTGTGCTGTGGTACATCTTTAGCTTTTGTTTTTAATCTCACAGGAATTCAGTAATGGGCTTAACTTAGACTGCACTGGTTTTCTCGCCCAGGAGCCCTTCAGAATATTGATCTTTTTTTTAAATTTTGTAATTTGAATGCAGAGTCCTTTGCCCTCGTCAGAGGTTGTTAATGAATCCCCAGCTGGAGTCCAGTGCTGACAGTTGCAGACTGAACCATTCTTCTCTGGGAACTTCAGAACTAATGATGCATTTCCCATTTAGATAATGAATAGCAGGAACCGTGTTAAACTGAGTTCAGGCCTTCCAGAATAGAGAGGGTGTGGGGTGGCCCAGAGAACCCAGGTGAACTTCTCCTCCAAAGAGAACCCAGATGCCTTAGCACCTCAGTTTCTCTTTTATCCTTGGAGTCCAGCACCCCCTAATATAGACACAAAACTGCTGAGTCCTTCTCCTAGCATAATGTGTAATTGTGTACATCCTCCCAGATGTGATGCTGACTATAAGGTACGTGTTCTGTTTCAGTTTAACCAAAATTTATTGACTACCTTCAATGTGATGGGACTATAGAGGATACAAGATGAGTATACACACTCTCCTGATGCCTCAAAACTAGGATTTAATAAGGGAGCCAGAGAAAGTGTAAATCTATCTGATACAAAACAGAGTCAAAGTATCCCAATTAAATAATTATAAAGGGGAAAAGCAAAACCATAAAAGAACTAAGCATAGGTCAGTAAATAATGCCTAAATACTTTGGGGAGTTAATTTTCACTACAAAAAGTTAGTGACTTACAATTTTAAATCCAGAAAGCCAGAATTTTCTACACATCCAAAAACACATTAAAACTGAGAGGTGAAAGTGACAAATTGGAGGGATGTTTCAGAACACACCTAAAGGGGTCTTACAAATCTAGAACAGTTAAGAAGTAGGCATTCGGGGCACCTAGCTGGCACAGAGAGGAGCATGTGACTCTTGACCTCAGGGTCATGAGCTCAAGTCCCATGCTGAGTATAGAGATTACTTAAATAAATAAAACTTTTTTAAAAAGAGGGCAATGGACATGAAAAGGAAATTAATAAAATAAAAAATAGGGATCCCTGGGTGGCGCAGCGGTTTGGCGCCTGCCTTTGGCCCAGGGCACGATCCTGGAGACCCGGATCGAATCCCACGTCGGGCTCCCGGTGCATGGAGCCTGCTTCTCCCTCTGCCTGTGTCTCTGCCTCTCTCTCTCTCTCTCTGTGACTATCATAAATTAAAAAAAAAAAATAAAAAAAAATAAAATAAAATAAAAAATATATACTTAATCATAAATGTGTTTAATTCCCTAGATATCAAGAAATAAAATTTGAAATCATATTTTCAACCATTCAATTGGCAAAAAATTAAAAATATATATATATAAGACACAGTGTTAACAAGAGTGGGGCCCAGACTCTTCCTACCTGCTAGTAGGTGGGCATTATTGACTTAACCTGCACTCCTACTAGGGTTTCCTTCTTAGTAGCAAATATATCTCACAGAAGAGAAGAGGCATTGAGGACCCACAAACATTTAGTTTACTGATTCTGCTTATGACCCAGTCATATCAGACCCAGTGTATGTCAGAAATGTGCAATAGTAAGAAAACTCAAGCCACAGGTCAAGAGGAGCCCTGTAACAGCCTACATGCTCATATTTTGTTGATGTGTCAAGTCCCACTCATCCAAACTCTCCCCACCCCACCCCAGCCCTTCCTCTAAATTGGTATAACTGCCCTTAAGTTGTTCTATCCACCAATTGCCTTTTGCTTAATGTGAATGTGTTATTTGTCATCATAATACCATTAACACAAGGCAGACACAAGACTGTAGCCTACACAGTTTAATCTCAGATGTATGCTCTACTCTGATTGTTTGACTCCACCTGCATTCTTGTTCTGCTCATTTCTTCAGTTCCAAGGTCACTGACACCTGTCATTTCGTCCCCCTTATCCATTTCTTCACAGTGGCTTGATCACTGTGCTATGTGTTCACAAGTTTTCTGACTTAACACATTCTAATTAAACTCACACAATCTAACATGGTCTCACCCTTCAAAATACTAGACCCGAAAACAAAAAAAAAAAGAAAGAAAAAATATACTAGACCCGCCATTTGATCAATTCTACCCAAGAAGTTGATAAATTGGTGCCATCATTCTGGGAGGTAGCTTTTCAATATGTTTCAAGAGCCATAAAAATTGTCTTACTGTTTGACTTGGCAGTGTTTCTTTTAGGAATCTGTCCTGTGGACGTGATGACAGAGAGAACGAAAAATATTTACATAGCATTATTTATTACTGGAAAATGTTGGAAACAACTTAAATATCCAATAGCAGGCTATTGCAGACAAGGAATTTATTCTGTTGTTCCACATTAAAAGCATGGCTTAGCTAGTAATCAGTGGTGTAGGAAAATATTAGAATATTGCTAAATGGAAAAGTGATTTCAAAACACTGGTTAGTATACAATGTGAACACAATTTTGAAAATAGGATAGATATATATCAAACTTTCAGATGTAATAAGTGTATATACCCACATATATACACTTGTAAACACACAGACTCTAGGGAAAAGTCCAGAAGGGCATAGATTTAATGTCAGTCGTGTTCATTGCTGTCCAGTAAGTAGAATCATAAGTATTTCTGTATTTTGTGCAATGAGTAGTTATTGTTTTTTTTAAGGCTTATTTATTTATTTATTCATGAGAGACACACAGAGAGAGGCAGAGACATAGGCAGAGGGAGAAGCAGAACCCTTGCGGGGAGCCAATGTGGGACTCGATCCCAGGACTCTGGGATCATGACCTGAGCCAAAGGCAGACACTCAACCACTGAGCCACCCAGATGCCCAGTTATTGTTTTTAAGATGAGAAAAGAGAGTAGGAGTTATTTTTATAAAGAATGTAGTTACTTTACATAAGGTACATACATAGCTCTAAAAGGAATGAAGAACCTGGAGAAGAGTCTATGGACAGCCTGATGTAGGAACAGCATTTGAAGGCTTGGTGAGACAGGGGGTGGAGGGTCTTCTGCAGGATGTAGTCTAAGCCCAGGGCCTGGGAATCTTTCCTCATTGCTGGGCAGGAATATGGGTACTGAGAGAGCCAAATATAGCTAAAAGGGGATGAATCCAGAAGCCAAGGAAGTGGGTGTCTTACAGGTTGACACAAAGAACCTACATTCATTACAAGGGCATCAATGTCCAGGGTTCTCTGTTATTCTGCTGACTTGAATTTTACTTCTCTCTTTAGAGGAACAAATAGTTCTGTTCCTGCTGGTTCTTTGGCCTCCCTTGAATTTTTTCTTCACTTTTCTCTCTTTCTTGCCCCCTTGTCTTGCCTAAAAGCACAAGTAGGTGAGGCAAAGTGCTGTGGGAGGTATGACAGAGTCAGGCTCAGCTTGGGGAGAGGCTAGAGGGTGAGTCGGGGTCCCCTCCAGTCCTGCCTGGCTGCCATGAACTCTTCCTCCACTATCACTAGTTCACTTGCCACCAGCTTTGGCTTTTAGCAAAAAGCAGGAGGGACTTCCACCCATTTGGGCAAGAAGGTGAGGCCAGGTCTGGGGACAATTTAACTCCTGTTTCCTGCTGCTCAGCCCACGACATGCCTCCAAACAAGGTTCTAGTTCTCACTTGGACCATGGCACCTGCTCCTCATAGAGGAAAGTCTGATCAAAGCCACGTGCCTCTGCTCCTTCTCTGCAGCTGTCACATCAACCGCATCTTGGAGTCTCCACGGGGAAATGCTCTGTTGGTTGGTGTGGGTGGGAGCGGCAAGCAGAGTCTGACAAGGCTTGCGGCTTTCATCAGCTCCATGGATGTATTCCAGATCACACTGCGGAAAGGCTACCAGATCCAGGACTTCAAGGTAAGAAACAGCTCCCCCTCCAATCACCCACAGCTCCCTGTCACCCTTCATTAGCTCTTCGCTCCCCTTGCTCAGAACCGCCCCCCCCCCATGAGGGACTGGCCATTCCCTTCTTCAGTTTTGGGCTGGTGACACAAGGGGCTCTTTTCTCATTAGACCCAGGCATGCATTTGTAAAACCTCTGCTACTTCAGCTCCATCTTCATAGCCTTGGCTTTCACCAGATCAGAGGCACATCTCTGTCAAATTTAGCACCCAGCTCCCTCACAGCTGTGGTAGACTTTGAAGGAATTCTGACAGTCTGCCCAAGTTCTGTAAGAAATTCATATTTTAGAAGATAGTTCCAGTAACCACCAGGTAGTGGGAGCTGACATTTCTGGTTCCAGACATTAAGCACTTAGCAGCCATGCTGCATGCTCTGGAAAGGGGGAAAAGGCATTTATACGATCTTCAGAGGTCACTGAAGCCCCCTCCCTTTTGTGCCTGCCTACAGCTGTGGCAAGGTCAGGAGTCCTGATGTAATTTCCACCAGGATGCTGCACTTGCTGTCCCTAGGAGAATTCCAGCCAGCATGGAGCCAGACCTACCCACTTGCTTAATAATCTCTCAGCCAGGGGTGCTCACTGCTCTGAAACCACAGCTCAGCCTCTCAATGACTGGCTGGATCTAAGGTCATACACGAGTTTCATGTTAGACCAATCTTCAGTGGTCAAAAAAAAATAAAAGGAGTAAACAAGATAGTGCATATGAGAATTACCTACTTACAGAATGATCTAAGACATTAGTGTATTAGGTTCTCAACCTCAGCTATACACCGGAATCCCCTTCAAATAATGCTGACACCTGCATCCCCCTCCAGAAATTTGGGCTTAACCAGTCTGAGAAATGGCCTGGGCATCAAGACTTTTCAAAGCATCTCCCAGATGGTTCCCGTGAGAGTTGAGAAACGTTATCTTAGCTAATTCTGTAAATGCATAAGGTTGAGAACGGTTGATATTAAAAGAAGTTCACTAACTTTAAAGGGGAATTATATATAGGACATGAAAAAAGCTTTGCTGTAAGAAAATGCATGAGGCTCTCAAAATGAGCTTTGAGTGGTACAAGCGAGAAGAGCAAGATCAGGGGACTGATGGCTGAGCTTTGTGAGAGGGATAGAGATTGAACCAAGATTGACTAAGCTGGGAAAATTCGGGGCTTGGCATCCTAGCCTAAAACTTCATCCACCTGCAATTTTGAATGGATATAATTTCCTAACAGATGATCTTGTGTGTGTGTGTGTGTGCGTGTTCCCTAGTATATGTTATTCCAAAACAAAGCTTTTGCTGGAGAGAGTCATGAGAACACAAGACACTGTTAGCATAAGACACATTCATCATCTGGATCAGTAGCCCCAAATACGTGAATCTCCTGTCAAGACCAAGAGCAATTGCTTGCCTTCTGGGGCAGGTCATTCACTTGTATGATGATATAAGTAACACAGATGAACAGGGACTATCTCTGTCCCTTTGGAAATCTGTTACCTCTTTGCACAAAGCAGGAGCTCCAGAAGCTCATACAGGAGCCACAGTGTTTGTATGATTTAAAAATCATCAATGTTTAATTTTACTTGTCCACCTCTATTGGGATTGAGACCATATTTCCCTACTTGTCAGTACAAAATAGCACTCCTTCCTAACTTTCCATTGCTGTTTTGCTTTGTTTCCCATTAAAGTAGATGAGGAAATGGTCCCATTCCTAAAGAGTAGGTTTGGGACCTCTTTCAATAAGTCTATCTTGGGATCCCTGGGTGGTGCAGCGGTTTGGTGCCAGCCTTTGGCCCAGGGCACGATCCTGGAGACCCGGGATCGAATCCCACATTGGGCTCCCGGTGCATGGAGCCTGCTTCTCCCTCTGCCTATGTCTCTGCCTCTCTCTCTCTCTCTCTGTGACTATCATAAATAAATAAAAATTAAAAAAAATAAGTCTATCTTCCCAAAGATCTCTAATATTGATAAGTTTTACAGATGGACCTGGCCAGTTTGTGTCTGAAAGCTGGGGTGAAGAATCTCAGCACAGTGTTTCTCATGACCGACGCCCAAGTGGCTGATGAGAAGTTCCTTGTGCTCATCAATGATCTCCTGGCATCTGGTAAGAAACCCTTTGCACTTGAATGTAGATTCCCCCTGGAGTCAGAGTCATCCCAAAGTGCTCCAAGATCCAGAGAACTAGTTCCTGATAGAGGACTGGTTCTTTAAGACCCTTCTAGGATCAGTGATGTGCCTTATCCTTTCATTGCAAACAGACAGTAATCTTGGGGCTCTCTTACTGGAACTAGATCTGATCATTGGGAAAAAAACATGTTAAGGGTCTGCTGAGCTCAGAGAGAAGGTACTATTCCCTTCCCATATTCAAGACAGAGAGAAACTAGAATGTGTGCAGTATTTCAGGTATATTAGATATTGGCAAGAAGATACACAGAGAATTTGCACACACAAAGCTTACACAATAGGGCAATATTAGGCTGCTAATTTAGTCAAGGATTCAGAACCTGATGCAAGCAAAGTAGAAGCAATAGAAAATGTAGAATATCTCTAAAATGGTTTTCCTCGGTTTCCAAAAATCTGTCAACCATCCTGGGGCTCTGTCAGTAAAATATAGGACTTCATTGGAAAGTTCAGTTGTGACACTTTACTATCCTTATTTATTTAGGAATTATATCAACCATTCTGGGTAAAAAAAATTACACACACACACACACACACATGCATATATATAAACATAACCTGATATATATATAAGTATATATACCCAAGAGTACAAGACAATAGAGGACTTGAATTATGCATTTACAGAAATGGGAGGTGTGTGTTTTTGCATTTATATTAATTAAACCTAGAATATGCTTTCCTGGCTCTTAAACCAAATTTGGCATCTGCAAAACTACCTCTTCATCTGGATTAAGAACAGAGTCAATGCACAGATGTTCCAGAACAAAATTTCTGCCTCTAGCTTTTCAGCATTTGAAAGCCCTGGTATCCACAGTCCACCCCCTTGACTAGCTAACTGAATGCTTTTTAGTTTATGAAATCCAGAACCGTGATCACAGCATATTTCTCCATAGTCTGTCCCATGCAATCCCTAGCAATGTCACTGCTTCTAATCATTGTCTGCTTCAAATTTTGTTCGCTTATACTCTAGGTCATTTTTCCATCACCCATGAAGAGCCGCTGGTCCCTGGTCCTGATCATGTACTAACAGGCTCTATGTGCAATCTTTGGATTGCTTCTGATGAGGATTAGAGTCCCAGGGTCCTTACTGTGCTGTCTGTAAGCATTATACTGATTTCTACTACAAAGTTACTTTATATACGGAAGTTTACCTTACTAGCTCCTATTCCTTTTATTCTCCAACCCAATACATTTTCTTTATTCTAAATACTGTCTTAACATCCTACCACTTTCCTCAGCAGTATTTTATTACAACGTTGCCTCATCTTTTATTTTACTAAATAATGAGGTGTCCAACAGTGCTCCCACCTTGTGCCCTAAAGTTTAATTTCTAAAACAATCCAAAAAGGTAAAATTGTGCTTCCAAAAACTTATGGCCTTGGACATGTTGCCAGCCTCACTCTGTATTTTGGTTGGCTTCATTCCAGCCAGGTCACCTTCTCCTAAAATAATGTCTGAGACACAGAAATTTATATGCATTCACCAATTGAAATTTTATTTATCAATTAAGTATTTTTAATTTTTCATTTAGAAGACAACTTTCTCAAGTTTAAATGAATTTCTGAAGCCCTGCCCAGTGAAAGTATAATGTAATCAGCTTGCTCCAAGGTCATGAAGTTTCAAGTTCATATTTCTCCTTTAAGTCTTCTATATAAAAATAAGATTTACATACACCCATTAAAATGGAGATGAACTTAGAAGTAATACTTCTCTGATATTCCTCTCTTTGTTCTTAGCCACTTTGACAGGGAGAACTAGAGCATATCTTAGTTCTAATTTTTCCTGTCAAATAAATAATTTGCTAGAAATTAATTGACTGCCAGTCCAGAGAGGGCTTCAGGAATTCCTCAGGACCTCCCCACCCCCTTCATTTTTCAATTTTGTGGGGTTATGCAATCATTCCACTCTTGGATAACACAGGGCAGACTGTGACACTGTATCAGGCTACCTTGCCATGAGCTCATCCCTCTCTAGTTATCCATAAGTCCTATTAGTTTAGAGATAGAGGTACAGTGAGTGTATTCCACTGATTCAACTCTCCCCCCAAAATATCCTCCTCCATATCCTACTAATCTGATGCCATAGGCTCTCTGGCTTCCTCTCACACTCCTTTGGCTCATTGTTTTATTCCTTGATTTCCTGATGCCATTTTCAAAATCAAACTCTAATGGTAATTCAGTGCTTGAATCCCACTTCTGACACCAACCAAACATTTCAGAACCTATCATTATGCCAATTGCATCTCAGTTGGATTACAGATTGACAGGAAGAAATCCTCCATGCCAAGTTTAAAAATTAAGTATAGTTCTTAGCTTAATTAGCAAAAGGTACATAATTGCCTAAGAAGTTGGGTGACCATACAGATCAGAAACAAAGGAAACATATCTTTGAATCACTTCTCTCGGCTGCCAGAGCCCCACCTTGGCATCATGTAGCTGCTGGTGAAACTATGTGTGAAAATCTAGTCCTTCCTGAATCTGATAAGTCCAGATTTTGCTATATCCTTATTGCCCTATTATAATAATTCCTGAAGAATGCACACTGGCCATCAAACCCAAGTATTTAAGAAATTCTTATAAAATATGTCTTCTCTTCATTCTTAAACCAAACTCAGAACCAGCAAGGCCCAATCCTAATTTCAAGGGAGGAAATGGAATAATTCCCTGGCTTTTTAGTACAGCACAACTGTCTCCAACTTTCACACATTCCAGAAAGTCCATTTTACTGCAGTCTAAGCTGAGACAACCTCATCTGCTCCAGGTGTGGTGTCTCTTCCTTTCCAAACTCTGCCAGGTTTCATACTTTATTTTGGGATCTTATGTTGGGATTTTCCTTCTGCTTTTCAAAAGGTTTAAATTTCCCTCCAAAGTTAACATTTCTCTTCCCTGGCCCAAACTAAATCACTTTCCATTTCTTCATATATTCAGTATCCACTTATTAAGCTCCCGTGTTCCAGTTGGTAAGTGCTGCACTCAAAGATGAGTATCATACACTCTTTATGTGGCACATCAAAATAGTTTTTAACCAACTGGGGCTCCCTTGTTAAAAAGTCCTGTGCCTCTCCATGTCTGAACCAAATTGTCCTTTTCATATGTGGGCCAGTATCCTGTCAGTATATAGAACATGAAAAGAACACCTCGTCATCCAGAATCCTAAAATGATTAGATCCAGAGTTGATGTGTTAGTAATCTTCACCCATCACATGAAATTTTGGAATGTGGGGGGGTGCATGGTGGCTCAGTGAGTTGAGCAGTTGACTTGATTTCAACTCAGGTCATGATCTCAGGGCTGTGAGATCAAGCACTACATTGGGCTTTGCACTGAGCATGGAGCTTGCTCACGATTCTCTCCATCTCCCTCTGCTCCTCCCCCCACTCATATGTGTGCTCACTCACTCTCTTTCTAAAAAAAGAAAAGAAAATTTGGAGTCTGGAAATATTCATAACAGACTTGCTATTGGATTGTTATTCTCCCATAAGACCCAGAACCACATATCCTGATGGGCCATTTTTGCTTTACATATATGGAGATCTGGCCCAGTCTCCCTGGAAAGAGAAAAGACAAAGTGTGGGACAAAAAGAGAAGCCATCCAGCATGCACCAGGTCCCCTGAGAATACTTATGATCTCCACCAGATATGTCCTCAAACCACAGATGTGGAAATTTAAATCAGCACCTGGTTGGCTCTCTGGCTACCAAACAGAAACCAAAGGATATGAATAATCATTCTTTCCTTTCCTTCACATGGTGCTAAATTTCCACATAAGTTATTGAGACTATGTCCCCGTGCATTCTCCTATATTACTGACCTCTCCATTATCATCTCTACCCAAGAGATAATCAACTGCCGCCCATTTTACCCCTTAGCTAGCCATTCCTGAATCCAAATCATAGCTATCATAACTACACCACTGGTCTTTTCATCTGTTGTTTCAACAAATGTAGACACTTCTTTTTTTTTTTAAAGATCTATTTATTTACTTGAGAGAGAGAAGGAGAGCACAAGTGGGGGAAGGATCAAAGAGACAGGAAGAGAAATCCTCAAGCAGATTCCCTGCTGAACACAGAGCCTGAAGTGGGGCTCAATCCCAAGATACTGAGATCATTATCTGAACCAAAACTGAGAGTCAAATGCTCAACCAACGGAGTTACCCAGACACTCCAATAAATATAGACACTTCTTAACTCATCCCCCACCTCCTAGGCAGTACTTCCTCTAATCCATTCTCCTCACTGCTTCCAAAAGGTCTTTCTAAAATAGTTTCTTCATTGGTTTCTAACTAAACGCAGGAGAAAAAATCCAAGAAAATACCCTGCTGTTGACCTGCTCTATGATCTAGTAATTCCTAACTCTCTGAAATAACACACTATACTTCCTTAACATCCTTATACTATTTCTTTTGAGCTTTATGCCCTCTCCTCCTTTGTCCGGATTAACTTCTATCCATAGCACAAAATTTATCTTGAGCATTCTCTCTCTAGAACATCTTCACTGATCACTGTCACCCCTAAGAGTGAGAAAAATCCCTCCACATTTCTACAGCACTCCATGCCTGCACACACCACCATTGTACTGAAACAGCATTGTAAATTTACAAAAGGCAGAGACTATATTGTCTGTCATCGGTTGATTTTTTTTGTTATTAAATAATATAGGGATACAAAAGGAAAATGATTAAGTAACTACTGCCCAATTTAGGAAATAAAACAATGCTGATAGAATTATAACCCTCCATCATTCATATTGTCAATAGTTACATCTCTGGTCCCATAATTAGTATTCATGAGGAATTTGTTGAACTAAGGTGTGTGATATCATGAGAATGATGTGCTGTCTTATGTATTAGATATCACTGTTGCACATGTGCTTTGAGATGGCTTTCAGGCATGCAGAGTGAGGTGCACAGGTCCTGAAACAGCCACCACACTCCCCTTCTCTCTTTCCCTTGAGGCCATAGAAATGTTCTGGAAAAATAGTAGATCTAGATGAGGCCAGAGCCTTACCTTAGCATCATCTGTTTTGTCATCAAGCTCCAACTAACAGAACCATCTAAAACTATAAGGATCTCCTCCCCCAGAAGCAGTTATGGCCTCTGAAAATCACACAGGAGCACAGAGAAGATGAGTCTGACTTGGAGAGTATCAGGGCACAATAATGATGGCACAAATTGGAGGCAGAAATAATGTTTCCCAAATTTTGGCCTTAGGAGGAAACCTTTCAAATATTTAAATAGGCTCTGCCTCTATTCACATCTCCAAATCCCCTCCACAGTTCAATCCCCTGCTCTTAGTAACTACCTATGTCACGCAGTAAATGACAGCTATATTGTCAGGAGAAATTGGAGGAACAACTTGAAGATACAGACTTTGCTCCCAAATCAGAGGCACTACGTTCCATCTGGGGACCTTCTTAAGGGCTCTTGGGACCTACTGGCAGACAGCAACATCCTTAGAGCACAGAGAAAGTCTCCAATGGCCTGGTGCTTTCAGCCTCTTAGCCCTATGGGTATCACATAAACCAGAGTAGCAAATTTGTTTTTCTATCCAGGGTCAGAAAGTGAATATCCTCAGTTTTATAGACCAGATAGTCTCTGTCACAGTTATGCAACTCTGTTGTTTTATTGGGAAAACAGCCATAGACAATATGTAAATGAGTGATTGTTGCTGTGACCAATAAAACTTTATTAATGAACAGTAAAATTCGAATCTCCTATAATTTTTACAAGTCATTAAGCATTATTATTTTAATTTTTTCAACCATTTAAAATTGTAAGAATCACTCTTAGCTTCCAGGCCGTGCACATAGAGGCAGCAGGCCAGATTAGCCTATAGACTATAATTGGACTTTCCATTTCAGGTATGTTATACATAAAACATCAACAGAACTGGGGCACCTGGGTAGCTCAGTAGGTTAAGTGTCTGCTTTGGCTAAGGTCATGATCACAGGGGACTGGTATCGAGTCCCGAATCGTGCTTCCTGCTCAGTAGGGAGTCACTGCTCATTCTCTCTCTCTCTCTCTCTCTCTCAAATAAATGAAATCTTAAAAAAAAAAAAAAAAGAAGAACCTAGGTCTCCCATATTTCGAATAATAAAAAGGCAAAGGATGCAGACCGTGCTATTACAGATGTTCTAAAACCAAAGAGGGGATGCCTGGGTGGCTCAGCGGTTGGGTGTCTGCCTTTGGCTCGGGCGTGATCCTGAGTTCCAGGATCAGGCTCCCTGCATGGAGTCTGCTTCTCCCTCTGCCTGTATCTCTGTCTCTCTCTGTCTCTCTGTCTCTCTGTCTCTGTCTCTCTCTCTCTCTCTCTCTCTCTCTGTGTGTGTGTGTGTCTCTCATGGATAAATAAGTAAAATCTTAAAAAAAAAAAAAAAAAAGAATGGAAGTCCTCGCAGGAGGGCTCTAAAGTTAACAGAGACAGGAATGCAGATTATCAGAGACGTGAGGGAGAAAAAAAAAAAGAATACAGACCAGCATAGACATGAAGGAAGAAGGAATACAGTCAACTCCTGAACCTGGATGAGTATGGGTCATGTCAACTCCATCTGAGTGTTGTTGCTCTTTTTAAAACTTCTCTAAACTCCTTAATTCCCAACATATGCTAAATACTATTTCATTTTCTTAGAGTTTCCTCTGACCTCTGTTTTTATCAAATGAGACAGAATGGGGTTGTTCCATTAATAAGACCTTAGTTTCAACAAGTTCTAGCTCAGAGTGTTTTATATGCATGCTACAAAATAGCTTAATGAATGGGAGTTAAATCAAGTTTATCCAATTAAGGGAAGAAAGTAAGTGATCGCTTTCATGATAATCCTTTTTTTTTTTTTTCATTTTGACCTTTGAAATGATTAAGTCTAATTAGTATAAAATCCTTACTGAACTCCTGCCTGGGTTAGTGTGGTCAGACTATGAAGGCCAGAAATGTATTAGAAGCTGGCATGAGTTTCCTTCAGATAAAGTAGTTCAAGGAAGTGCCACAGCTGCAGTGATATAAAATCAGAATTCCTGTCACTCTAATTAGTTATAGACTGTTTGCCAAGCCACCCAACTTTGAGGACCTCATCCAAGTCCACAAGGAGGTAACACATGGGTAGGGTGGCCCTAGTAGCCTCTTCAACCTCCTGCATGTCTATGATGTTCCCATTTCTGTGTCAGTTATGGGGGAATTTCTTTCATTGAGAAGACCCAGTTCCAGGACACCTGGATGACTTGGTGGTTGAACATCTGCCTTTGGCTCAGGTCATGATCCTGGGGTCCTGGGATCGAGTCCCGCATTGGGCTCCCCTCAGGGAGCCCGCTTCTCCCTCTGCCTATGTCTCTGCCTCTCTTTCTGTGTCTCTTATGAATAAATAAATTTTTTTTTTAAAAAGAAGACCTGGTTGCTTAGTGTGATCCTCACAACTGTCCTTAGACCCCACAGCCCCTCTCCATGTCTGTATAAGTTTTTCCTCTCCTCTGAGATAACCATCTCTCCTCCCCAAGACCAACTCTTCCATTTGAGCCAAGAGTCCCCGCCCCACAGCCTCTGATTCAGAACCCTGCTCTCTCCCTTCTTTATTCCCAATTTCTGACTCTCCTTCATAGTTTTCATGCTCTCACCACCCACATTTACTTTCTCCCCTTTATGGTTTTCTAGATTTCCTTACAAACTCTTCCAGCCACACAGAAAGCAATAATCCCCACCCCTGTGTAGTTATGAATGATGTTGCAAAGTAGAAACTTCCAGTGTGCGTGGGCAAGAGTTTCTCTACAATAGGTACCCAAAACATAGATTGCTCTTTTGTCTGGTATGTGCATTTCAACTTTATAAAAAGTGCCAGAATGCTCTCCAGAGTGATTGTGTACAGTTCCTCTCTGACCAATAGTGCATGAACACCTGTTTCCTCCCAATATCACCAGCAACTGCTTTCCCTGACCTACTGGTTTTTGCCAATTGGCGTGAAATGAAATCTCACTATCTTCTTTCCCTTTTTCCTTGTGATCTTGAGCATCTTTTCATGGGTTTACTATCTATTCATCTTCTGTGAGTTGCCTGTTTATGTGGTTTGCCCTTTTGCTCTTGGGGTTTTGTGTTTTTTTGTTGTTGTTGTTGTTGTTTTTTGTTTTGTTTTTGTTTTCTTTTTCCTATGGATTAGAGTTCTTTGTATATTCTGGATACCAACCCTTTGTTCATTACATGGGTTGTAAGTACCTTTTGAAGTCTGCATCTGACTTTTGTCATGCTGATTTAGTTTAAATGCTATAAAACTTAACAGTTCTCTTTTTTATTTTTTTTATTTTTATTTATTTATGATAGTCACAGAGAGATAGAGAGAGAGGCAGAGACACAGGCAGAGGGAGAAGCAGGCTCCATGCACCAGAAGCCCGACGTGGGACTCGATCCCGGGTCTCCAGGATCACGCCCTGGGCCAAAGGCAGGCGCCAAACCGCTGCACCACCCAGGGATCCCTTAACAGTTCTTTTTAATGCTCTGTGGTGTTTCAGAAATTTTGTTCTATCCAACATGATAAAAGTTATCTCCTAAAAAAAAAAAAGTTATCTCCTGCATTTTGTTTCTAAATGATTACTGTTTTGGGGGCACCTGGGTGACTCAGTCAGTTGAGTGTCTGACTCTTGATTTCCATTCATGGGTGGTGGGATCGAGCCCTGTGTCAGGTTCCATGTTTAGTGGGGGTCTGTTTTCGGATTCTCTCCCTCTGCCACTCTAACCACTCTTTCTCTTTCTCTCTCTTTAAAATATATGGAGAAATCTTTAAAAATATAAATTGTTACTGTTTTACTTTTCATATTTATGTCTTGAATCCACCTAAAATTTATTTTTAATTTATTTATTAGGATGAGAAAGAGAGAGAAGTAGGGGAGTAGGAGGGGGGAGGGACAGAGAATCTCAAGCAGACTCCCCACCGAGCACAGAGCCCAACTTGCGGCTCAGTCTCACGACCCTAAGATCATGACTTGACCCAAAATCAAGAGTCTGACACTTAACCAACTGAGCCACCCAGGTGCCCCTAAAATTTATTTCTGTATAGCGTTCCTTTAACTTTTATTTTTTTTTATTTTTTTTTAATTAACTTTTATTGGTGTTTAATTTACCAACATACAGAAAAACACCCAGTGCTCATCCCGTCAAGTGTCCACCTCAGTGCCCGTCACCCCTTCCCCTCCAACACCCGCCCTCCTCCCCTTCCACCACCCCTAGTTCGTTTCCCCGAGTTAGGAGTCTTTATGTTCTGTCTCCCTTCCTGATATTTCCCAACATTTCTTTTCCCTTCCTTTATATTCCCTTTCACTATTATTCATATTCCCCAAATGAATGAGAACATACACTGTTTGTCCTTCTCCGATTGACTTATTTCACTCAGCATAATACCCTCCAGTTCCATCCACGTTGAAGCAAATGGTGGGTATTTGTCGTTTCTAATTGCTGAGTAATATTCCATTGTATACATAAACCACATCTTCTTTATCCATTCATCTTTCGATGGACACCGAGGCTCCTTCCACAGTTTGGCTATTGTGGCCATTGCTGATAGAAACATCGGGGTGCAAGTGTCCCGACGTTTCATTGCATCTGAATCTTTGGGGTAAATCCCCAACAGTGCAATTGCTGGGTCGTAGGGCAGGTCTATTTTTAACTCTTTGAGGAACCTCCACACAGTTTTCCAGAGTGGCTGCACCAGTTCACATTCCCACCAACAGTGTAAGAGGGTTCCCTTTTCTCCGCATCCTCTCCAACATTTGTTGTTTCCTGCCTTGTTAATTTTCCCCATTCTCACTGGTGTGAGGTGGGATCTCATTGTGGTTTTGATTTGTATTTCCCTGATGGCAAGTGATGCAGAGCATTTTCTCATGTGCATGTTGGCCATGTCCATGTCTTCCTCTGTGAGATTTCTCTTCATGTCTTTTGCCCATTTCATGATTGGATTGTTTGTTTCTTTGGTGTTGAGTTTAATAAGTTCTTTATAGATTTTGGAAACTAGCCCTTTATCTGATATGTCATTTGCAAATATCTTCTCCCATTCTGTAGGTTGTCTTTTAGTTTTGTTGACTCCTTTAACTTTTAATCTTAATAATGGATTATCCTAACATCACATATTGATAAATCCATCTCATGGCTGCACACCAGTATTTAACATCAGTTTCTTGTTTATAATTGGGACTATTTCTAAGTTATTACCCTCAGTGTTCTATTCATTTGGCCCATACCAATTTTACATGGTTTTATATAACATAGTTTTATAAGGAGGCTCGACTTCTGGTACAGCAAGTCCATCCCTCTGGTTCTTCTTCAGAAATGTCATGGCTGTTTTTTACCCTTTGCTCCTCTGTATACAATTTTAGAGTATGCTTGTCAGGATCAAGAAAGAAAACCATCTGATTTTTATTTATTGGAATTGCATCTTTATGATGGGGGTAATATTGAGTCATCCTCCCCTGAGCACAATTTTTCTTTCCATTTATTTAGGGTTTTGTTTATGCCCTTCAGGGGTATGTTACACTTCTTATACCAAGATCTTGCACATATTTTCATATATTACTACCTATCTCATAGTTTTTGTTTGTATCCTAACTTTTATTTTTTTTTATTTTTTTTATTAATTTTTATTGGTGTTCAATTTACCAACATACAGAAAAACACCCAGTGCTCATCCCGTCAAGTGTCCACCTCAGTGCCCGTCACCCCTTCCCCTCCAACACCCACCCTCCTCCCCTTCCACCACCCCTAGTTCGTTTCCCCGAGTTAGGAGTCTTTATGTTCTGTCTCCCTTCCTGATATTTCCCAACATTTCTTTTCCCTTCCTTTATATTCCCTTTCACTATTATTCATATTCCCCAAATGAATGAGAACATACACTGTTTGTCCTTCTCCGATTGACTTATTTCACTCAGCATAATACCCTCCAGTTCCATCCACGTTGAAGCAAATGGTGGGTATTTGTCGTTTCTAATTGCTGAGTAATATTCCATTGTATACATAAACCACATCTTCTTTATCCATTCATCTTTCGATGGACACCGAGGCTCCTTCCACAGTTTGGCTATTGTGGCCATTGCTGCTAGAAACATCGGGGTGCAGGTGTCCCGACGTTTCATTGCATCTGAATCTTTGGGGTAAATCCCCAACTGTATCCTAACTTTTAAAGTAACATTTTTGGAGGTTGCCTAGCTGGCTCAGTTAGTAGTATGTGTGACTTTTGATCTCAGGCTTATGAGTTTAAGCCCAATGTTGGGTATAGAGATTACTTAAAAATAATAAAATATTTTTAAAAAGATATGAAAGGGGCACCTAGGTAGCATAGTTGGTTAAGCATCTGACTCTTGGTTTCAGTTCAGGTCATGATCTTAGGGTCCTTGGACTGAGCCTCACATCAGGCTCCATGGTCAGTGGGGAGTCCACTTGAATTCTTTCTTTCTTTGCCTCTCCCACTTGTGTTCTCTCTCTCCCCTATCCTCTAAAATAAATATTTTTATATTTTTTATTTATTCCTTAAGAGAGACACAGAGAGAGAGAGAGAGAGAGAGAGAGAGAGAGAGAGAGAGGCAGAGACACAGGCAGAAGGAGAAGCAGGCTCCATGCAGGGAGCCCAACGTGGGACTCAATCCTGGGACTCCAAGATCACACCCTGGGCCGAAGGCAGGTGCTAAACTGCTGAGCCACCCAGGGATCCCCAATAAATATTTTTTAAACAATTAAAAAGATATAAAAAGTAAAGTAACTTTCTTTGGCTTAAGTACAGAAATGCCCTTTTATTTCCAACATTGATTTGTATCCAGCAAGCTTGTTGTTGAACACATGCTTGTGAGTCCTGATGGTTTATGTGTATATTCTCTTATATTTTCTGTGTAGAAAATTAGATTTTGAACAATAGTAGTTTAATTATTGCCTTAAATATTCTTATACATTTTCTTTTCCTTGATTTTTTTGCATAGTCTAGGACCTGTTGTGTAATGTTGAATAGAAAACATAACAGTTATACTTGCCTTGGTCCTGATTTGAAAGAGAATATTCTAGTATTTCATCATTTGGTATGTTTGCTTTGGGTCTGCAATAGACATCTATTATAGATTAAGAGAACTCTTATTTATTCCTAGTTTGCTCACAGTATTTGGAAATTTTATGTGTCTTTGTAATGGTAATATTGTATTACCTCTTTAGTGTATTAATGTAGTGGATTATTTTCATAGATTTCTCTAAGATGTGACCATCATTGCATTTCTAGGACAAATGTTAATTGATTATCATATATTTATTTTTACATATTTAGTTAGGATCTTTTAAAAGATATATCCATCATATAGTGCCTCACTAACACGGGATTTTATTTAACTTTCAGAACTTGGCCAATCTTGTAAAAATAATAACAAGGCATGGTTTTAAAGTACATTTCTATTACTACAAGTGAGGTTGAGTGTTCATGTTTGCCAGTCTCATTTGTACAAACCAAAAAGTAAACATAGTTTTGATGTACATTCCTGTTATTACAAGTGAGATAAAGCATTTGTTCAAATATTTAAGAGAGATTTATATTTCCTATACCATGAGCTCTCTTTTCGTATCTGTCACCACATCTTACAATTGTATTGTTAACTTTTTCTTTTATTTGTGGAGAATTTCTTTACATATTAAAGAAATTAAGTATTTAACTGTAATCAGAGGAAATTTTTTTTCTTTTTTTCACCTGTTTAAAATTTTTGGATGAGAACTTTAAGTTCTATATCTTAGCAAATTTCAATCATACATTTTGGTGTTATCAGCTATAACCTCCATGTTATACTTTAGATCCTAAGACCTTATTCATCTGATAACTGAAAGTTTGTGCCCTTTTATCAGACAATTTCTTCCAACCCCCAGCCCCCAGCAACTACTTTCTACTCTGTTTCTATGAGTTTGACTTTTTTTTTCTTTCTTAAGATTCCACATGTAAGTGATATGCAGTGTTTTTCTTTCTTTGTGGCTTATTTCACTTAATGTAATGCCCTCTGAGTCCACCATGCTATTGCAAATGACAGGATTTCCTTTTTTTAAAGCTTGGATAATATTTATATATATATAAAACAATTTTACATACAATTTATATTTGTACATAAAATGTATCCATTTATATGTATCAGATTTATCTTTTTTAAAAAACATGCCAATTTTGAGTTATACTTTTTTTCACTTTTAGTACAGTATTTAATCAATTACATGAGATATTAAACACTATAAAATCGGCATATAAAATAGACGATTTTGCCCAACTGTAAACTAATATAAGTGTTCTGAACACATTTTTTTTGTATTTTTTTTTTTGGAGTTCGATTTGCCAACATATAGTGTAACACCCAGTGTCATCCTGTCAAGTGCCCCGCGCAGTGCCGTCACCCAGTCACCCCATGCCCCCGCCCATCTCCCCTTCCACTACTCCTTGTTCTTTTCCCAGAGTTAGGTGTCTCTCATGTTCTGTCTCCCTTTCTGATATTTCCCACTCATTTTCTCTCCTTTCTCCTTTAATCTTTCACTATTTTTTATATTCCCTATATGAATGAGACCATATAATGTTTGTCCTTCTCTGATTGACTTATTTCACTCAGCCTAATACCCTCTAGTTCCATCCATGTCGAAGCAAATGGTGGGTATTCATCATTTCTAATGGCTGAGGAATATTCCATTGTACACATAGACCACATCTTCTTTATCCATTCATCTTTCGATGGACACCGAGGCTCCTTCCACAGTTTGCAGGTGTCCTGACATTTCACTGCATCAGTATCTTTGGGGTAAATCCCCAACAGTGCAATTGCTGGGTCGTAGGGCAGGTCTATTTTTAACTCTTTGAGGAACCTCCACACAGTTTTCCAGAGTGGCTGCACCAGTTCACATTCCCACCAACAGTGCAAGAGGGTTCCCCTTTCTCCACATCCTCTCCAACATTTGTGGTTTCCTGCCTTGTTAATTTTCCCCATTCTCGCTGGTGTGAGGTGGGATCTCATTGTGGTTTTGATTTGTATTTCCCAGATGGCACGTGATGCGGAGCATTTTCTCATGTGCTTGTTGGCCATGTCCATGTCTTCCTCTGTGAAATTTCTGTTCCTGTCTTTTGCCCATTCATGATTGGATTGTTTCTTTGCTGTTGAGTTTCATAAGTTCTTTACAGATCTTGGATACTAGCCCTTTATCTGATACGTCATTTGCAATTATCTTCTCCCATTCTGTAGGTTGTCTTTTAGTTTTATTGACTATTTCTTTTGCTGTGCAGAAGCTTCTTATCTTGATGAAGTCCCAATAGTTCATTTTTGCTTCTGTTTCTCTTGCCTTCATGGATGTATCTTGCAAGAAGTTGCTGTGGCCAAGTTCAAAAAGGGTGTTGCCTGTGTTCTCCTCTAGGACTTTGATGGATTCTTGTCTCACATTTAGATCTTTCATCCATTTTGAGTTTATCTTTGTGTATGGTGTAAGGGAATAGTCTAATTTCATTCTTCTGCATGTGGCTGTCCAATTTTCCCAGCACCATTTATTGAAGAGACTGTCCTTTTTCCAAATGGAAAGTCTTTCCTGCTTTGTCGATTATTAGTTGACCATAGAGTTGAGGGCCCATTTCTGGATTCTCTAATCTGTTCCATTGATCTGTGTGTCTGTTTTGTGCCAGTACCACACTTGATGATCACAGCTTTGTAGTACAACTTGAAATCTGGCATTGTGATGCCCCCAGCTCTGGTTTTTCTTTTTCAATATTCCTCTGGCTATTTGGGGTCTTTCTTCAGAGAGTTGGAACAAATAATCTTAAGATTTGTGTAGAACCAATTCTGAGTTACACTTAAGAAGGCCTTCCCCACTCAAAGGTTATAAAAGTATTTTCCTCATTTCTTCTGCCATTTTTATAGTTCTTTTTTTTATATAGTTAAGTATTGATCCATTTGGAATTTATCCAAATAGTTTTTTTTCCAGATCCAGCTTTCCTAATACATGTATGAAATGTTCATTTTTTCGCCACTGATTTTAAGATGCCATATTTATCATATACTAGATTCCCTGAATCTTCTTCTCTCCTTTTCTTTTCTAATAGAAAGGGATAGCTCATTCTTCATCGATATGTGGATTTATCTGTATTTTTCTCATGGCTCTTTTCACTTGTGGTCTTCTAGGTATTTTACATCTGTTTTATTTCTCCTACTAAATATTAAGCTCCTCAGAGGCAAAATTTTTGCCAATAGTAGTTAGTAAATAAATAGTTTAGGCAAAAGAAGTAAAGAGAGTTGAAAGCTCTTGTGCTACCAGCTGCTGGCCCAGGACAAAAGGATACCATGTACCCTGTCCCATTCTTTAAAGTATCGTCCCTCCCCCTGCCTTGGGTTTGGAGTAGATGTGGTGTTTGTCCAATTCCACCAGCAAGAGTGGTGGGACATGGCCAAAATATCACAGGCTCTGTGTCTCAAGGTTGGATAACCTCTTGTGTCCAATTGCATCATGCAGAGAGATGCCAAAGCTGCCCATCTGTGTTCCATTTCTCTCAGGAGAGATCCCAGACCTCTACTCTGATGATGAAGTTGAAAATATCATAAGCAGTGTGAAGAATGAGGTCAAGAGCCAAGGTCTGGTTGACAACAGAGAGAACTGCTGGAAGTTCTTTATAAATCGGGTCCGACGACAACTGAAGGTATAGAAGGATTTACTGCCCAGGGTAGGCGGACCAAAGATGGTTCCTGAGAGCCTCTAATGATATTTTGGACACAGTCATCCTTATTGATTATACTGGGAGTGGGCAGGGAGGGAGGAGTGCCCTTCTCAGCCTGAGCAATTTTGCAAGGCTGCCCTTCTCATCTGCTCCAAGGGCAGTAGCTCCCTCTTGCCTCATGCAGTCCCAGCATTCTTAATTTCTTGGCTAGAAGCCTGGCTATTATTGACAATATTTTTCCTCTGCTGGATGTGTTTCCCAACTTTCTGGGAAATAAAGAACCCAAAGCCATATCTGTCTCTCTGTGAGTACTTCTCTGATACCTTCTCGGTTCTCCCTGCCCTTCTGTTTCTTAGGTGACTCTTTGTTTCTCCCCTGTGGGGAACAAGCTGAGAGTCCGCAGCAGGAAGTTCCCAGCCATTGTGAACTGCACGGCCATCAACTGGTTCCATGAGTGGCCCCAGCAGGCACTGGAGTCTGTCAGCCTCCGCTTCTTGCAGAACACAGAAGGCATTGAGGTGAGAGGGCAAAGAAGACACTCCTCAAGGGGTCCTCACCACCTCAGGTACAAGGAATTCCATGTCCAGAGTTTCAGGGTTCCAGTTTGGGCTTGGAGAGAGTTGTTGGAGCAAAACTTTCCATGTAGGGAGGGAATGAGTGAGGTGAGGCAAACATCACCTCCAGTCTTCATGTCCAGACAGTCTCTTTATTTCCCACTCTTCGATCTTAGCCCACAGTCAAGCAGTCGATTAGCAAGTTCATGGCTTTTGTCCACACGAGTGTCAACCAGACATCCCAATCTTATCTGAGCAATGAGCAGCGCTACAACTATACAACTCCCAAATCGTTCCTGGAGTTCATCAGACTCTACCAGAGCTTGCTGTGCAGAAACAGAAAAGAGCTCAAGTCCAAAATGGAGCGTCTTGAGAACGGGCTGCTGAAGCTTCACAGCACCTCTGCCCAGGTGGGTGATAGTCTCTCCTCGCTCCTGCCTGCAGGGCACTGGGGGGTGGCGGGGGGGAGCACCCCCTTCCAGGGAACCAAAGGCACCACAGTCCAGGCCTGAAAATCATGTATGGTTTTCCAGTGGTGTCACCAGAAACCATTCCAAAAGTTAAGGCCAAGCTCTCCCTGCAGAAGGGCACACTGCCAGCTTCCAATCTGGTCTGCTCCCACATACTGATGGAATCCTCTGGAGCACCCCTTCCCTCTTGCTTGTTACCCCTCTCCTCTTCTGCTACATCCTTTCCTCTCCAGTCTGCTTCTCTTCCATCCTCAAAACCAAAAGAGATACATGGTTGGGAGAGATGGTTGTAGAGATATCCCAATTTTCTTTTGCTTCTTTGTGTCTTGCTATGTCATCCATCAAAGCACCACTGGAACCTGATTTCTGAAATCCTGTCTCATTTCTTGCATTTCTTCTTATATTCCTAAGTGGTAGGCCGTTGAAAGAAGGCCCCCATGGGCCTGTCCTCCTAATATTTTTCTACTTACTCTTCCAAAGGGAACAAGTTTATTTCAATTTCCCATTCTTCCCTTGAGAATTGGGGGATGATTCTAGCACCTTCTCTGCCCCTGCTCGTGCCTATCAAACATTGCCAGTCCCTTCATGGCTCCCTTCTGCGCTCTCTTTGCTTTTAGCAGAGCCAGCCTGTCAGGAAGGGGGTGTAGTTTTGCTGCATTTGCACCACAAAACTAAAATCATTATCAATTCTTAGGCATCACACATTCCTGTCAATCTCTAAGCCTTTTGCTTGTCATCATTGCTTGAGAGCTTTACCTTTGCAATAACTGTTGAATTTGCTTCTTCTGACTTGTCCTCTCTCCCCACTTGAGTGTCTTGAATCATAGCTGTAATATGTCCAGAGGATTTCAGTTCATTTCATGGGATGCAATGAGCCCTTGCAATCTGTTCACATAGAATTCTTCTACTCAGGCCATTTTTCTTCTGTTATCTGGTTTTGTTCATCTGCTCTAGCCTCTCCTCCAAGAGCAATGATTTGCTAGATGGCTTCTCTGCAACCCGTATCTATTATGTTCTCACTCATTGATCTCATCCTTTTGGCTTTTTTCCTCTTTGTTCTAGGAAAGCTTCTCACGTTTATCCTCAACAATTCTAATTTAATAGTGCGTAATATTGTTTCTGCTGCTTGTGCGTCCAGTGAAGACTTTAATTATGTTCTTACATTTTTAATATCCTAACAGCCCTTCCTCATCTCATCCTTTTCCCCTTCAAACACATCCTATTGCTCTTTTCTTCTGGCCTGTTTTCCTGCCACCGTGTCACAGAAATCATCCTACCAATGATGGCAGACAGCTTCCCTGATGTTTTTTCTAGATTCAGTAATGCATCATTTTCAGAGCTCTGTTCTTAGTCTCCAAATGCTTTTCTCTTCCTTGTTCCGTATTTCTACAAAGACCCTTTCCTTTTCTTCATTTACCCTCAGGCGTTGTGAGATCTGTTCAAACTTGGTATTTGTCTACTGATGACAGGTAACAATTGTCCATGAAGCTCCTCCATTTCCTTGTGTGCTGTGACCACACCCCTTCCCAGAGCTGAAGTTCAGGGCAGATGGAGAGACACAGATCCAAACAGCCAAGGCCCTAGCAGTTTACCTGGCATCTTGTAGAAAGGTAGCATCTTCTCTCCTAGTGCTTTTTAGTACTCTCAATCTCTGAACTTCTGGGAAACAGCATAAGATAGAATCCCAGAATGTAGTCCTACCAGATTATTTTTAACATCTGTCACTTTTTTCCTCTTCCAGTCTCCCCCCACCTATGGTACCCTCAGAATACTGTCACCCCTAGCAGCCCCTGTTCTCCCTCCTCTCCCCTATTCTCTGGCAATTATCAATCATCCCAGAAGAAGACTGGTTATACTGTAGGTGAACCAAGCTCTACCAGTCCTGGCATCAGTTTTGGTTTCTTCTCCTTCAAGATTCTCTACTTCAGTGAGTAGTGCTTTCATCTACCCACTTACCTAGAAACCGGGGAGTTACCTTACATTCCTCTCCTTGTCTCATTTAAGAATTAACAAATTCTGTACTTTTCTATTTATCTCTCACATGTACCCCTCTTGCTGTAAGCCTGTTTTCAATGCCTTGATTTAGACACTTCTCACTTAGATTGTTTTAATACACTTAACTCTACAATGTCTCCCCCAACCTGAACCTGCTTCACCGCAACCTCTTGCATAGCCCATCAGGCCAAATACTTAGGGTTGTCCTTGACTCTCCTAATTTCTCTCTCTCGCATGCCCTGTGCCCAAACACAAATTCGCTGTTGGCCCTATCTTCAGATATGACCAGAATCCCACCACCATGCACCTTCTATGCTGCTACTCCCTTGATCTGGGCCATTGGCGTCTTTAACCCAGGCAACCATAGTACCTTTCTAACTCATTTGTCTGCTTCTCCTTTTGCCCATCTTTGGTCTATCATCAACAGAGCAGTCAGAGTGATCCTTTCAAAATATAAATCAGAGCATGCCACATTTCTGGTCCAGAACTATTTCCCTGTGAAGGATCCTTTGCTCCTTCCCATCTGGGTGGTGGTGGTGATGGTGGTTTCAAGAAACAGCTAGTGAAGCCACATGGTGCGGTGAGCCCTTCACTGGCTCTGCTGACAGTGGCTGATTCTGCTGGGTCTTTGGGTGGCACGGTCGGTCTTTGCTGCTGCCTCAGATGAGAGCTTCACAGCTGGCATCACTTCTGTTCTGTTCCTTCTCTTGACACAGTCAGAACTCCCAGCTCTGACTTGGGGTCTCACTCTGTCCCCTCCTGGCATCTTCAGAACCCACTCTCAGCCTCGCTTCTGGATCAGTAGTCCTCATGAGGAAGGGGGTCTATTGTGTTGAAGAAATGTTCATAAAAATGTTCAAATGCTACATGTTGTTACAAATTCCCTGCCTTTACAATTTACTCTTCAAGTCTGTCTGGAGATTCTTCTATTTATTTTGGGGTTTCAAATAATCTCAGGCCACCAAACTTACCTAAAGTCGACAGGTTCAATAATTTACCATGATATGCTCATCAAGACTCTTGGTTGCAAGTGAAAAAAAAAAAAAAAAGAATTCAAGTTCTTAACATTTAAAAAGAGAGAGAAGGAGGGAGGGAGAGAGAGAGAGAAAGAAAGAGAAAAAGAAATAGAAAGAAAGAAAGAAAAAGAAAGAAAGAAAGAAAGAAAGAAAGAAAGAAAGAAAGAAAGAAAGAAAGAAAGGAAGGGAGGGAGGGAGGGAGGGAGGGAGGGAGGGAGGAAGGAAGGAAGGAAGGAAGGAAGGAAGGAAGGAAGGAAATGAAAAGACAGGAGGAGAAGGGAAGAGAGAGAGAGAAAAAATTTTTTTTTGAGATTTTGTGGTATATTTATCAGGATCCTTTTGATGGCAGCTGACCAAAATCCAACTGAAGTTGGTTTAGTCAAAACAAGTTGGTTCGGATAATTGGAAATTCAGAGACAGAGCTTAATTTAGACAGGGCTGGAGCTAGATCCTCAGTAAGCATCCCTGTTCAGGGAAGCAACCCCCATGGCCCTGGCAACCACAGACCTACACTCTCTTTGCTTTGCAACCCTATTGTAAGAAGGAGTTCGTCTTTCCCTGGATTTTCTGCCAAATTCCTGGATAAATGTTCAGTGGCTCTGATTGATTGGCCCCTTCAGATCATTGGTTTGCCCATACTTCAACCATCCTCTGTAACTTGGACATTCTCTTGACCAAGTGAGGTTCCAAGGCCAACCACTGGAGTCGGCTCCACCCAAACTATGAGGACTTGGGAAGGGAATGTTCCCCAGAGGAAATTCAAACTCTGTTTCCAGAACAGGGATGAGAAGGTTTTATTAGGAAGGCAGATGGGAAAGCTCTAAGAGAATAGCCTATTGAGGTGTGAATTCATATGAGAACATGGTAGGTGACCAGAGGGACTCAGAGTAGGAAGGAAAATATCTCTGGGCCTCCAGCCTTCTGCACACTAGGGATGGCTCTTGATTATCCCGGGCTCTCTCTCCTCTTTCTGTGGCTCTGAGGGGGAAAGGCCTAGGAAGTTTCGTTTTTCTCTTTAGCATCATATTCCTGGTCCTTGAAGAAGGGAGAGTGTCTCACCACCAGCCTTTTGTCACCCCACTCAGCTGACATCACCCCCACCCAACAACACTCATGGTGCTGACACAAGATGGTGGAAAGGGTTCCTCTGTTGTTTGTGATGCTCTCCCTCTTGATCCTCCTATCCCAGGGGTAGGGGGTGGGGTGCCTAAAGAGGAAGAAAGCCAAAGAGGGGCTCGAATGCTTTGAATAAGGAAAAAGGGAAGAGGAAATTTTAGCGTGACCTATTTCAACGTCCTGTTCTATTGCAGAAGAGCCATAAAATGAGCCTGACATACGCCCTCTCTGGGGAGCGGCCCCATTATGTCTTGGAGGGACCCTCCAAGTCACAGCTGAAGAGCTATCAAGCTCCCATCCACAATGCTGGTGATTATTGACCTTGGACCCGAGGGCATAGACCCTATCTGCAATCAGCAAAACAAACAAACAAACAAATGACAACAGGAAAAAAAAACCCAAAACCAACTCTCCAATTTTCTCAAATCTCCCAAGATTTAAAAAGGAACAAAAAGTTACTGGTGTGTTTGCTGACTGCAGTGATTATGTGGTTCAATCATTTTGATTTACAATTGCATCTTTGTCCTTGTAGAAATAACTCCCTGCAGCTGAACGACGGGAGATAGAAATGGATTAACCTTCCAGCACGGGCATATAAGACTCGTTCTAGGGAGCAGGCCTTCATTTGAGGTTAACAAAAAGTCTCCAGTTTCCATGAATACAACAAAATTAAAGAGCTTTCTTTTTCTTCTCCCTCTGCTTTCCTTTTCTTCTGATCTGCCGCGAAAAAGGAATTATCAGCAGCATCTAAGCCTCTGTTTTATTTTTCCCTTTATGCATTTTGCATCATAAAGCATTTGAATCTATTTAACGTGTTCCAGGAGCTCTGAAGTAATCTTTGGTTGTTGTATGAAAATAGACTGCAGAAAAATGAGAGATAGAAGGTCATCCTGCCATGTAAAGTTTATGGGCCATATAGCAAATACAAGTGGCTTTTTTACTTCCAAGAAATAAACAAATCTGAGTCTTCTCTTTGCATGTAAAAGGGCCATAAAACCAGGCCAGTGACTCTCAAACCCAGGTGGCCATTTGCATCAGCATCACCCAGAGGACCTGTTAAAACAGATCGCCAGACCCACCTCCAGAATTTCTGGTTCAGGAGGTCTGGAGTGGGCCAGAGAATTCACATTTCTAGCAAGTACCCAGGTGCTGCTGCTGCTGGTGGTCTGGGAAACACACTCTGAGAACCACCACCCTCCACTGACCTGAATGTACAGAGAAAACTATCCCTCCTCGAGAAATAGGTGATTTCTGACATGCTGGTATTACTATCACTTTAGTATTTCCTCCAAAAAGACTATAAATATGGAAGCTGGATGGAGAGCCAGTTCTGTTCTGGTCTGGGCCACTGGGACTCTTGCAGTCCCCTTTTTACTTGGCCAACATCTGTCTTGTTGGGATTGTAGACATAAACAAAGACCAACCAAATTAAGAAGCAGCAAATGCTCTCTCTTCAGAGCTCACTCTAGCAAAAGAGGCAGCCATTAGCACCCAGTTTTGGCCGAGACTCAAAGGCCGCAGAGGCCTGGGAGAGCTTCATGGTGGGGAGAAAGGGAAGGGTGTCGGGTGTGTCCTGAGGAAGGCTGGTGGCCTGCAGAAGCTGGGGGTGGGCACTAGGAAATGGGGCGCCCTATGTGAGCAGTCAGGGGAGCGTGTTCGACTTTCTCTGGTTGGTCCTAAGCTGGAACCAGAGAAAAGAATTAAGGAAGTTGTCGACTATTAATTGAGTTCTGGCCATTGGAGCCACTGTTACTGAGGTTTTTGTCTGTCTTCCTGGATTGTTCTGGAGGTGGGCATCTGACTTCCTGCTCATCTGACTTACAGACAGCAGGCTGGCTTCCTGAGTTAGTTATTGTAGATAATGGGTTGGTCTCCTGGGCACCAGGAGGGTCACGGTTGTGGGTCAGAGTTCTACTTTTACATATGGTCTGACCATTGTCTGTCCATACATTCGATCTCTCAGGATGCGCAGTAGATACTCACTTTTTATAGCTTGCAAAATTCTTGGCATACCAGACATTGGCCAATTTCAATTAAATAATGACTGATTTTTTTATGACATGCCCACTATGAACAAAGCATCATGAGAGACACATGGAGTTTTATAAGATACAAGTGCAATGTCAGTGAGAAGCAGCCTAAGTCATGCAAGCATCAAGGGGAAAGAGAAGTCAAGGCACGTGTTGCCTAGAATCTCTTACCATGTTTACTGTAGAGGGAGGAGGAAGAGGGAGTCCAGTGTGCCTTGGTCCCAGGGCCCTTGGTCCCAGATGAGAGCTCAGCTTTGCCCCTTCCTGTTGGGAGTTGGCATGTTTCTCTGCAGGGTCAGAGCCCCAGGACCACCTGGTGCTTTTCTGCTGCAGGTGGATGACCTGAAGGCCAAGCTGGCTGCCCAGGAAATAGAGCTGAAGCAAAAGAATGAGGATGCGGACAAGCTGATTCAGGTGGTCGGCATAGAGACAGACAAGGTGAGCCGAGAGAAAGCCATTGCAGATGAGGAGGAGCGGAAGGTGGCTGTCATCATGCTGGAGGTGAAGCAGAAGCAGAAGGACTGTGAGGAGGACCTGGCCAAAGCAGAGCCAGCACTTGCAGCCGCCCAGGCAGCTCTCAACACCCTTAATAAGGTAGGAAGATCATCTGTCCTGCTGCTTACCTCTCACAGTGGTGGGGGTGGCAGGAAGTGGCCCCTGTGACCCAAAGACAGCTTGGTACCCTGGTGCCCTAAAGAGATCCAAGGGCAAAGTTGGAGGCTTAAGGTAGGATCCAGCTGTCACTGCTTTATTCATTAAGCAAACATTCGCTTATTTTCTTTAAAGATTTTTCTTTATTTACTCATTTGAGAGAGAGAGAGAGAGTGAGAATAAGTTAAGGGGAGCGGCAGAGGGAGAAGAAGAAGTAGACTCCTCACTGAGCAGGGAGCCTGATGCAGGTCTCGATCCCAGGACCTCAGGATCATGACCTGAGCCAAAGGCAGACGCTTAACCCACTGAGCCCCCCAGGTACCCCTGCAAACATTCATTTACACTGACAATCTATCAGGCTTTACAGAGTACCAATGACATCCCAGGCCTTTGAGTCTGAGAACCAGTCAGAATAGGAGATGCCCAGTGTTCCAGACCTTCCACTTCACAGATGACAAAGCCTGGGCCCAGAGTCACAGACTCGCTATTAGAGCCAGGCTTAAAACTCACACCCTCACAGTCCAGCTCCAGAAACACTCAGCTCCGTAGCCCATGGTCATTTTACCCATTACATACGACAGGACACATGAGCCTTATAAAGCCCTGAGAAAATTCTTAAGACCTGAGACTCAAACACATGTTGGCTCCAAAATATGAAAAGAAAAAAAAAAAAAACGCTATGTAAACAAAATTAACAGATATTCAAATGTCAACAATATGTAGCCATGTGTCAGTTAAAGTCCTATATGTAACCATCTGGTACAACAAGCGTGACCTTTTGAGATGTATTCAAGGGATACTTTTATTTGGGTTCCCTTAAGATGTATCCCTGTCTGTGTGTACTAGGGGGATGGTAATTAGCTGCTGCTTTTATTTTTCACAGATTAAGCTTCTCTCCCATTTGGATAACCATGGCTGAAGGGCGGGGGAAGGAGGGAAGAGAAAGGAGCAGACTCCAGTCACAGGGAGCAAGCTTCAGAGGGGGCCCCAAAAGCTGACCCTGTCTGTGTTGGGATGCTCACATGGTGACTTCTCCTCCTCCTGGGAGTCTGGCGGTTCACTTGCCCCTTGGCCGAGATCTAAGACAACCTGTGCTGGCTCCCTTGAGCAAGAGCTCACCTCTGATCCATGGAGTCACCTGTGCCTCCTTTCCCGCAAATGCACTGAGGGCATCAGCCCCGCCCTGCAGCACCATCTCCCTTGCTCCGTGATGGGGGCAACTAGCCAGCTTTTCTCCCGCATTCTCAATTTCTGGGGTAGGAGCTAGACCCAAGGCCACTGTGTCATGCTAACTGTACCCCCACATCCTCCCTTATAGGTGGGGTGGGTGGCACTCACCAGTGGGCCTCTTTTCATCTCCACCTGCCTAATGCTTTGACATATTTAGTGTAGGTGAGACATTTGAGATGCAAACATGAGCATTCTGAAACTTTCTTCTCCTGCATCGCCCTGGAAGGTAACATCTAGCAGTTTTGGGCTTTAGCAAATCTAAAATGGAATTAGGAATGCTATAGAAGCCTGGCATATGGTTACATATAAATTGGCATGAGTCTCATATGGTTACATATAAATTGTAATTTGAGATGAATGCATTCTAGGATTTTTAAGATTTTATTTATTTATTCATGAGAGAGGCAGAGACACCGGCAGGGGGAGAAGCAGCCTCCCTGCAGGGAGCCCGAAGCGGGACTCGATCCCAGTACCCCGGGATTACGACCTGAGCCGAAGGCAGATGTTGAACTAGTGAGCCATCCAGGCGTCCCACATTCAAGGATTTTTTATGAAGAACTCTAGAATTACGCATTCTGGGCTTTTTATTTTTTATGCTCTAAAGGCTAAGGCACTGAGGGCCTAAGCGGCCCTAAAGAGACCCCCCATCAGGAGAAATCACCAGATTTACTACTAAGAACCTGGGTACTGTGAGGGATGGACTAGGATTGCAGGGGTTGCCCAGTTATGCCACCACTTCTCAGCCTGAACCTGGTAGCAGGGCCAGGCCAGGCTTCTCCCATCCCTGGACGGTGGCATCTGCTTGCACCTCCTGGACACTGGTGAGGCTGTGTACCCCTCCCTGCCACCACCCTTCCTCCTGCCTCAACCCTATCCGTGTTTCAAGCTCAAACTTACATTCTAGATCAGTGTCACCCTTTTCTGATTCTTTGATCATGAACCACAAGACAACTTCATTGACGCACACATGTGAAGTGTCTGCTGACCGTGTCTTACTAATAAGGCAGGTGCCTTTCATAACATCTTTTGACACAGGGGGTTAGATTTCCTAAAATAAGCTGAGTCCAAATACCGGCTGGGCTGTTCACTGGATGTATCTCTGGGCATGATTTTCTCTCTGCTCAGCCTGTTTCCTCATCTATGCAAGGGTGGTAACAGTGACACAACTCCCATTAGGTTATCACAGGGATAAAATGACAGAATGTATGAAAAGTAGTTCAGAGATGACCCACCTGAGTCATTTTTTAAAATATTTTATTTATTTACTTAATACATAGAGCAGGGGAAGGAGCAGAGGGAGAGGGAGAAGCAGACTCCCCACTGAGAAGAGCCCTACACGGGGCTTGATCCCAGGACCCTGAGATCATGACCTGAGCCAAAATCCAGAGTCAGGGGTTTAACCTCCCATGCCACTCAGGTGCCCCCACCTGAGTAATCTTTTTAAAAGAGCAGTTGGACCACATCACCCCTCTGTTCAGAATCTTCCATTGGCTTCCCATCCTACTCAGAATAAAATCCAAAGTGGCCCACAAGACCCTACGATTTTGCCCAGTTCCCTTCTTCTGGGTACAACATGATTGTCTTCCTCCTGTCACCCTGACTTCCCCCTCTGCACTGGCCTTGCTGTGTCTCAGACACCCCAGCACAATCCCACTCCAAGGCCTCTGAACAAGCAGTCGGCACTATGTGAAGTGCTCTTCCCCCAAGAAGACCCCCACCCTGTTCTGTCAGGTGTTTCCCCAAAACTTACTCCCACAAAGAACAAGTAATAAAAGCACTTAACTAATTTCAGAAAAAAAAACCCTCAGAATATACAAGAAAGAAAATGTAACCCAAGGTGAACAATATTTACAATCATGTCATAATCATATTGAACTAAAAATTCGATATAACCATAATAATTAGGAGGGAAAAGAGGACAGTAAACATAGCTAAATATTCATACTCTAAGTAGGAAGACACTTGCTAAAGCCTAAAATGAAAAGAAGGTGCCTGGGTGGCTCAGTCTGTTAAGCATCTGATTCTTGATTTTGGCTCAGGTCATGATCTCATGGGTCATGAGATCAAGCCCCACATCAGGCTCCTCATTCAGCAAGGAGCCTACTTGAGATTCTCTCTCTCTCTCTCTCTCTCTCTCTCTCTCTCTCCTCCTCTGCTCCTTGCCACTGCAAATAAAATGGAAAAAAATATAGCAACATAGGCATGTTCTTTATCAATAAGGAGTGAAATCTAGAAGAAGCAGAAGAAATTGTAAGCATGGCTTCTGGAAAGCTGGAGTTGGAGTCTATCAGGCATGTGCTTTGTTCCAAGCCCTGCAGCCGTCTCAGAGTTTGTAAACTCCTTGCATGCATTACATGAGCAGAAATAGACTAAAATTTCAGTGGCTCAAAAAAAATAAATAAAAATAAATAAAATAAAATTTCAGTGGCTCAAGAGCTCAGAAGATGACATGGCTAACTGGCTGGCCAGGTAGGAACTAGGGAAGAGAAAACCCATGAAGCAAGGACTATAAGGAAGAGAATTTTACTGGATGGAGGAAGGAGTAGAGAAGAGCATCCCAGAAGGAAGCAGTGTTTGCAGAGACCTGGATGTGCAGAAAGGTGCAGAGTCTCTGAGCCATGGTGCACGAGTGGGCTCCTCCGAAAGTGATGAGTCTTTCCAGGTGGGTTGACCGAGATCGTTAACAGCCCATGGCATCACTGCACAGTTTTCCTGTGGACCATTGTTTACAGTCTACAGATCACAGGATGTGTGAGGGGGGCCTCAGACAGCATTTTTTTAAATTGTGGTATAAGTGACATGTAATAGTACTCGTTTCAGGCATATGACATAATAATTCAGTGTTTGTATATGTTGCATTGCTATAGTAAGTCAGGTTAATATCCATCATCACCACACATAGTTAATAGATATTTGTGTGTGCAATGAGAACTTTTATGATTTCCTCTCTTTTCAAATCTACAGCACAATATCGTTAGCTGTAGTCACCCCAGAACTTATTTCTTTTATAACTGTACCTTTTGACGCCTTCCACCCATCTCACCCGTCCCCCTCGCCCCGCACCTGGTGAAGTGGAATGGATCAGCCTGTACTGCAGGCTGGTGAGGGCGCTGTTGCTTCGTGAACCCAAGGACCCCTGAAGTATCCTCAAACCCTCCGCATTCACAGGACCCTGTATTTCCTGACCACTTCCCTGTTTTCTTATAGTTTTCAAACTTAAAAATAAATCTGTAGTTAATGCATAAAGAACACCTGTAAATCTGAGCCTGGTAGTAAGTCTCTGCTTTGGCAGTCTTATTTCACTTTTATAGCTAAACTGAAATAAATCCAGTGTAACTTTTCCTGCCTTAGTGGAGGAATGGTTTTGCTTGCAATTTCATGGCCTCTTCCCCTTGACAAATTTAGCTAGAATATTCTATTTGTTCCCTATGTATTTCTTACCATGAGCTTGCTACTTTATTTTATAAATAATATATAATGGCATTTTCATTATTAAAAATTATTCATGGGGTACCTGGGTGACTAGTCGCTTAAGAGTCTGACTCTTGGTTTCAACTCAGGTCATGATCCCAGGCTCTGTGCTTAGTGGAGAGTCTGCTTGAGATTCCCTCTCTCTCTCTATCTCTCTTTCTCCCCCTCTCCCTCTGCCCCTCCCCTTGCTCAATCGCACATGCACTCTCTCTCAAATAAAAAAGTAAAATCTTCTAAAAAATTATTCAGATAGTGTAGAATACATGGAGTAGGATATAAAGTCAACCCTCTTCTACACTATAGCCCCATTTCTCTCCCAAGAGAACTCCTGGAATAATATGGGGCATGGAATGGCTGGGTGGCTCAGTGATTGAGCTGCCTTCAGCTCAGGTCATGTTCCCAGGGTCTTAGGATCAAGTCCCGCATTGGATTCCCCACAGGGAGTCTGCTTCTCCCTCTGCCTGTGTCTCTGCCTCTGTGTGTGTGTGTGTGTGTGTGTCTAATGAATAAATAAGTAAAAATAAAAAATAATAATATCATCATCATCATCATCATCATCATCATCATCATCTGGGGCATATCCTTTCCAGCAATTTTTCTATGCATTTTTAGTTGTGCAAATGCACATATAAAGTATGTCATATTTTAAATATGAATGGATAACGCCAACTTACTTTCCCTCATGAAGTAAGACCATTTCAGGCCAGTACATACACTGAACTTGAATGCTTCATAGGATTCCATGCTATAATTTTACCCTTTTTTTTTTTTTTTTTTGCTATTTATCCATTGTTGAGTGTTTGTTGTTTTTTTTTTTTTTTCCAGTATAAATATCCCTGTGCATAGATCTTTGTTGCATACACAACTATTTCTCTGGGCCAATAAGAAGTACAGTTGTTTGGTAGAATGACATGGCAGACTTGAATAATGCATCCTCCACCTTAGAGAGATTCACATCCTAATCTCTGGAACCTGTGAATTTTGCTCCTTATGGCACAAGTGACTTTATAGGTGTGGTTGAGTTAAGGGTACTGAGGTGGGGAGATTATCCAGCTGGGCCCCAATACAATGTGATGGGGGAAGCAGAGTAGGGGCAAAAGTGGATATGATGTGGGGACACAAGCCAAGGAATGAGGCCAACCTCCAGTCGCTGGAAGAGGCACGCAGCAGGTTCCAGGAGGAACCATCCCTGCCCACAGCTTGACTTGAGGTCTTCTGGCCTCCACAGCTGGGAGCTAAGACACCCGTGTTGTTTCAAGTCTCCAACTTTGTGTTAATTTGTTACAGAAACAATAGGAAGCTCTTATCAACAATATGCTCTTTTTTCTAAAGATTTATTTATTATTTGAGAGAGAGCACGAGCGAGGGAGGTATGGAGGGAGGAGAGAGAGAATCTTCAGCAGATTCCCCAAAATGGGGCTCAATCTCACGACCCTGAGATCATGACCTGAGCCAAAATCAAGTCAGACATTTAACCAACTGAGCCACTCAGGCACCCCCCCACCTCCTTTTTTAAAGATTTATTAGAACAATATGCTCTTTTTTAAATAAATAATAACCAGTCTCTGTCCAAAAAGGTGATTCTTGTCTATAGTTTTGAATATCACCTTTCCTATATCCTTGACATTCTTAGACATTTTCAATCATTTTAACTTGCCTAAATAAAAGAGCAAAACATTTTTCACTTTTTTTTCAAATTATGGTTGGTTTCATTCTAATGAGATTTGGGCATCTTTTCAAATATTTAGATTTCTCTTGCCCATTGCTTATTCAGACTTTTGTTGTTCGTTTTCTTGTAAGAGAGTTTCCCTCTTTTCTTACTAAATCATAGTAAATGATTTACTTTATAAATTATTACTACTTTATAAATTTTTACTATTAATCTCCTGGTATATATATCATAAATCTTTTCCTCATCATTTGACTTTCAGTATTAGCAAGGAGATTTTATAATCAAATAATTGGGAAAATTCTAGTGTTTCCAAGTTAAATAGACTTCTTTCCTACAGGACTTGTTAACGCCTGTGTTATGTGATAAGCCTGGTACTAAAGGGTGATAGAGCATGAGAAAATAAAATCTCAGGTGAATCTAACTTATGAATAGTGGTGTAAGACGCCTATATAAAATACTAGTAAATAAAATTTACCATACTGCCAACTGGCTGGTTTTCCCTATGTAAGATTATTCACGTAACTATATGAAACCCTAGATCAAAGATGAAAAGCTTCATAGTGATTTTGATATTTGATATCAATTATTTCATCCATCTGGTGATATGCTGAATCTAAAAATTTTGTTCGAAAATAACTAGCAACTTTCCCTCATGCCTCTTTTTAAAACTTATGCCTACACTAGCTCTGAAATATGTCCCAAACCCAGTCACCTCTCACCACCTCCACTGGACAGCCCTGGCCCCGGGCTCAGTCTCCTGCATGAACGACTGTGCAGCCTGCCCTGCCACAACAAGCTCTCAAAGCAAAACCACATCATTTCACCCCCTGCTTAAAACCCTCCACTGGCTTCCCCTTGATGTTAGAATGAAATCAAACTGCTCCCTTTTTTGGTCTGGATCCTGACCAGCTCTCCTCTCCCACCTCTATCACCCTCCTGACCACACTCTATAGAGTGGCCAAGTTTGCAGATCCCCATGCTTGAAGCAGCCCCTTTGCAGATGCCCCGGCTCAAATGTCAGCCTGCCAAAGTGGCCTTCCCAGACCTCAAGGGGTAAAATCAATCCTCAAGAATCTTCTATCCTATTAGCCTTGTTTCCATTTTGGGGAGGGGGGGTTAAGCACTTTCTCGCTATCCCAAACACCAAAGGTGGATCCCTGTATGTTGCCTGTCTTTCCACCTGAATGAGCAGAAGGGCTTTGCCTGTCTTGTTCCCACTGTACCCCCATTTGCCAAATGCACAATGACGTGAACCTTTAGTCCTTCATCTGTTCACCCAGCCAGGACTCATTGGCTGTTCTGGGTGCACATGATGCATCCGTGAACAAAGATCCTGCCCCTGTGAAGACTACATCCTAGCGCAAGTGAGGGGTGAGAGACAAGCATGATGACAGAGTTCTTTATTGTACAATGTGTCAGAACATGTCAGATGCTGGAAGACAAAGGTAAAGGAAGCACAGAGCAAGGAGGAGCCCTGGAGGAGGCGGGAGGTTGCAGTTTTAAGGAAGGGGATCAGCATGAGCCTCGAGATGAGAAGTTTGGGTGGAAACTGGAAGAAGAAGCAAATTCCTCAGGCAGACACCTGGGAGAGTGGTCAAGGTCAAGGCAGCAAGGGGCCTCCACAGGGGCCTGATAGCAGGATTGGGGTAGAGAAACCAAGAGTGTGAGCCTGATGTCTGCTCGCTCAAAATTCTGTCTGCCAACTGGGAACTGTTTCTTCCATCCTGTGTTCCTCCTAGTAGAACCATATCTGCCTGCCCTGTAGCCATTGGCTACAGGAGCCCTGTCTAACTAAAAAAGGTCATTTCCTAGGACATTTTTTTTCAAAGATTGATTGATTTAGAGTGAGTGTGCAAGTGGGAGGAGGGGCAAAAGGAGAAGGAGAGAGAGAATTTCAAGCAGACTCTTGGCTGAGCAGGGAACCCAATATGGGGCACGATCTCAGGACCCTGGGATCATGACCTGAGCCAAAACCAAGGGGCAGCCACTTAATCAACTAAGCCACCCAGGCAACCCCACCCCCACCCCGTCCCATGGACATTTTTATTTCCACTTGCATTGGAGAAAAGGTCTCAGTCCCTCCTGGGTGCAAAGTGATGGCCATGACCTTGAGCTGCTGACCCCCACTAATTCCAGGTGATTGTTGGACACCCATGTTGATGAACACCTGCTGCATGCCGATTCCTGGGACCAGAGCGACAGTGGTTAACAAGATAGATGAGACCATCCCTGTTGTCACGAAGGAGAGGAGATGGAAATTCAATAAGGAAAGAGTGATGATCATTTTTGATGGCCCCAGGTTCTCTGCAGGTCATCAGGGTGCTGCTAGGAAATGATGAGAAGGGGAAGTCTTTCCGAGTGGGAGACGTCTGAATTCTGAATTGAGATCTTGACGGATGATAAGGGACGGGCCATGCAAAAAGCTTAGCAAGAAGTGGTCCAGGCAGGGGTCCTGAGTTGGGGATGAGCTTGGCAGTCAATGTGCTGGGAGGAGGTGACCGTGGCTGGAGCTTGGTGACACATGGAGAAAGTAGCACAGAGTGAGGGCAGAGAGGTAGGTCGTATGCCTTGCAACGCGAGGAAGCTTCTACACGAAAGAGAAGCACACACAGGGAGAAGCAACCACAAGAGAAGATCCAGAAAGCCCGTAGACACTCCAAACACAGCTCCACTCGTCCTTACAGCCAGCTCCAAGCTCATCCCCATCACAGACATGAGCGAGAAAGTCCCCTCTGTACTTGGTCTTTGGTCACTACTACCAAAAAGTTATGATTAATTTATCGGGAGTGATAAATATAAAAAAGACTGGAAGGAATCACACTGAAATATTAACAGTGACGTATCTGGGTTGTAGAATTCCATTTCATCTCCATACATTTTTATATCTTCTTAATTCATGCTGAACTTATACTGGTTTAAAGTCATGGGGTTTTGTTTCTGATTATATTTTCTGATCCTGCACCCTGTGCCCCAGTGGAGGCCACCACGGCAAGTATGCTAGCACACCATCCTATGTATACTGTCCTTCTATCCACCACTGCCCATGTCACCCAACAGGTTTTCACGACCAAATGTGGAAATAGTTTCAGAAGCAAATGGAGCATCTTCCCAGGTGCCTCCATTAGGTGCAGGAAGTAATCCCCCTCATTTGTAGATTTCCAGGCCCAAGGGCACCCCAAATTCATTTGGCACAGGGGACCTAATCCTTAAAATCAAGATCTTCCTCCACTTGGGGCCCCTGGGTGGCCCAGTCAGTTGAGCATCTGCCTTTGGCTCAGGTCATGATCAAGGGTCTTGGGATTGAGTCCCACATCAGGCTCTTTGCTCAGTGGGAAGTCTGCGTCTCCCTCTCCCTCTGCCTGATGCTCCCCACTGCTTGTGCTCTCTCTCTCAAATAAATAAAATATTTTAAAAACTTCCCCCCCCCATAAAATCATCCCCAAAAAGCAAGTGCTTTTGAGGTCACATGGTACTCACTGATGGTCGCAATAAACCTGAAATCAACTGTACGTGCATGTATGACACAGCTTCACTCACAGATCCAGGGTGCCCCTGCTCCCAATTTACAGATGGAAACACAGAGGCCTGGGAAGTCGAAGTGACATGCCAAGGCCAACCCTTTTGGCCCTATTTTCCTAGTGCAAATGGTGATTGGAGCAGAGGACAAACCCACATCCAAGCAGGGGCAGTGACTATGCCCGGCTTCCAGGCTGAATTATTTCTTGGCAGAAAATGTCAGGACAGTCAAGTGTAGTTAGAACAGGCTCATGGAACAAAGAAGTTTAATTAAAGAAAAAAACAAAATTTGTTGGGTTACAGGGCTATTCTCTTCGATCCAAGATGGGAAATTAATTTATAATAACCTTATCTTTTATTCAGGGCACGCTGCCTGTTTCAGAGTATGTTGGCATCCTGCTATTTTTCTGTTGAATGTGAAATAATTGTGTGTTTCTAATGGGCAGCGAGTCCGCTAAAGAGCTGAACAAACGGAGCTGAGTCTTGGGCTCGCCATGGGGCGCGTCTGAAGCCACTGGGGGGAGTAGCTTTCGCTTCCCTCTGATGAGTCATGACATTTAAAATTCAGAGGGCTCCATGGGCCTCAAGGCAGCCTTTTCAGAATGGTCATTCTAGAACCCACATGCTTTCGTGGCGCATTCGTGTTTTTCCTGACAGCCTCCTCCTCTCTCCTCAGACCAACCTGACAGAGCTGAAGTCGTTCGGGGCCCCCCCTCCAGCTGTCAGCAACGTCACGGCCGCCGTGATGACCCTCACGGCTCCCGGGGGCAGGGTGCCCAAGGACCGCAGCTGGAAGGCCGCGAAGGTCACCATGGCCAAGGTGGACGGTTTCCTGGACTCCCTCATCAACTTTGACAAGGAGCACATTCACGAGAGCTGCCTCAAGGCCATCCGGCCGTACCTGCAGGACCCGGACTTCAACCCCGAGCTGGTGGCCACCAAGTCCTACGCGGCCGCGGGCCTCTGCTCCTGGGTGGTAAACATCGTGCGCTTCTACGAAGTGTTCTGTGACGTGGAACCCAAGCGCCAGGCGCTGAGCAGGGCCACCTCGGACCTCACTGCCGCCCAGGAGAAGCTGGCAGCCGTAAAAGCCAAGATTGCTGTAAGTGAGGCTGGAGGGCCCTGACCACGACCCCTGCCCTGCCAGGTGGCCTCTGTGCAAACCACACACTCCCCCATTTCCCAGCGCCTAAGCAGCTCCGGTTTTATGGGGTTTTATTTTATTTTTTTAAAGATTTTATTTATTTATTCCTGAGAGACACAGAGAGAGGCAGAGACAAAGGCAGAGGAAGAGAAGCAGGCTCCCTGTGGGGAGCCCGATGCGGGACTTGATCCCAGGACCCCAGGGTCATGACCTGAACCAAAGGCAGATGCTCAACCACTGAGCCACCCAGGTGCCCCAGCATCCTGGTTTTTCAAGAGAGGCAGGAAAACCAAAGTGGGATGCCAAAGCTCCTGATTTTTCAAGAGAGGCACCTTTTCCTCTTCCTCAAATACTGTATAGTCCATACGAGATAAATCCACCAGACCTTTGGGTTTATATTCTCTACACTATATTGTGAAAGCTTTTAGAAGCAATAGTACATTATGGTTTGGGGGGTGGTCCCTTGACCATAAATCTAAAACAAGGAGGGTCATTAGCTTTTATTAACCTCCCAGTGATGGTTTGATCAGCTCTGCCTCTCTCTAGGCTGGGGAATGGGGTGTTTGTGGATCTACACCTGTTTGGGAGAGAGTCCCCTTGAACTTCACCTTTGCCCTTAAAATAGGTGCTACCAAAGCAAGATTAGAAATCGGGACCCCATGAGATAGCAGAGTGGTTGAAAATGCAATCCAAGCTTGTACCATTTATGGACGTGTGACCTTTACAAAGGTCTTTAAAATGCCCACGCTGGGCAGCCCGGGTGGCTCAGCGGTTTAGCACTGCCTTCAGCCCAGGGCATGATCCTGGAGACCCGGGACGAGTCCTGCATCGGGCTCCCCACTAGGAGCTTGCTTATCCCTCTGCCTGTGTCTCTGCCTCTCTCTCTCTGTGTCTCTCATGAATAAATAAAATCTTTAAAAATAAATAAATAAATAAATAACATGCCCAAGCTTCAGTTTCCCGAAGCAAAATGGACACAGTAACTTCTCGCTTAATGAGAACACAGCGAGGACAAAAGGAGGGCATACTTGCAGATCCTGGCCCATAGCCCACGTGGCGCTGGGGCCACTGCCGTGGTCACGATGACCACTGCTGCGCTACCTCTACCCCTGTCCCCCTCTTCCCTCTACACACGCTCTCACACGTGTGCACAAGCCCTGGGGACCAGGCACTCCTGTCATCAAGTTCAATCCCAAACCGTTCCTTCCCACTCATGCATCCCAGGCAAATAAGATTCTTGCTGCAAATTAGTCATGATGGTAGAAAGGGTTTTACAAATTAGAAGTAAAATTGCAGACATGCCGCACGCTTCGCACAACATGGGTTTATGGATTGCTAGATTGAATTCTGTGGCTGGTTCAAAGAACCTTGCAACCCATGTCTCTCCAAAGAAAAGATACTTTGGTGAAGCAGCTAATCTCTCAGCATACTTGCTTTATAAATCCAGATGTCCGTGGGTCAGTCTCGAACAGGTGATAATCACTGTAGCATTGGCCCTCTTCAAGGAACACCATCACATCCCCATGACTGATTTTTAAGGGAAAAAGCCTCCCGATAATTTTTGTATTCTGCAGTTTCTCCCAGAAAAACATTTTAAGAACTGCATTTTCAAAGATTTTTTATTTTTTACTCAAGTTATTTTAACTAAGGGAACATTTGGTGCAAAGGGAATGTTTTCAAAATGTTGATACCTATTCAGTAGCCAACATTCACATGATGGGCCCACTCAACCTGTGAAAGCAACAAGCATATCTTTCAAATACTTGGCTACCTTAGGAAGACACTTCTTTTCTGCCAAAATATTTTTTGAAAAAATGTATTCTTGCCTCGAACAACTTCCTCTCCGTGCTTTGCTTACCCACATGCCCGTCGGCATCCCGAGAGTTTCGGACACTCCACCACTGAGGACAGAGAAGATGGGCTGACACCCAACCCTAACATGGAAGCCAACCCAGGCGAGGAAATTCTTCCCTCTGTGACATGGAGGCCGTCACCGGCCTTCTCCAGTCCCCAAGCCTTATTTTTAGGATTTTAGGATACTTCCAAGGAAAGAATATTATATTCAAGATAAAGTTAAAAAAAAAAAGCGTATTTCCAAACAGATTATAAAATACATGAAACATGAGTAGTAGTAGTGGCTGTTATATCTGGGTGGTATATTTTGGATGGGTGTGCTTATAGGTGTCTTCTTTTTTTCTATCATGAGCATATATTAATGTTATGATTTATAAAAATAATAGTAATAAAAACAAGCAAGACATTTTCATGGAGCATATACTGACACATAAGTAAAGTATCAGAGAAAGGTATCTAATGAGAAACAACACTCTCTGACCCTTTGCATGCTTGTGTCTGTTTCAAAGGACTGGTCATGCCACTCAGAGCCTTTATACTAGTGCCTTCAATGCGTTTCATTTGGCACACACATGGTCTTTGTAAATGATTTCATTAACTGCCAGTATTTAAATCAACAGGAGATTTTCATAAAAATCTGATTTCTGGCCAGTCTTAAAGTAATCAGAAGATTCCCAAACATCATGAACTGACCCTAGAGTTGAGTAGCACCTTCCTATCCATCCAGTTTTGTCATAGGTCCCGACCAACGCCAGTTTTCTTTTTCCAGTGCCAGACTCATCTGACCAGCTCACATATCCCCCGCAGCCCCTGCTCATCTGAATGTCATCCATACTATTGACATCCCTGTTTCTTGACGTACCTTATGCAGGAAGATTGACTTTCTGCTGGATGGGGCTCTAAGAGGTTCATATGCATGTCTTCTTGATATCATCATAACAACTACTTCAAGTTAATGTAACTTGTATTTCTTGCTCCAGCACATAGGCAGCTTCCCTGGAACTTCCTGTTTTCAAGATAAGATTATTACCTGTTTCTTCAGCTTTCTCCAACCTCCCACTGCCCAACTTCAGTTATCAATACTGATTGTTACATTTGCTTTTGAATCACCAAGACTCAAAACATCTTCATTCTGTCCTGTGACCAAAATTAAGTGTCCCATGATCTGTTCACTGGCTGATGGGGAAGGGTGAAAAATCAGTCAATTCCATTTGCATTCTATGAACCTGCCTGTATTGTTCTTAGGAGACCTAAATAGTACAATTTCCTTTTTTTATGAAAACTGCTCTTTATTACTTATTAGGTAACAATCCACAAAATGCTCTTTGAGCTAATAAACAAATTCTGAAAACGTGAAGGATATACAATAAACACATAAAAATCACTATTTTTATATGTAACAATTGAATGATCCAAAAAAGGTGATTAGGAAAACAATTCTTTTTTATTTTGGGGTAGTTGACACACAGTGTTCTATGAGTTCCAGGTGGGCAGCACAGTGATGTGACAAGCTTATATGTTCTGCTATGCTCACAAGCGTAGCTACCACCTGTCACCACATAGCGCTATTACAATATCACTGACTGTATATTCCCTATGCTGTGCCTTTCACCCCTGACATTTATTCCTTAACTGGAAGCCTGGACCTCCCACTCCCCTTCACCCATTTTGCCCACTCCCTCCTCCCCTCTGGCAACCATCAGTTTATTCTCTGTTTGTATAGGCCTGATTCTGCTTCTTATTTAAAACAATTCTACTTTTTAAGCAGGCTCCATGCAGGGAGCCTGATGTGGGACTCGATCCCCGGTCTCCAGGATTAGGCCCTGGGCTGAAGGCAGGCACCAAACCACTGAGCCACCCGGGCTGCCCAAAACAATTCTACTTTTAATTCATTTCCTTTTTTAATGCAATCTTTCCCCCTCCCCCTGGAATTTCTACTTGCCTTTCGGGGTTTTTTTTTTTTCTCTGCCCTTAATTCCTTTTGCTTAGCCTCAATTACTCTTAAACTCTCCATGCAATTCAGTATCCTGCCACTTCCATTTTTGCCTCCAAGACCTTCCTCTCTTGTCCCAGACTCAGAACTCCAATCAGTGTTGGAGAGCGAACATGTTCACTGTTGTCTCAGGTTGGTTCCAGTGACTTCTGGACCACTTGCTTTCTCCTTCCTTGATTTCTTCTTTAGCTTGCTGGAGCTCACTCTTAAGTAACTTTCTCAGAAATGTTAAGTAAGAGGTAAATTTTCTGAATGATTTTGGTCTGGAAATGCCTTTATTTGATTTTTAAACTGACCTGACAATTTTGCTGAGTACTGGATTCTGATGCTAATTTTTTCCCCCTTAGGACACTGAATGACTTACCCTTTTCTTAAGTGAGTAGTTTCATGAGCAGTCAGGGTCCCATTTCTTTGTCAATGCACTGTGTTTCTACCTTTCTGGAAGTCTTTCCATTTTTTTTTCTTTATTCCTTTTTTTCCCCCTTGAGATGAGATAGCATGAGTGGAGGAAGGGGCAGAGGGAGAAAGAATCCCAAGCAGTCTCCATACCCAGCACAGAGCCTGACATGTGGGTCGATCACATGACCCTGAGATCATGATCTGAGCCAATATCAAGAGTTGACGCTTAACCAATAGAGCTACGCAGGTGCTCCTTTTTCTTTATTCTTGGTGTCTGAAACTTTGTAGTGATGTGCTTAGATGCCATTTTTAAGATTCATTGTGCTCAGCATGTAGAGACTTCTTTTCCTTGACTCTGGAAAATTATTGTATGTTATTTCTTTGGTAGTCTTCCTCTGTTTCCTTTTTGATCTTACTTCCTAGAATGCACATTTGTTGGATATTGGACTTTCTGATAAGTCCTGTTTCCTCAGTCACTATGTCTTCTTATACTTTCTAGATTTCCTCAAAGTCATCTTTTAACCCTTCCCTTGAACTTATTATTTTTTTACATTAACAAGAATAATAATTTCTGCAACAGGGTTTTTGTTTTTGTTTTGTTTTGTTTTTTTTTTTTTTGCTCTCTGCTCCTTTTGCTAGCATTCTCTTCTTATTTTATGAATGAAATATCTTCAATCTTCCTAAGAACCTACTCATGAAGGATTTTATGCTTTATTGCCCTCTTTTGACTAAAGTAATCTTTTCTAAGGTGTTTTTTTTCTCCACCCTTATTTACCTTATCTAGGCTTCATCAAATGGCTTCTTGTCCTTTCATGTTTATAAGAGCACTGCTCAAAAGTTGGTTATAGCTTTCCAGGCAGGAGCAGATCTGACTAACTGGCAGAATTTGTTTTTGGGGTCAGTTATGTTGAATGCATCCTTGTTGCCAGAATGTGGTGTTTTCTCTCTGCCACTATTGAATCTCTTGCTGGTGACATGGACGCCTGATGACTTTGGACACTGGGCACGTGGGTAGAGATGGGGGAAGAGGATCCGTCAGCTTCCAACAAACCTTACTTTCAGCATCCCACCTGATGTTTCCAAAACCCCAGTGCATGTCCTCTTTGGTGAACAGAGGCCTGCTCTGTATTGTAGCTTCCTGTACCCTACTCTGGCAGTTTCTACTCCTCTATGAGTCCAGTCTGCCATACATAGATTGGAATCTCTTACTCTTCAATGACCCTCAACAGTTGCTCAGTGTTAAGAATTTATGATGTTTTCACTTGTTTCATAATTATTTTAGAAAAGTCTCAGGAAAGAGAGGAGGTAAATGAATGTGGCAGTCTGTCATCATCAATTGGATGGCTCACCACCTGCTTTTCAAACTGCTTGGCTATATAAACTTGGCCCTTGATTTGTTTCTCTTGGGACATGGCAATGGCCAACAAAGCAGCCTGAATTCCAGTTATTGCATAGACACGAGACACATTCAGAGGTATCTACCCTGCGTCCCTATGTCTTGATGTATAAAATATATATTCTGGAGGCAACACAAGCTACATACCTCAATTCTAAACTTTTGATGAATTTAGAAAATATTGAAATCATGTCTTCTTACAAAATGTCCCTCTACTTTGGGGTAATTGGACAGAACAAATGAGGTTAAGCGGTAGTTACCTGTACTCCTAGGATCTGAAAGCAAAGGGACGTCTTAGACTGCACATAGCCCGTCTTAGACTGCACACAGCCCAACCCCAAACCACAGACCTACTGCAGCAGACATACTGTGCATCCCTCCCAGGACCCTGGCATCCTTCTTCTTTTTTTTTTTTTCCCCCTGGCATCCTTCTGACCATTCTCAGGCCACCATAGGCTTCAGTACACTTTTGCTTCTAATAGCAGCACTGCCATTTTGGGGGCATGCTCCTGCAGCCCCTTCTTCCCCACTATACGGAGAAAGAGGACTTATGCACCCCCATCCATGTCCATCACCCCTCTTGTCCCTGCACCAAGGACCTAGGTAGGAAAGCTCAGCCTCCTCCCTTGGGTCAGGACCAGCCTGGGCTTCCACCAGGGCTCCGCCTGAGATCACTCCTAATTTGCCAGCCTTTCCTTCTCTGCCCTGCCTTCTCCAGGGGGCTGTAATTACTGATAGACCTTGTGTTCCTTCATAAACAGCACCTTAATGAAAACCTGGCCAAACTCACAGCCAAGTTTGAGAAAGCAACAGCCGACAAACTCAAATGTCAGCAAGAAGCTGAAGTGACCGCAGGCACCATCTCCCTTGCAAATCGTCTGGTGAGTGTGAGACTCTGCAGCCTGAGCCTTAATTATATTAGCTGAGCTTGTCAAGTGCCAGCGAGGTGCAAAATAGATGAACACAGCTTAGCGCCGCTTTGACTTGGGGGAAAATATTAAAATGTGCTAGGAGGCGGGCGAAGGTGGGGGTGGATATTAAAATGTGCTGGGATGCAGGGACTGAATCCTGAGAAGTGTGAATGCATGCCCTGGTCTGGACAAGAGAGTTTTCCTACAAAGACGTTTGGGAGGATGGGAGCCCTTGATCTATCAGACAGCTGGGTGAGACGTGACATGTTTATGTGCATATACACACATCAACCAGAGGAAACCCTACAGGACAAAATGAGCCACTTTATAGGCAAGATCTGCAGCTCTTTACTGTGTGATGTTTGATAATAATAGTGTGACCAGGGTCAGGAACAGAGACAGTAAAGAATGACACCTCTGGACTCTGAGCATTTGTGAGCTGACCTTGCCCACATGTGTGTGCATACACTCACATGTGCACACACAAACATATACACACAGGCTCTGGCCTCCCTAAGAAAATAAATGTGAGGGTGTTTGTCTTGTGGATGTCTGCTATCACACTACCCAGAAACTTAGTGATTTAAACACAACAACCATTCTGTTGCCCCTTACAAGTTTGCGGGTCAAGAATGTGGGTAAGTGTCACCTGACAGCCTCTCTGCTCTGGATGGTGCCTACAGGGCCCACTCAGCATTCTTCAGCCAGGAGCTAGCTGGTTTGTCACATGCACCTTGGCAGGAGCCTCCAGAAGGGCAGAGCTCTCTCCATGTAGTCTCAGGCCTCTCCAGCAATGTATGCAGACATCTAACACAGGGACTCTGGGCTCCAAGAGCAAGTGTTCCAAGAGACAGTAAGTAGAAGAGCCCAGTCTCTTAAGGCCTGGGACCAAAAGCCAACACAACATCCCTTGCTCTGTGTTCTGTTGGTCAAAGTGGTCACAGGATAAGGGAGGGGGGAACATAGGCAGCAACTCTTTTTTTTTAAAAGATTTTATTTATTTTAGAGAGAGTGAGAGATGGGAGGAGAGGCAGAGGGGGAGGGAGAGAATCCCAGGAAGTGGGCTCAGCACAGAGCCCGATGTGGGGCTCGACCCCAAGACCATGACATCATGACCTGAGCTGAAACCAAGAATGGGACGCCCAACCCACTGAGCCACCTAGGCACTCCCAGGCACTAACTCTTGATGAAAGGAATGTCAAAGAAATCATAGCCTTTTTTAATCTCCTGTGGCTTATATTTCTTGTCCTAAATTATCTAAGATCCTGCAAAGCAGTGTCCACTGGGTATGATTTCTCTTCAATAGAAAGCCTTTCCAGCACCTTTGTCTCCAGTGAAGGGAGGTGGAATCAATACCTTTGTACTTTGATTCCAGCCACCATTTGTTTCTAAAATGGAGCCAGATTTTCTAGTTTAAGAAGAAAGGAATCACGACAATGATTGAACTGAGCCATGCTTTTGAGAGGAAAGGTCTCTACCACAGGAGTGTCTACAGTTGTTGGACTTACTGTTGCATAGCCTGGAAATGGTCATTTGGACCGAATAATGTGATTTAGAGACAGCTCCTCTGCAAACGTGCAAGATGTCCAGGCCTCCTAGCTGGTCTGTCTTCCATGCAGTTTTCTGTGTGGTTTCCAGAACTTAGCATAGCCTTCTTTGTCTGGCCGAAGTATTTTCTGAATTGGTCCTCTTGGAAGGCAGGCAGGGTGTACAGGCTCTGAAGCCAACCCTGTTTCCACTGGCCTGAAGGTTCCAGCGAGATACTTCAACTCTCTTGGGTTTTTCTGTGTAATCTAAAAACGGGCATGGGAATGGTTCAGTTAGCCAACCTCAAGGTCTCTTCCAGCTGTGACATTCTATGATATCATCTTTCAAGGAAGAAAGAAGGGTCAGTCCTAACACAGACTCAGCTCATTACCTAACAGTCCTCTCTGGAAAGGAGGCCTCTCCTCCCCGGAGAGGAGAGTCCCCACAAAAAGATGTGCCACACCATAGTGGTGTGGGCAGGGTCAGGATGGGTTCCGCCATGTTGGTACTTTGTGCACACCAGTGTTTCCGTCCCTCTAACTCTGTGTCTTAATTGCCCTGTTTGCCCACTCATTGTGAATTATTTATAGCACATGGAAGTGATTTTATTTATTTTCCTATCCCCAGCATTTAGTGAGGAGAAGGGGGAGGCGCGTAATTTTCTCGGAAGTTCTGCAGCCCAGGCACTGTGCTAAGTGATTAACATACACGATCCTATTTAATTTTCTCCACAGCCCTCCGAGGTGGGTAGTATTTGCCTCTATGCCCATAAAGGGCAGAGCCTGGAAGCCTGCACTCAAAACCTGTCATCCATCCACGGCCCATATGACGCATAGCACAGAGCAGAGGCTTGTTGACCGAGTGTGTGTGCAGCCAGTACAAGTCCCCGTTGATCAAAGGGCCACATAAACGATGTTTCCAGCCTTCTGGTGTCAAGCGTACACCATGCATTCTCTGTGACTGAATCCAAGGGTCTCTGTATAGCCTGTGGAATGATAAGCCTTATCTCTTCTCTGGTCTCTGAAATCGTAGGTGGGAGGACTTGCCTCTGAAAACGTGAGGTGGGCAGAAGCTGTGCAGAACTTCAGACAACAGGAGAGCAAATTATGTGGAGACATCTTACTTACCACAGCTTTCGTCTCATACCTGGGCTTCTTTACAAAGCGATACCGGCAGAGCCTCATGGACAGGACGTGGAGACCCTACCTGAGCCAGCTGGAAGTATGTGCAGCTGAATTTCTCTTGACTCCCCTCTCCTAGCCTGTGGCTAGCAGTGAGCTCACATGACAATAACCATCCAGGCCTTCTAGTTCCTTCTTCCTTCTTGCATACTCCCTCCCACCCGAGTGTCCCTAGGGATCTCTGGGATCTAGGAGTGTGACATATGCACCATGTCCTTCCATGCTACTTTACCACATTGCCATTCACTGTCTTCTGGGCCACCTTAACTGGGCTCCCATGGGCACCCCTGGTCCACTGCCCTCCCAGCTGTCCTGAAACCGTAAAACCCGAGAGGCACTCTGTGTTTCCTCAGTCTCCTTGCTCTTGAGTCAAACTTCAGAGCTGCAGTGGGGCCAAGGCTCATTTCTCAGACGCTGGACCTTGTCACGGGGCCCTGGAGCTACACACTCTGTGCCCGTTGCTCACAGATCTCCTTGTGCAAACAGCTCTGTCTACTTCTCTCGAGTGTACTCAGCTTGTTCTCCTAGTATAAGTAGGTGGGTTTTGCTCCCAACCCCTCCATCTCTCCTGAGATTATAAAGTAGGGGCCCTGCTGGTCCCTGGCTGAAAAGGGTTCAGGGTGGTTGCCCAGAGCCAGAATAATCCCTCGCATTGTCCACTTTCCCATCACTTGTAGTCCTCGATTGACGAATCTTCACTGAGGGTTCCGCATGCCCTCCCTTTCCACCAGACAGGAGGACAAAAGTGTCTAGGACCAGGCTGCCCACAGGAAGGTCACAGGCCAGTGGAGGAGGTTAGATGCGTGAAAAGTGGCTGCTGTTAAGAGTCACCCCAAAAGTTCACCACATGCAGGAAGAGTTGTATTCCAGAATGTGTTTGTAGGTAGATCTCAGAACATAAAACCCATATTCTCTGCTGGTGCTTGGTTCCACAGATCAGCACACAAAATCTGAGGCATTTGATTTGTTGAATAGTGATACAAAAGCTATTAGAGAGGACTAATAGCTTTTGTCTCTGATGAATAAATAAATAAAATCTTAAAAATAAATAAATAAAAATAAAAGCTATTGTGTAAATACATACATACATGCTATTATGGCACTAGGAAATAAAAATAAAGCTGTTGTTTATCTTGAACACAGTAGGAAGGGAAATTATTACAAGGACAGCCATTGGCTGCATGAATGAAGGTGAGGAGCTCAGTGGCAGCCTGAGGGAGATTTTTCTGGCTTTGTTTGGGGTTCATAAGCATTTTTGTGCCTTGACCCCTTTGGCACTCTGGTAAGACCTATGGATTCCTTCTCATGAGAAGGTTTTTAGCCTAAAATGAACTTGAAATACATTCCTGATCCCAGGGTAAGAACTTCCAGATCTTCCTTTTGAAGGTTTTAAAAAAAAAGAGAGATTTTATTTATTTATTCATGAGAGACACTCAGATATAGGCAGAGACACAGGCAGAGGGAGAAGCAGGCTCCCTGTGGGGAGCCCCATGAGGGACTCAATCCCAGGACCCAAGGATCATGCCCTGAGCCTAAGGCAGACACTCAACCATGGAGCCACCCAGGTGCCCCTCAAGGTTTGTTTGATGGTGTAGGGCTTGCCGTCTGTCACTCTTAGTGAGTGAGATGAAAGGAAAGGGGATGGAATGGACAGGCTTTCCTGATGTAATGAGGTAGACAAACCACAAAGGAGAGAGGGATGGAGAAGTTCAGGGGTTACATGTGTGTGAACCTTGGAAACATTACACAAAATGAAAGCAGCCAGACACCAAAGGCCACATGTCAAACGACTCCATTTATGTGAAGTTTCCAGAAGGAAATGCATAGAAAGTAGATTAGTGGTTCCTGGGAGCTAGGGGTAGAGGGAGACAAGGAGTGATCAGTAAAGGGTACGGGGTTCCTTTTGGGGTGAAGAAGATGTTTTAGAACCAGAAAGAGCTGATGTTTGCCCCACATTCTGAGGTACTTAATGCCCTTGAACCATGTGTTCTCAAATGGTTCATTTAAGTTATGCAAACTTTACCCCAATAAAAAAAAAAAAGTATCCGTGTCCCCAGTTAAAAAAAAAAAATAGTAGCTGTAGAAGAATTGAATGAGCTGTGACAGGTCAACAGAAAAAGATGGGGTCAGGGGCACATACAGGGGCCAGGAGGGGAACCAGGCCCGGGAGAGAGGCATCCTCAGGCCTGGAGATGCTATCATGGCAGTCTTCTCAGAGGGCACCAGCGGACGAGCCTGCAGGGAGAGGTCCTGCGGGCCACCCTGGAAGCGAGGGGCATTCTGGGCTGGGAGGGAGGTGAGCATCTCCAGTTCTTGGCAGGCCGGGCCTCCGCCAGTGTGTGGTACCGAACAGAAAGGGTGGTGCAGGCTGGGGCTGGGGCAGGCAGGGGCAAGCCCAGCAGGCCCAGGGCCTCCTCCAGGAAGCCTGCAGGAGCATCAGAGCGTGGGAGCAAAGTGACCCTGTTAACATGAGCAAGGGCAGAGAGGAGGCTGTTGGGAATACACGTATAATCCACGCTAGAAACTCGACTTAGGTGAATATACGAAGGAACAAAGGGTCACAGAGGCTGGATCTCTGCTGTTGTTCATCCATCAAGAGAGAAAAAGACTCTCGGGACTTTAAGAAATAAAACCTACTTCCAGAAATAATCAGACAGCCAGAAAAGCACCTTCCAGGGGGATTTTGATCTTGCTTTTGAAGGAGGTGTGCTGGGTCTTCGGGAGCTGCTGGGTGTTCCACCCCTGGCTGAGAAAGCTGGCTTCTGCTCTGAGCACGTGCCATGTTTCTGGCTCATCAGGTCCCCATCCCAGTCACCCCCACCCTGGATCCCCTGAGGATGCTGACGGACGATGCCGACGTGGCGTCCTGGCACAACGAGGGCCTCCCCGCAGACCGCATGTCCACGGAGAATGCCACCATCCTCCTCAACTGTGAGCGCTGGCCGCTCATGGTTGACCCGCAGCTCCAAGGCAGCAGGTGGATCAAGATCAAATACGGCGAAAACCTCCGGGTCACCCAGATTGGTCAGAAAGGGTAGGTGGCTGAGCACATCACTTCTCACTTTTGTCCGTTGTGCAGAGGGAAACAAAAAAAAATAGTCCTGAGCGGATCTTCAGCCCCAGTGGGTTGTTTCTACCCTCTGGTTCCCTCCATGAGGTTTCTCCTGATTCTCTTCCCATTTTAGGAAACATTTCAGTGAAAGATGCGTGGGTATCGAGTCTCTGCTCTTCTTTGTCTTGAGAAATTGTGTGTGTGTGTGTGTGTGTGTGTGTGTGTGTGTGTGTGCATGTGCCTCCTGGACCCATCAGGAGTCCTGCCTCCACCATCTGGCATCCCCCCTCCCATCTCTCCTTGGACGCTTCCTCCCCGGGCATCACATTCCACTGGGGGGAAAAATTCTGTGTTTTGCAAAGTCTTCCTCCAAAAAGTGCCTGTCTTAGCCCATCCTAGAGTCCATTTCTCTACCCATTATTCCTGCCTCTGGGCCACAGCCCCATAGGACAAACCCAAACACTGTCTCTCTTGGGGAAGGATTAGACACTGCAGTTATGCTGCGAACCCACGGGAGCCCCTGCACCTGCCATGTGGCCTCCCACGTACGCGGTGGGGGAGTTACTACCCAAAGGGACGTGAATGATGCTAAGACTGTCTATCCAGCACCCACCACACTTCACGGCCCCAGGCCCCCGCATCTCCCACCTCTTAGCTTCATTAACTGCCCTAGAACTTAGCTTCGAATTTTCAGTTCTTAATTCTTGTTCTGTGCCACCAGGCTCCATGAGCAGCGTAGGATGGTAGGGGGGAGAGAGAGATCATTGGTGAGGTGGTTGATATGTGCCAGTCCTGGTGTTGGGGACCTCGTCCCAAATGCCTTCCTGAACCCGCACAACTGATGAGGTTGTAATTGTTACTGGTACCATTTCACATCCAGGGAAATTAAGGTTCGCAGAAGCAAACTAATATCTGCAAGAGCGTGCCATGTTTTTGAGATTTTATGCACTTATTAAAGTTTAAAAAAAAAAACTGATGGAGGCAGTGTTTGAACCAGGTGGTCCTCAGAAAGGCAAGATTTCTCTGCTCCAGCATTACAGCCGCCAAGGTGAGGCTTGCTGCTCTGGTGACACATCCCAAACGTAGCTGCCCAGAGGTCCAGATCAGCAAGCATTGTTTAGATCAAACATGCGGTGCTACCAAAATAGTTAAACAAAGTGAATCTAGACTACCAGAATGGATCCTTTCTTCTAGAGAGGATAAGAGGAGAAATGAATCCCAGGGCCCGCCATGGTATATTTTTATCTATGTCATGGCCAGAATAATCTCATCCTGGCCTTCTCCCCACACTTTGATCAAAACATTCCTTTCTAGGGGCCCCTGCTTGGCTCAGTCAGTTAACTGTCTGTCTCTTGATTTGAGCTCAGGTCGTGATCTCAGGGTCGTGAGATCAAGCCCTACATCAGGCTCTGTGCTGGGCATGGAACCTGTTCAAGATTCTCTCTTTCTCCCTCTGCCACTCCCACCCCCCCACTCATATTGTCACTCTCTCTCAAAAAAAAAAAATTCTTTCTAATTGGCCAACAACTGCATCTTAGATATGAGTGTATTTTCCTCTTTGCTCATTCTCTATCCCTAGTACCAAAAACAGTGCCTGATACATAGTAGGGCCACAATAAGTATGTGTTCAATTAATTCTTTGTTTCTGTCCATCCACTTCTCTCTTGGATGGTTTTCTACATTTGTGGTCCATTATCTGAATGTAAACATTACACACAGTATGTGTTAAGATTGTTAAGTATGGTCTCCATCATATCAATGGAAATTTTCTCAAGTGTGTCATTTACCTTTTGATTTTATTTGTGGGGTTTCACACATGATGGTTTTGGGGGTTTTTTCATTTGAGGGATTTTTTTAGCTAGATATGTCACCCATTTCTTCTATAGATAATGCTTAGAAAGGTCTTTCTCTCTCCAGAAATCATATAAATATCCACCTAGATTTTTTAGGTTTTTCTGTAGGTTTTTTTTTTTCTTTTACGTTGAAATCCAATCACCTGAAATATATTTTAGGGTACTGCAGAACATACAGACCTAATTTTCACTTCCAAGTGGTTAGCCATTGTTCTAGGACCATTTATTAAATTCTCTGTCCTTTCCTCAATTAATTAGAGATGACAGTTTACTCTACATTATTTTATTAAGCAGTCTTTTTTCTTTTCCATTTATATAATACTACACCAGCCTCTAATCACCTAGCTTTATATTTAGCAACATTTATTGTGGTATCTCTCATTACAAAAGTAGTGCATCAAAAAAAAAAAAAGTAATGTATTACAGTAAAAAAAGGGGGGGAAGTTACAAAATAAAAGAAATTTAAACTCCTGTAATTTATCATTCAGAAAAGAACTCTCCTAACCTTTTGGTAGATGATGTCTTTTCAGATTCTTCCCATATATCTGTATTGTTCAAAGTATATAAAATACTGTAGTATCAGCTAACATGAGTCCCTCCTCTTCTTTTTCAGGAGCTTTTACTTCTTTTTCCATCCTTATTATTTTAGAAACTTTAAGATTTATGGTCCATCTCTGTAGTCTGTTATATATAATTTGAATTGGAGTCATATCAAATTGACCAGTCTGTTTAGAGAAAGTCAACCTTTTAACATATGTATTAAACTCTAGGTACATTGAAAATTCTCAACAACCTGGGTCTGATTATTAGTTGTTAAATAAATTAAGGTCTGTCAGTACAGCCTAACATCCAGTCACAGAAAATTGTTGTAGAAGAATATTTAATGACCTGGCAAATTTTTCCCATACATTTTACATATAAGAACCAAATCACAAAACAAGGGTGCTATAGGAACCTCCGAATAATAAATAAATATGAATACAAATACAAATTAAGTTATAAATAAATCATATGTAATAAAATCAACTTGAAAATATCATCTATCCAAGCATACCCATTAAATTCCAAAATGACCAATGGAAGGGTCACATTCATTCTTGTATCCTTTTTTGTATTTTGTCATTTTTCCTTATTTCTGAAACTGTGTAAGATCACATAAATCTCATCTTAAATAGAGACAAACAAGACCCCTGAAGTCATCCCAGGTAGCTGCACCTCCACATCGGCCACAGAGGCCACAGTTATCCTGTTTTACTTTCTGTGGATCCCATTACACTTCCTATGGACCTATTTTACTTCCTGTGGACCTGTCACACTTCCTGGGAATCCTGTTGTACCTCCTGGGGATCCCGTTACACTCCCTGTGGATTCCATTACACTTCCTGGATCCCGTTACATTCCTGTGGATCCGTACCTTGCTAAAGGCTCATACTGCCCAACTCTCTCCCCAGCTACCTCCAAACCATAGAGCGTGCCCTGGAAGCTGGAGACGTGGTGCTGATTGAAAACCTGGAAGAGTCCATTGATCCTGTTCTGGGACCCCTACTCGGGAGAGAAGTCATCAAGAAAGGACGGTAAGACCCAGCCACCTCACTGACCTTCCAGAGGAACTGGCTCATAGGACCGTGAGCAGATCCACTCTTCCCAAGACATCCCCCCTCAACTCCTGCTGTGGGGCGCCCTGCAGCACACACCCCCTTCTCTTTTCCACATGAGGACTACTTCGCTGCCCCTGACTCCTAGAGAAATTTTCCCGGAATAACTTTGCTCCCATCAGTCACGTCCTCCGTGACTCCCTCCTGCATGGGTACGGTGCACTATTTTGGAGGAATTTTAGAAAGGAAGTGGTCAAAATGCACACCAGCTTGTAGGCATGAGCATTATACCCAAGCTGAGTTCTCTGTCCATTTGATGAGCTCCTATTGCTTTGGGGGCCGGTGATCAGACAGTGTCTGGCAGAAGGAAGGGGATGAGAGAGGAAAGAGAGAGGCAACAGGCACATTGAAGAGAGAGAGGGAGAGACAGAGGGTATTATCATGGACGGTTGCCTCACCCCAGGGCTGCACCCACTGCCCAGGCCATCAATTGCCTTTCCGTGCCCTTAGCATGCACTCATTTCCTGAATTAACCATTTTCACACACTTCAGCCTGGATCCAAAAAGAAATGCACCCTCTTCTTGCTAGTGGTATGGCACCTTTGTGCAAACGGATGGTGGCCTCTTCTGCAAACACTTTACTGCCATCTGCTGGGAATGTTTCATAGCATACTAACCTGCTCGGACTACAATGTGAATGGCTCTCCAGTAATCTCTACATCCACCATCCCTGTTCCCCATATTAGGGCAAACGGGGATCCTAGGGCTCAATCTGGACACGCTTGGGAGGAATCTGCATATGGCAATATTGTTTGCTATGATCTTGCAAGAAAAAAAAAATGTAGAATTCTATCCCCGATCGTATCTCACAGGAAGGTATCCCAACTTCATTCACATGACCCTTCATGTTCCAGATTCATTAAAATCGGAGACAAAGAGTGTGAATACAATCCCAAGTTCCGGCTTATCCTTCACACCAAACTGGCCAATCCTCACTACCAGCCCGAAATGCAGGCTCAGGCTACCCTGATCAACTTCACGGTGACCCGGGACGGCCTGGAGGACCAGCTGCTGGCAGCTGTGGTCAGCATGGAGAGGCCAGACCTGGAGCAGCTGAAGGTACGTGGGGTACCTATCAAGGAAGGAAGGCAGAAAATGCTCTGCCACTAGATCTTGCTCTCCGTTCTGGGAGAGGTATGCAGGTGGCTTTTCCTGGAGCTGAGCAGCATGGTCTTTGCTAGACTTTGGGGGAGCAGCAGGGGTTGGCCAACACCATTTAGCTGCCCAAGTGTCAAATTGGTAAACAGAGAATAGAGTAAGATGAAGAACAGAGAGGCAGAAGGCCGATGGGAGAACAGACACCCTTGTCACCAAGAGCAGAGGTGAGAGCCCAGGGCTCTGTACATGCTTGGGCCCACACAGGGAGTCCAGAAGTAACAGCCATGTAAGGATAGTGTCTTAGTCAACTCTGGCTGCTATAGCGAAACACCATGGTCTGGTGGGCCATGTTCCCACCCCTGTGGAGCTTGCAGTCTAATGAAAGATCATGGAAAATAAGTGTAAACCAACAAAAATGGTGTCATTTGACATTGTGACAAGACTTTTCAAGGAAATAAAGCAACATGATAGTCAGGAGCCAGGGGGCTAATTTAAACCAGGGAGGTAAGAAAAAGTTTGTGTGGAGGTGACATTTGAGCTCCTCCTTAAATGACTTGAAAGCCTCTGGACACAGAGCATTCCCAGCAGAGGGAACAGTGAATCCTGGACAAAAAGCAAGATTGAGGTGATAGGTGTTTTTAAGAAACAGAGGATGACCAGAGTGGCTATGGCTGGAGCTCCCAACAGGAAGAGTGTTCTTTCCAGGATCAAAACCAATCATCCCAGGCAGTACAAGGGCAAAGAAATCACAGCTGCCTGAAGTTACATTTTCCTCCCACTAGTGTCCCGTGCTTTTGGATATGGAATCACCAGGAAGAGAAGATGAGAGAAGGTCAGGTGGACACCAGAACCCCACTCTGACCTTGAGGAGGCTCCTGCAATGAGCTTGTCTAAACTTCTAAACTTTGTGTTGATTTTTTTTCCCAAGAAAAGATCATCTACAGGAGAGCCATTCATTTGGGGGCAGTAAAGTGGTAATAGAGGGGACCCTCCAGAAAAGGAAAACTTGACCCTACCCTCTGACCAGGCACACAAATAGTGTCCATCTAGTGAACACGCTGTGTACTATCATTGTGCTAAGTGTAGCACGACACCTCTACGAGAAGGGATTGGGGTTAACCCAGCCCAGGTCACTGATGTGTTAAGAAGGCAACTTGGCCCTGAGTCACACGGCTAATAAATGGTGCATTTGGGATTTAACTCACCTGCTTGTCTGGTCTCCCGCTATCCTGCTTCCTGCTTCATCCCTCCAAAGTAGGACCTTGACCCCATAGCATGCATTTATTCAGATGCTCTGGGCTTCTATACCTGACTCCCCCTTACTTGATGTTTGCAGTCAGATCTCACAAAGCAGCAGAATGGGTTCAAAATCACCCTGAAAACATTAGAAGACAACCTGCTGTCTCGCCTCTCATCAGCATCAGGGAACTTCCTGGGGGACACGGTCTTAGTGGAAAACCTGGAGACCACTAAGCAGACTGCCGCCGAAGTTGAGAAGAAGGTAAAACTGCCCTGGCAGCTGAGGTTGGGATGCAAGGCCCTCGTCCTGGTCTCTGAGTCCCAAGTTTTTGCAAAAAAAAAAAAAAAAGTCAGAATTCCTAGGTAACTTTACCATGTTCCCAAATTCCTTCTAGAAAGTCAAGTGGGGTGGGATTCCTGAGTCAACCAGCTCACACCCTGGGTGGTTCAGTGGGTGAGGCATCTGCCTTCAGCTCAGATCATGACCCCAGGGTCCTGGAATTGAGTCTTAACAGCAGGCTCCCCGCTCAGCAGGAGTCTGCTTCTCCCTCTCCCTCTGCCGCTCCCCCTGATTGCGCTCTCTCTCACTCTCTCTTTCTCTCTCTCTCTCAAATAAAATCTTAAAAAAAAAAAAAAAAAGATGGAGAGCTAGTTTCAGTATGATAGGGGTTGGGGGCAAACTTGAGTCTAGAAATGAGATCCACGTTCTGTGGATCCATGTAAGCAACGGATCTAGGAAGACAGAAACTTAAAGGAATCAGAGGAGAAGCAGAAATGAAGATTTCTTCCTGCTGGTCTCTATCTAAACAGTGAAAGCATGGGTCACGTTTATCCACTGAGAATAAAATGAGTGATAGTGAGGTAGGCAGCTGGGAGGGGGGTGAAAGTTTACAATTGCTGAAATAGGAATGAAAGGTGGCTCAGGAAACAGTGAATGGATGGCATTAAGAACCCAGGTGAGCCTGAATGAATGGATCTATGATAACACCGTTCTGAGTAATTGTATGTTTGTTCAGTCCACCCCCTTCTGAGACTCTGTCTTCAACTCCTGAATTTAACTGATTTACATTTATTAACATGATTGATAGAGTGACTTTCTTTCTACCATCTTAATTTGTGTTTTCTATCAACCATGTGTATTTTTTCTCCTTTCTTGCTTTTTCTTTATTCTCCTCTTTATCCTTTGCTGATTTTACAGTTATTTACTTTTTCTTATTTTATTGGTAAATCTTGTTTCATTTATATATGAATATATTCATTTATATATGAATATATAAATATTACATATATAAACATATAAACTATATTTCATTTTATATATGATGTAATGATATATACATTGGTTAACAAAGTCTATAAAGTGATATATCTTACCTCTTCCAAAACAAATATAAGGACTTTAGACTTACTTTGATCATCCTTTTCCATCTTCTGTTACTGTTTTATAATATTTAAGTTCCACCTACTACTCCCAAGGTGGCCATTGTTTATGGCCTTTGTTATTTAGATTAACCATATATTTAAGAAATTTTCAGACCTTATTTCTTCCTTTTGGATTCAATCTTCTAATTGAAGCAAATAATTATTTCTTCAAGGGCCTGTTGATAGTAAATTCTCTTTGATGTTGACTGCTTCTTTGAAGAGCTCTGGTCTTTCATCAATTTTGGGAAATTCTCAAATATTAGAGTTCCCATCCAAGTACTAACCAGGCCTTACATCAGTTAGAATGGGGAAAATTAACAAGGCAGGAAACCACAAATGTTGGAGAGGATGCAGAGAAAAGGGAACCTTCTTACACTGTTGGTGGGAATGTGAACTGGTGCAGCCACTCTGGAAAACAGTGTGGAGGTTCCTCAAAGAGTTAAAAATAGACCTGCCCTACGACCCAGTAATTGCACTGCTGGGGATTTACCCCAAAGATACAGATGCGATGAAACGCCGGGACACCTGCACCCCGATGTTTCTAGCAGCAATGTCCACAACAGCCAAACTGTGGAAGGAGCCTCGGTGTCCATCAAAAGATGAATGGATAAAGAAGATGTGGTCTATGTATACAATGGAATATTACTCAGCAATTAGAAACGACAAACACCCACCATTTGTTTCAACGTGGATGAACTGGGGGGTATTATGCTGAGTGAAATAAGTCAATCAGAGAAGGACAAACATTATATGGTCTCAGTCATTTGGGGAATATGAATAATAGTGAAAGGGAATAGAGGGGAAGGGAGAAGAAATGGGTAGGAAATATCAGAGAGGGAGACAGAACATGGAAGACTCCTAACTCTGGGAAACAAACTAGGGGTGGTGGAAGGGGAGGAGGGTGGGGGGTGGGGGTGACTGGGTGGCGGGCACTGAGGGGGGCACTTAGTGGGATGAGCACTGGGTGCTTATGCTAAATGTTGGCAAATTGAACTCAATAAAAAAATTTTTTAATTAAAAATAATAGAGTTCCAACTGTTGCCTCTATCTATTCTCTACTTATCTCTGTTAGATGTATTTTGAATCTTCTCATTCTGTTTGCCATCTCTCACAACCTCTTATATATTTTTCATCTTTTTTTCTCTCTCTGAGCTGCTTTTTTTTCCTCTGAGCTGCTTTTATTCCAATTTTCTCAGATCTGTCTTCTAGCTTGCATATTCTCTTTCTAACACTAGTCCATTATTTAACCCGTGCACTGGTTTTTTCACTTAAATAACGGAATTCTTATTTTTAGAAGTCCTAGTTAGTTGTGTGTGTTTTCTTCAAGTAATACCTCTTCCTGTTTATAATGGCCTGATTTTATGCTTTCTTTCATCTCTACTGCTTTTAAACAGAAATAGTTAAGAGTGAGTTACAGATTGTTCAGTGATCTTCAGCTCTTGGGATGTTAATCCTTCTGGGGTTCAGGTTTCTGATTGTCCCCTTTGGTAACACTTCCTTCTGAGATTTGTAATTGTTTATCATAAGCTCATCTTCAAAAGGAATCGTTGGGTTTTCTTCCTCTGAGATTCTCACAAATAATAATTAGTTTCACTCTTCTAAAGTATAAGGCAGGTCATATTAAGGTTTGTATTTAGTGGCATGTTCTTTCAGAATCCCTCTCTGACACTAAGGTCTCTTTTCTCATTTTTCCCTGTAATAAGAAACTTTCTGAAAACAAACTATTCCATTGAAAAAGATCCTTTTGCAACATGGATGGATCTAGAGACTTTAATGCTAAGTGAACCAGTCAGAGAAAGACAAATGCCATATGATCTCACTCATACATGAAATTTAAGAAACAAAGCAAATGAGCAAATAAAGAAAGAAACAAACCAAAAAATAGACTCTAAACCTTAGAGAATAAACTGATAGTCAACAGAGTGTAGGTAGGGGAGGGGGATGAGTGAAATGGGTGATGAAGATTAAGAGTACACTTTTCATGATGAGCCCTGGGTGATGTATAGAGTTGTGGAATCACTATACTGTGCAACTGAAATTAATATGCCCCCTGAATGTTACTACACTGGAATTAAATTTTTTTCAAAAAATGAAAGAGATCCTCTTTGTGAATTTACATATTAATTCTTTCATAAAAATTAAAATAGAACATTCCATTATGCTGTTTTCACTGGATTTTCATGCCTGGAATTCTGTTTTATTTCTAAGTGATTGATATATATGTACACACACACACCTACATACACATGTATATGTTTATTTATTTTCAATTTACATATTTTTTCCATGAAATCTTTCTCATTTGAAATGGAGCTCAGAGGTTTACATGGTCCACACTTCCCAACTGGAAGAGCTGGCACTCTCACCCTCATCAAAGATGGAATATGTCACCTCCTTTCTCACTCAAGTGCTATTAAGAAAATACCACAGCATGGGGCACCTGGGTGCCTTTCTCGGTTAAGTGCCCAACTCTTGATTTGGGCTTAAGTCATGATCTTAGGGTTGTGAGATTTGGGCTCCTCATGGAGCCTGCTTGAGATTCTCCCTCTCCCTCTGCCCCTCCCCACCAGCTCCACACACATGCACAAGCTTGCTATCTATCATCTATCTATCATCTATCTCTTTCTCTCTCTGTCTGAAAAAAAATAGATTAAAAAATAACATGCAGCTTCCTAACTTTCTAGCGGCTACCCCTACCCAGACCCACCCTGCCCTCCACACAGACACCTGTGTATTGACACAGAGAGGCCAGGCCAATGGATTGGTTAGAACAATGGACCACTATTTCCTTCCCTAACAGGTCCAGGAGGCCAAGGTAACAGAAGTGAAAATCAATGAGGCCCGAGAGCACTACCGGCCAGCAGCTGCCCGTGCCTCTCTGCTCTACTTCATCATGAATGACCTCAGCAAGATCCACCCCATGTACCAGTTTTCTCTCAAGGTGACTTACACCTGCAGTTCTTTGCATAATCATAGTAATAGAGCCAACAACTCTCTGTGAAAGCTTATCTGTGTGCTTCATTAGCTGTGGCAGGTCTTTCAGATCAAATCCAGGAGAGTAGCTACAGTGCCTTCAGACCCACATTACAGTCCTTGTCTCTTTAATTGGGTCGTTCAGGACTCATGGGTCACTTCGGCTAGAACGGGAGATGCCACAGCCTCACACACTCAGCACAGATGACATGGTGGGTGTGAGCTTACTGAATGCAAGGAAGGGGACCAAGAAATATCAGAAGTGACCCCTGCTGCCAAAGACCTTAACATATGATAGAGGGATGATCAAATGTGCATGTCATTCATACCGGGTAAAGACCATGGCAGGCAATAATAGCAGTCCAACCTTAAATGACTTTTCTTATTACCCTAATATCCTCAGAGCTACTGCTTTATGCCTGCTGAAATATTTCTGAACCAAAGACGTTAGCAAATTGTAAATGCTGACTAAACTTAACTTACTCATGAAAAAATAAAGCCCTGTAAATTTTAAGTGAATTGTCAAAAGTATATCTTTCTCCCCTAGGGTGTTCCCAAAAAGACCACAGTTCAAGAGGCATTAGGGGTAGTGGAGCATTTCTTTTTTTTTTTTTTAATTTTTATTTATTTATGATAGTCACAGAGAGAGAGAGGCAGAGACATAGGCAGAAGGAGAAACAGGCTCCATGCACCGGGAGCCCGACGTGGGACTCAATCCTGAGTCTTCAGGATCGCGCCCGGGGCCAAAGGCAGGCGCCAAACCACTGCGCCACCCAGAGATTCCCAGTAGTGGAGCATTTCTAAACAACCTCTTTGACTTAACAGAGGATGGACACACACACACACACACACACACACACACACACACACATACTCAGAGCACACACTTCATTCTGTAAAGGTAAACTGCTATATGGGGTTTGCCAAGGTGTGGAGATGGGGGTGAGCAGGTGAGAAATCAGAAGGTCTCTAGGACCTGGGGCCCATTCAATTGCAGATGCCATTTTACCATTTCTGGGTCCTCTTCCCTCAACTGAGTCTCTGCAGATTACATAAAAAGTGTTTATAATATTTTATGGTTTGGGAGGTGCCTGGGTGGCTTAGTGAGTTAAGTGTCTGACCTTGATTTTGGCTCAGGTCACAATCTCAGGGTCGTGAGATCAAGCCCAGCACTGGGCTCCAAGCTGGGCATGGAAACTGCTTAAGATTCTCTTTCTCCCTCTCTCAACAGATGAAAGAATTATGAAACATTTTTAAACAATATGAAAGTTAGCATGATAAGCCTAATAACTGCAAGATCGCTCCCTAGTACTGAGAGTGTTGAAAAGAAATAAAATGAAACCCATGCAAATATGTGTTTTGAAACGTAAATTTTGCAGCAAAAGCATCCCAGTAGAGGCTGGAAGTGCTATTTGGGGGGGTGCATTTTGGGCCCCCATACTATTACGAAGAATTGCCAACCAGCTTGATCACTGAGAACAGATCTATTTTTTTTTTAAGATTTTATTTACTTATTCATGAGAGACACACAGAGCGAGAGAGGCAGAGATCAGGCAGAGGGAGAAGCAGGCTCCATGCAGGGAGACCTCGATCCCAGGTCTCCAGGATCACACCCTGGGCTGAAGGCAGTGCTAAACCGCTGAGCCACCTGGGCTCAAGTGTCTTCAGAGGCGCCAAAACAAGAGTGCACTTCGAAGCCTTGTGTGATTTGAAGAAAAGCCAACCACAGGAGTCTCCATGGTCTTTGCTTTTGTCTGAGGTTGGATTTTACAGCTGCTGTTCTAGGCAGAGAAAGGAGAGGCGTTCTCGTAGTAGGGAAACCACAGATGGTCCAATGTGGCAGGAGCTGCACATCCCAGTCATCTAAATTGTCTTGAGTGCGAATATGTTCCAATGTGTCTTTTTGCTTTTACTTGAGCAAAAACTCTTCAAGAGCCAGTCTTGAACAAGTTTGGAATAACATGATTAAGATGGAACCTATGTGATTGTAATTCTTCTTCAAACCTCAGCCAAAATAGGGTTAATGAGACTTCACTTTCTGGGGGCTCAGGATGTCCTAAGAAAGATCACACCTCTCTGGTGTTCCCTGCAGACTGGTGGAAGACCCAGCTCCCTCCATCCTGTGCCTTATATGGGAAGGACACAGCTGGAGGAATGACATGTCTCAGAGAGACAGAGAAAGGAAGAATCACATAGAAGCAAAGAGCACAGAGCTCTGATCTCAAACTGAAGGCCCCCTCGCCTATTTTCAGAGGGCTTTCATATACCTTCCTTGAAGTCAGGAGATTTCATATAAAACCAGATATCTGGCCTCCCATTGATAGTCTGTAAGATCTGGCAGCCCTGAGCTCACATTCCACATGGCATGGATTTGCTGGAGCTGAGGGATGGCTGCTCCCAGATGGCAGTGTACCTCCATGATGCCATGTTCCCTGCCCCTTCCTTGTTGGGTCTCACACATCCGGCCCCTGGAGGAGTTTGAGTTTGAGATCCCTGGTCTGGAGCATCTCTCAAGATTTGCCTAAGCTCTCCAGGGTACTAGGTAGAACGCATTCATTGACAAATCTCTCCAGTGCCCATCACAGGTGAAGAGCTGGGCTAGATTCTGGGGAAGAGAAGAAAGGTGCTGAGGCCTGACTTCCATCCCCAGGGTGCCCACAATCTGATAAATGACAAGATGAAACATATCAGGCAGCCCGGGTGGCTCAGCAGTTTAGCGCTGCCTTCAGCCCAGGGTGTGATCCTGGAGACCCAGGATCGAGTCCCACATCAGGCTCCCTGCGTGGAGCCTGCTTCTCCCTCTGCCTGTGTCTCTGCCTCTCTCTCTCTCTCTTTCATGAATAAATAAATAAATATTTTTTTTAAAAAAAAGAAACATACCTAAGGCACAAGGCGCAATGGAGAAGGGCCCTAGAAGGGCGACAAGGGTAGCTGGAGGCAGCATAAGACTGTACGCACAGCAGAAGACCCCAGGAGTGGGTTGTAGAAGCAGAGGTCAGCACAGCACCAGGCTCTTCAGATGCTGGAAGTAAGAGCAGGACAAGGGCCCTTTGAGGATGGAAAGGAAAAGAAAGCCAAAGTTAGCTGAGTGTAAAGAAAATGCTAAGTGTACCTAGGTCCTTAAACTTTCTTTAGATCTTTTCCTGACTTGTGAATCACTTTGTTTAAACTTAGTAACTAGAAATTATTTACTGATTGCTGTCATTTGGATAAAGATAGTTTTAGGGAGGAAAAAAGCCACTCTAACCACCAGAGGAAAGCTACCCATGTGGTCTTTACAGACCTGCTCTGCAGATGAAAGTTTTCCAAATTGCTCTGCATGGAGCTGTGGCACATGATCCGCCTCTACCTAGCTGTTCTTCCAATCCCCCCATCCTACCAGGTATGGGTAAACATCCCAGTGGATTGGGATGAGGGTGGTCCAAAGATGTTGCTCTGATCATCAAAACTGAATGAAGAAGGAAGCCTACAAAGGTTTCACTTATGAGAAATAGCATGGAACTATGAAATAGAATTCATATTTTCCCCCCATTTTGCAAATGAGGAAATATCGAGACAACAAAGTTCATATGATTTCCACTGAGGTTCAAATACCTGGTGTTAGAAAGACCTAAGACTTTTTATTTTTTCTTTTTGAAGCTACCAAAGGAAAGTAGAGAAAAGACTGGAAATCTGCACAGCCATGAATTGAAAAGGCCCAATTATATCTTGATTTTGATCGTCTTTAATGATTCATTGTATACATATCACATTCAAAATGCAGTATTCCTGGTATTTATTTTTATAAATGCCATATAAGATTGAAATAATGAAAAATTGATTCATATAAATTTGTATTTCATACAAAAGCTTTAGTATTTAGAAGATGTGGCCAAGGGGCATCTGGGTGGCTCAGTTGGTTAAGTGTCTGCCTTCGGCTCAGGTCATGATCTCAGGGTTCTGAGATTAAGCTTCACCTCCCCTGCTCAGTGGGGAACCTGCTTATCTCTCTCAAATAAATAAAATATATTTTTATGTTAAAAAAAAAGAAAATGTAGCCAAAGCAGGTTATGCTTCCTGCTCCCTGATTGCAGGAAGGGTCTATCAAGAAATAAGAAATGTGTTAGCAGACTTCTCAAATGACTGCACAGTTAATAGGAAAAAAATTAACGCAAGATTAAAAAAATAAATGCAAGATTCTGATCATTCCTAAAAGGAAAAATCATTAATTTAAAAATATTCTGAGTGCCTACAATGTTTACAAGGGTCTCTTTAGGACAACAAATTTGTCCAACACATTTTGGTTCTACCATCAAGAATTCTGGAATTTACTGGATAGGATCATTAATCCCAACTGGTTATTGTTGGCTGTGTTTATGCTTTTTGAGGGTTGTTATCCAACAAAACATACTGGATCTAATTTAATGATTTTGGCTACTGGACAGTTCCTTTTCACTGGTCAAAACTGTAGGCTCTTTGTCAATATGCCCCATAGCTTTGCCCACTTCCCTGCAACATAATAATTCATATAAGCAAACTAAGAGAGCTAATAACATGTCTTATTGCCACAGTCCCTTCTTGGCAGGATATGCTGGGAAAACATGTCTGTGGCTGGCAGATTGCAATATTCTTCACAGGTAAGTCTACTAGTTGTATATCAAGAGAGCTGTGTTAATTACCAGTGTCCAACCTCCTGCCCCCAGGCATTCAGCATCGTCTTCCAGAAGGCTGTGGAGAAGGCTGCTCCAGATGACAGCCTCAAGAAGCGCGTGACTAATCTGATAGACAGCATCACCTTCTCTGTGTACCAGTACACCACCCGTGGGCTCTTCGAGTGTGATAAGCTGACCTATCTTGCCCAGCTTACCTTTCAGGTAAAAGTGGATTGAAGACGTTTCTAGAAAAGAGGTCATTTTCCAGTATCCAAACAGCAGGTGTAAAGAAAGTTTCTTCTTTTCATATTGCTTCCCAGAGAATATGAAGACTATTTGGTTCTAAGCAGAGCATCGGACAAGAAGGTCCACTATGATGCATGCGTGCTGCCTCGCCATTGTCGCACTCATGGCAGCCATGACTCATCAACTCTTGTACTTCTTGTTTACCTTGGATGACCTAAGATCTGCCTTAGCATAGCCCTCCAGCAGCCACTACCCATCAACCCAAACTGGCACTAATGATGGAACTCGATGGCCATACCAATAACTAAATATTTTTTGAGATACTATAAGAAATTTACAGCATCCCTCATTATTTATTTACCTTTAGAGATGCAAGTTTAGTGTCCCAAACTTCCCATGGAATAAGAAATTGCAAATGTCTTTCCATAGCTATGGCAGCCTTGGCCTTGAAAAAGGTCCTTAAGGACTCTAATTCTCAAGGGTCTAGGTGCAGCAGGGGCTTCCAGTATTAATTTTTAAAAACCTTATCTTCCACTTATTCTCAACAACAAAAAGCCACGAAAACTTATTTTCTTGCACTTATCCCTCTAATCATTTAGGATTGGGAATTTTTTCCATGATTTAATTAGGAGCATACACTAGATTATCTCTAAGGCCTCTTCCAATTGTAAACACCACATGGACTGTGATTACTTCTGAGCTGACTCCCTATGTATGTTCCAAAGTCTGAATTCATGGGGGACTGTTAGTGTGGCTTATTCCCCCCTTACCCCCTGTATTCCCTCTCCAGCCCAAAGGAGTGTGGCCATCATAGAAAGAATATGGGGTACCTGACTGACTCAGTCAGTAGAGCATGCAACTCTTGATCTTGGGGTTGTGGGTTCAAGCCCAAATTGGACACAGAGATTGCTTAATTTTGGTGGGGGGCACCTGGATGGCTCAGTCAGTTAAGCATCCGATTCTTGATCTCAGCTCAGGTTTTGATCTCAAGGTCGTGTGTTCGAGTTCCACGTTGGTCTCCATGCTGGGCATAGAGCCTACTTAAAAAAAAAAAAAGAGAGAACTTGAGTTCCAGCATGAACTATCTTCCCTCCTACCACTCATTGCCCCCAGGCCTCCAAGGAGCTTCCAACCCTAGCTTTTGCTCTTCTCTCCTCATAAATATTTTAGCCTCATTTTACCAGGGTTTTTCCACCTTGACTGCTATTTATAGGCTTTTTCCCCTTTAGAGACTTTTCCTCAAATTTTCCAAATTGTTATTTCTTAGTGAGCATTCCCATGCTATAACCTCATAGCACAAAACACCATTTAAAGGGAGAAGACAGGGATCCCTGGGTGGCTCAGCAGTTTAGCACCTGTCTTTGGCCCAGGGTGTGATCCTGGAGTCCCGGGATCGAGTCCCACGTTGGGCTCCCTGAGTGAAGCCTGCTTCTCCCTCTGCCTGTGCCTCTGCCCCTCTCTCTCTCTCTCTCTCTCTCTCTCTCTCTCTCTCTGTGTGTGTGTGTGTGTGTGTCATGAATAAATAAATAAAATCTTTTTAAAAATAAATAAATAAAATAAAGGGGGAAGACAATGTCCCCAGCACCTCTCAGTGTGAATCATTAGTTCCAGCCAAGCTGAACACTCTACCCTCCCCTGCACACACCTCACTAACTTTCCCCTCCAAGCCTCTGCCCATTCCTTGGCCCCTCCCTGGAGCACCTTCCCTTCCTACCTAGATAGTCGTACCTTTTAGCTTCTCTGACACACTCAATTCAAAACCACATATAGAAGGTTTAATCAAATGAATCTCCCCACCCCAGCTTGCCAACCACTCCATTCTGGAACCCCTTTGGCATTATTGATTCACTTATGCATTTCTGTTTTATGTATATCCATATGTGACTTTAACATTCTCCTATGTGTCATCTTCTCAACTAGATTGCAGGGATATACTCCATGGCATTTAGGACTGACATGAAACGCTTGCTAACCAATGTACCTAGTCATTCACTGTGTGCATTTTTTTTAAGATTTAATTTATTTATTCATGAGAGACACAGAGAGAGGCAGAGGGAGAAGCAAACTCCTCACAGGGAGCCCAGTGTGGACTCGATCCTGGGAGCCCAGGATCACAACCTGAGCCAAAGGCAGATGCTCAACCACTGAGCTACCCAGGTGCCCCGACTGTGTGCGTTTTAAGTCACCCTGATATTTGGAGCGAATACAAACGCACCCAGAAGTGATTTGCACGGATATGCACTTTCTTCCACTCTACCCCCTTTTAACAACCAAAACTGATGGGCAAGCTCCAGGACTCAAAGTAGCAATAATTACCCTGAGTGCTAACCCCAAGATCTCCAGAACCCTGTGACTACCACACCTAAAGAAACCGGGTACCGCTCCTCCACATTGCAGATCCTCCTCGTGAACCAGGAAATTGATGCTGCGGAGCTGGATTTCCTGCTTCGATCTCCAGGACAGACAGGCGTCACCAGTCCCGTGGGCTTCCTCTCCCATCAGGCCTGGGGTAGCATCAAGGTCAGTAGAACGGGCCCCCAGAAAGAAGCCAAGTTCTCAGCTCTTGGAGTTTTTCCCACTGACACTTGTCCCCAGGAAGTCAGCGGGTCTCCCTTCAGGGGTTCAAGCATGGAACAACATAGGTGCCTGCCTTTACCTGGTCCCCCACAGCAGAGCTCACCCCTCCCGGGCCCACTGGGAAGGCTCTGCAGAGGAGCAGGTGTGTGCAGGTTGAGGGCTCTGCGTCTCCAGGATGTGGAGGGATGGTAAGATCCTATAAGCTTCCCTACCTCAGTGGAGCAGCCTTTCACCTGCCAAAAGGGTTGGAATGTGGACTCCTCCATGAGGCCCTGGGGCTGGCGTGGGGGTGCTGCGAGGGGCTCCAGGAAGCAGGTAGATGCCAGAGCTCTCTTCAGGCACGTCCAGGTGAGTCCTAACTCAGCTTCAAAGTGGGGGATGCATTCCAGCCTGGGATCCTCAGTGGTTAATACTAGCTCACATTTATTGAGCACCTTAGAAATGTGTTTTATCCTCACGTTCACCTGGGAGGTAGGTGTTATCTATTCTCATTGAATGCAAAGCCCATTTTCCTGCCATGTTGTGTAGCTTAGTTTAGTTGGAATCCTATGAACATTAGTCTAGGAAAAGATCACAAAGTATAAGCTTCTTTCTGGAGGGAGCATGCCTGCATTGACGGAATGTGACACGATGCCAAGCACTAAGTGACCACCCACTGCAGAGCCCCGGCCTGCTGTCCGCGTGGGCAGCTGTCAGGTCCACACCTGCATGAGTACACGCAGCAGGTGCTGGTGCCTTGGGAGCACTGGCATCTACACAAAATGAATCCTGTTTGTGATCTTCCATATTTGTTGCATTTTATACATGGTTCATAGAACAGAGGATGTAGTCTAAAGTAACAGGATTGGTTCGTTTCCTCCTTATATTTTCTTATCAATTTTTTTTAAATTTTGAGAGAATATAAATTCCCATGCAGTTATAATAAATAATAGAATTATCCCTTGTACCCTGTGACCCTCAGTGATAAAATCTTGCATTCATATCAGGCAGCATCTTATCCAGGAAATTTCCTTTGATACAATCTACTAATCTTGCTCTGATATCACTAGTTTTTATGTGTGCGTGTGCATGTACGTGTGTTTAGTTTTTCACATGTGAAGATTTATGTAACCACCACTCTGGTCAAGATACCAAAAATTCCACCACTGTAGGGATCCCTTATATTGCCCTTTATAACCAAAATAACCTGCTACCTCCCCGAACACCTAATGCCTGGGAACCACTAATCGGTTCTCTGTATAATTTTATCCTCCCAAGGATGTTATGTACATGGAATCCTACAGCATGTAACCTTTGCAGACTGGCTTGTTCACAGAGCATAATTCCCCTAAGAGCCACTCAATTTGATTTACTTTATAACAGAAGCCCAGAACTTAATATTTATACGCATGCTCTTCTCTTCAAAGGGACCATCTTAGGAAATTCAAGACTAATTCTATTCATGCTGCCATTGCCCAAAATATTTTTCTAATTCCTTTTTCAGAGCCTGATGCTAATCTTTTAAGCAACTTTAGGGCTGTATCTAAATCAGGATTCATCAAACTTTTCCTGTACAGGGTCCCACAGTAAATATTTATGTTTTGAGGGCCAGACTGTGTCACAACTATTTAGCTCTGGCAAAGTCACACACAATACAGAAGCAAATGGAAATGGCTGAGTTCCAATAAAACTTTATTTACAAACACAGGTGGTGGGCCAATTTGGGTCTACAAGCTGTAGTTTGCTGATCCCTGGCCAAAATATAAAGGTGTGATTTGACTTTCATTTATTAACTGCATTTGTCATTCTGGACCCTATCCGGCAAGTAAGAAGAGGAACAATATATTGGAAAAGAAATAAGGAAGAACTCCTATCACAATAACAACCAAAATAACAAAGTTCCAAAATGCCTAAGAAAAACTATAACAAAGGCAGAGATTTGTGGAGATGGGTAGAAAACCATTAACTCTCCTAAGCTACATAGGATCTGAATGAATTGATATACTCTAGAGTAGCACTGTCCAAAAGAAATATAGTGCCTGTCACATATGTAATTTAAAATCTTCTAGTAGCCACATTGAAAAATGTAAAAAGAAATAAATTAATTTTAATAATGTATTTTCTTTAACCTAGGGTAGCCAAATTACCATTTCATATGTAATTATTATAAAAATTATTAATGATATATTTTATATTTTTGTATTTGAATTCCTATGTGTATTTTTTATACTAATAGTTCATTTCAGTTCAGATGTTAAATTTTCATCAGAAATTCTCAAGGGGAGCCTAACTGGCTCAGTCAGTAGAGCACGTGACTCTTGATCTCAGGATTGTGAGTCTGAGCCCCACCTTGGGTGTAGAGATTGCTTAAAAATAAAATCTTTATATGGTCTCATTCATTTGGGGAATATAAAAAATAGTGAAAGGGAATAAAGGGGAAAGGAGAAAAAATGAGTGGGAAATGTCAGAGAGGGAGACAGAACATGAGAGACTCCTAACTCTGGGAAACGAACTAGGGGTGGTAGAAGGGGAGGTGGGCGGGGGGTGGGGGTGACTGGGTGATGGGCACTGAGGGGGGCACTTGATGGGATGAGCACTAGGTGTTATTCTATATGTTGGCAAATTGAACACCAACAAAAAATAAATTTATAAAAAAATACATATATATATAAAGAAATCCACATATATCAGAGAGCCAATTGTAAGCCATGGGCCAAATCTGGCCCACCTTCCTGGTTTTATAAATAAAGTTTTACTGGGACACAGTCAAAAATAAAAAATAAATAAATAAATAAAATCTTTTAAAAAAACTATTTGATATGTATTTAGGTTTCATAAAACCTAGATTTAAAATCATTGATTCATATACCTCAGTTGCTCCAAACATACTTAAAAGTTTTCCAGTTGCTAAAGCAAGTTCCAGTTTCTAAATCTAAATTTTAAAATAATTACAATTAAGTACAATTTTAAAAATGCAGTTCTTCAGTCACATGAGCCATAGTCCATTTGCTCATTGACTACCTAGAGTTGAGAAGAGCGACTCATATGACAGAAAATCCGTTCTGGAAATCAGTTCTGAGGGAGCCCTTTTGCAGAACTGGAGCAATGGTGGACTGGTTAACACAGGCTCTGGAGTCAGACATTCCTGGGTTCACATTCAAGTCTGAGTGTGTGTGGCCTCTGGCATATTATCTTATTCCTCTGAACTTTTTTTTTTCCTTACCTGCAAAATGGCAGTCATCATACCCACCTCACAGGTTTCCATCAAAGAGACAGTAGAGGATTGCAGTAGTTGTTGTGGCTTCTGGACTGGTTTCCTACAGCTGCCATGACAAAAACAACAGGCTGGGTACTCTCACAGTTCTGGAGTCTGGAAGTCTGAAATTAAGGTGTCAGCAGGGTCATTCTCCCTCCAGAGCCTTTAGGGGAGGATCCTCCACTGCCTCTTCCCACTTCCAGTGGGAAGGTATTCCTTGGTTTGTGATCCCTCTATGTGTCTTTGCATCTTCCCTCCTTATAAGAACACCAGTCATGATGGCTTAGGGCCCACTCTAGTGACCTCATGTTACCTGGATCACACCTGCAAAGACGCTATCTCCAAATATAAAATTACATCCACAGGTATGGGAAGTTAGGGGAACACTACTCACCCCAGAATTTATGTTTATTAATTATGCAGTCGTGGGGTATATGTACACCTTGGTTGCGTTGTGCCTGATGGAATTTATCCACTGAAGGAAAAACGTTGAGGAATTGTGAGTTTGGATCAAGTCCAGTTGCCTTTCTCTATTTTTCCCCACAAAGCACTCTGCAGCAAAAATCATAAAGGATAAATTATTCCAAGACGCTCCCTACTGTTTTCATTTTACGTTACTCCACTCAAAAGCTACTATGCCACCAAGTTCCATTTCTCTTTGCGCAAAACATATTGTTTGCTTTGCTTTGCTTTACTTTGCTTTTTCTGATTGGTTTTGTGGGCGAGGCTCATCTGGCTATTCAAAGGCTTTTACAAATGCATGAAGCTTTCTCTCTCTTTCTGTGAGTTGTGTTATGTGGAGAGGCCAAGTCCAGACCCGTCCAACTCAAGCACAGGACTGGATGTGAGCAGCTGAAACAAAATACAGTGTGTAGAGCACATCGCTGAAGCCTTTGATAAATGCTCATTTTAGGTGTTTGGTTGGATTCTAGCCTAAATTAACAAATACAATTGAATAGGACATGATAAAAAAAAATGAGTTTTCTTTTAATTATATCTGATGAGGAAGGTTGATTGCCATGTTTCCCCCAAAGGAATTAACAAGCAGGTAATAAGTGAAATCTTTATGATAAAATATTGCTTTTATTCTTATCCTTTGTAAGGATTTTTGTTTTTAAAGTCTCATCAAATGCTGAACTTGAAGGTAATAGGCATGCTCTTACTTCATTACAAAAATCTCATCTGTGATGCATGCCACTGTCAGCCTCTGAAAAGGACCTCTCACCACCACTCTGGATGCCAATTTCGCACAGTTGTATTTTGCTACGCAGTCCAATGTAATTAGGTTAATTAGTCATTTCCACTTAGCTTATTAGAAGGCTAGAAATCCCTTTCCCTCATTTGGAAGATTAAATGTTGCAATTGTGTTCAACCCAGAGCTTTAAGAAAGTGTGTCCCAGACCCAAGTTGTGGCAGCTGGGAACACTCATCAGAGTGTCATTTGCTCTGTTTTGTGGTGTCACCAGAGGGGGTAATGGGTCTGCAGAAGGGGTAATGGTGATACAGGCTGGGAAGAAGATAGGGAGCCAGTTCCTCAGCCCAGAGAGAAGTAATTACAGCAGCAGCAGCTTCTCTCAGCCTGTCAAGAGCCCTCCTGCTGGCCACGCAGATGTCAAACTTTATTAATTGAGCACATTCTAAGTGCCAGGCAGCCTGCAAAGCCTGAGGCATACAAAGACGCCTAAGAAAGTTCTTGCCCGCAGGGAACTCACAATCTTGTGGGAAGTGACAGGCAGGTAAACCAGCAATTGCAATTGAATAACTGTAGGAACCCCAAGAAAGCACCAGGGAGGGCTTTATAGTCTTCAAAGCACTGTATCTGCATTAGAATATGCGCTATACAGACAAAGATTACTTGGCCTCATTTTCCAAATGAGAAAATCAAAGGCCACAAAGGTTTAAAAACAGTCTCTGAGTCACAAGAGGCTCCTAAGAGGGGGTGCAGAGACCAGAACCTTCAACTCTTGGCACTCACTCCTCCATCCTACACACGGCTCCTCCCCACTTCTCAGTAGGAGTGATGCATATCCCTTGCCAGAGTGAAGTTGGGGGGCCATGGACTTCTTGTGAAAGAGCAAGTAAAGGCAAGACATGGGTTCATCCACATGGGAAACGAGCCTAGGCAAGCCAGGTTAAGGATGTGTCCTTCACCAATTCTCTCTGCACCTGTTTACCGGGAGGACTCCTCTCCTACAATCACACTGCTCTCTGGCATGTCCTACACTCTTCCCTTTCCAGACTTCAACTCTTGTTGATCCCACCCTACAAAGTGCCCTTCCCTTCTCTTTACCTCTGTCTCTGCCCAGCAGAATTCTACATACCCACTAAGGCCTCCCTCATCTCCTCTTTCTCCTTAACTTAGGACTGCTAGCACCTTGAAAGCATGTGTCTTTTTTGGTTTTCATTTGTATTGCCAAGTACCTGGCATGTAGTAGACATTCAATAAATGTTGAATGAATGGATGGATGGATGAATTCAAATAACAAGAATCTATTAGGATCCTTAAAATTCATGGCACTGTGGTAGGTGCTTTGGACATAGTCTAGTTTTTCATCTCATTGAAGAGACCAAACACTCAAGCAGAGTTGAGTAGTAATGGAGAGATTGCAGATACATGTCCAAGTGACTAATGTTTATCCGAGCATTCTGAAGACAGGGGATGGGATGAACCCCCATTAAAATTTAGTTCTGATGTCAAGATTGATGATGCCACACATACCAAGAGAATATTAAAGGTTTATTACTGACATAATGAGTCTTTCCAAGAAGGCAAGGGAGCTCCCAAGCAGTCTAAAAATCGCTTGAGAGAGCCAGGGAAGGAGACCACCTTGGAGTTTTTTGGTAGTACAGGGTTGGGGCCAGGGTGAGTATTCCCTGTGCATGGTCAAGGGCTTGCACGGTACAACTTTCCTCTAGCACCAGAGGAGGGAGTGCCAACACTCATTTATCAGCTTGCCTAGATGTGGAACAGAAGAGGAAGAGAGAGGGATAAAACTTTAAAGCTGTCAGCAAACATCTAAAAATTGAGTCAGACCCTTTATTTTATTTTTTTTTAATTTTTATTTATTTATGATAGTCACAGAGAGAGAGAGAGGCAGAGACACAGGCAGAGGGAGAAGGCAGGCTCCATGCACCGGGAACCTGATGTGGGACTCGATCCAGGGTCTCCAGGATCGCGCCCTGGGCCAAAGGCCAGCGCCAAACCGCTGCGCCACCCAGGGATCCCGAGTCAGACCCTTTATTAAAGAGATCCACTCTATAAATAGTTCCAAGTAGCCCACAAGGAGGATGGGAAGGCTCTGTATTCTAGGCTAAAGAGGATGAGCCTGAGAGAGGGTGCTGATTATGAACAGGACTCTAACACCCTCTGGGGCCTTAACACATACTAATGACCAGTACAAGAAAAGGAAGGAGTGGAATTTGGGGGAAGAAAGAATGAGGACCTCTTGATGGTGAAAGCAGCACAAACCCAGAGCTGAATTAGAATTGAGTCTGGCACAGTTCTAGGATTGGCCACAGATGCTCTTGGACAGAGTAGAAGGGAAGAAAGATACCCGATTCATTGGCTGGTTTGGAAGGAATTCCTAAATGAAGACATCTGATTACCAAGTTATGCATTTAGGCTTTATTCTTCTGGAAACAGGCAACTCATGGAAATTTTAGCGTTGGCATTAACACAAAGTCAATGATTCTAGGGACACCTCGAGAGAGATCTTGACAGGAGTTGCCAGCAGAATGAGTACTGAGATGAAAGGAAGGAGTCAGAGATTTAAAATGTCTGGGCTCCATGACCAGAAAATTCATGGCAACCCTTCTTGTCCCTCCTTCCATGCAATGCCCTGCAGGCAGGTGCTGCTCAATTTCTGCTGCTACTAATAATCCAAACACTTTATTTGCTAAATCTTGCACATTAGTGGTGCAATTTGCTGAAGGTAACAATCAATACCCTTCTACTTCCTTGAATTTAGCTGGGGGAAAGATCCAAGATTCTAGACCAGAGTATGAAGGAGACAGAATCCTATCCATACTGTTATCTTGTTCCTTGAACACCCCCCCCCAAATGCAATGAAAATGATAGCTTTCTGGATAAACTCCATTTCAAAACAAGATTCTCTAAAATTTCTCAGGCACTTTCATCAATGGAAGGGTTCTATAACCTGGATCGGGACATTGAGGGATCTGCCAAGAGCTGGAAAAAGTTTGTGGAATCGGAATGTCCTGAGAAGGAGAAGTTTCCACAGGAGTGGAAGAACAAGACAGCCCTGCAGCGCCTCTGCATGATGAGAGCCATGCGACCAGACCGGATGACCTACGCCATGCGGTACGGGACACAGGATAGTGGGGAGCCCCTGAGTGTGCGTGGGGCAGTCTCAGCATGGCCTGATTAGCAGAACTGAGCTCAAAGATCATGTGTTCATAGTAACAGGAGCATTTGTACCAACATCCCAAATCCCATAAGGCCTATTGCTCTGTGTTTGTCATGTATTTTCTTAGTATCTAAGTAGATGATTTGGGAGAAAAGTGCTCATCGATATCAGCATTGAGAAGGATGCTGGTCACACCTGAAGTGGTGGGAGATGATGTTACCCAGATAATGAATGGAAGGGTCATCCATGGGAGGAATAACATCTCTCCGACCACAAAGAAAGGAGAGAGAAAGAGCTGTGGCTATAGCTGAGGTGGCAAAAGGATGACAGAAAATTGAGGAGGACAGAAAATTGATGACTTCTATTTTCTCTGAGGAAGCATGGTCATCTTGTGCCATGTGCAAGAGGAGGTGGCAGGGTTGGAGAC